>NC_045438.1:117353489-117492178 GCF_002776525.5 Piliocolobus tephrosceles | reverse complement strand
CTATTTAATAAATGGTGCTGGGAAAATTGGCTAGCCATAAGTAGAAAGCTGAAACTGGATCCTTTCCTTACTCCTTATACGAAGATTAATTCAAGATGGATTAGAGACTTAAATGTTAGACCTAATACCATAAAAACCCTAGAAGAAAATCTAGGGTATGGGTAATCTTTATTTGCAACAAATGAACAGCCAAATTGGCCATAATCATTGTTATATTTCCTATATTCATTTGGAAAGACTGAAGACACAGTAACTTATCTTGAGAACCCTGATCACATGAGTACACCAGACAGGTTCTGAGGTGCCTTTGTAGAGAGCCAGCACAGTGTGATACTTAGGAGAGGGACCCTGGAGCCAGGAACCTTAATTTAAACCCACCTTCCCTGTTTCCTTGCCTTCCTATCACGCAGCTTTCTAATTCTGTGACCTTTCTGGGCCTCAGGTTCCTCATCTGTAGAATGGGGATAACAACAGTGTCCATCCCATAAAATTGTTAGGGAGATTGAATGAAATAGTATTTTAAGGCAATTAGAACAGCACCTAGCACATAATACCTTCTATAGCATTATTAAATAATCATTTATATTCTCCTTATTAACTCCAATTAAAATTAAAACATCAGTGTTTTTATGTCCATTACTTGTATAAATTATGCCCTGATTTCCAAGAGTAAAATGATTCTAAAATGTATAATGATTACAATTAAAATGTTTTTGTTTTTTCTGCTAGATGTCCAAACCCCGAGTGGCTGAATCACATGCATGATTACAGAATCTATCAGCCAGCATGCAAATTCTGTCCTTATTTACATATGTTCAAGTTCCTTCTACTTTAAGAGAAACTATTTAGATAATTATTTTTTAGTTAAAATTGAAACTGACATCATTACCACCTTTTAAAACAGAACCTTCCTGGAACAGCTTTACAAATTCCATAATTGGGTAAAGTGACCAACAGCATCTCTAGGTTTGAAGGCAGCTCATAGAATTTTGGAAAGCCTGATATGATTTTGGCTCAGTATAAGGAAACATTTTCCATTCCTTGTGAGCTTATATACTCTGAGGCTTCCCTGTATAGCCGTACAGGCTAGATACTGCACATCTCTAGGGCTCCTCAGCCATTTTCTAAGTGAATGCTGCCACCAGAATTGTGCAACTGAGCAGCCTGAACACAGCAGTCCCTAAAGGATCCCCTAGGCCACTAGGACCCACCTTGGGAGGTGACAGGTGACATTCTGTCACATGTCAATCCTCCTTCCAATACTGAGAGATAGCGATCGTATTATTCCAAGTCTTCTGTTTTCCAAGTTAAACATCATAACTTTCATCAGTCCTACTTCATACGGCATGTTTCCAAATACTAAATTTGTTCATTCAGCAAACATTTACTGGGTCCCTACACTGTGTCAGGTGGTGATGCCCAGATGAATAAAGCACCACCGCTGCCCTCAAAGTCCGTGTGGTCCATGCCCTAGCCTGGTGATATCCCCTTTATTTGCCTAGGATAAAACAACACGTTTAGTTGATGAAGTCTGAATTGCATCTAGCTTTCTCAATTGCCACAGCATGCTGCCAAGCTTGCTCAGTGCCAAAACTCACATAGCCTATGCTTAGCCATATCTTTCACTTCCTAGGCTTTTGCAGTTTGGTGTGCAAGCTTTACAGTTTTTCCTGCTGAGTTTTATTTTCAACAATTTAGACTACCAAGCCCCAGTTATCAACAATTTTTAATATTTAATATGTTTGCTTTTATTCCAAATGATATGGCATTTAGTTATCAAATAAAAATGTTGAGCAAGGGGAGTCTACGAAGGAGCCCTGCCATATTTACTCACATACAATCAGTGGTCCTCAAGTATGTCCACAAGGCTCTCACAAGGAGCTTTTGCAAATGTTTCCCCAAAGTCCCGCTTCTATGTCAATTACATTTCCCTAATTACTGGTCTAAGGATCCTCCCAAAGGAAAAACTGAAGATGGAAGGAATTGCTTGTTTTTGGTGACCCTATGTTGGTTCTTAATGGTCGCTACTACATTCTCCAGGGATTGTTAAACCAGCCTTTCACTTATAAAAAACATCTGATTATTTGAGGGTGGGGGGAAGAATACTAGAATTAAGAGCCTTGGTAATGTGTTTGGAACATCTTCCTTTATTCCTCTTAGAAATCAGCCTGGCAACTCCAAATTCTCAGTTTGTCTGTCATCTCTCTAGCTTTCTCAAGATTTCTCCAAGATCAAGGATTACAGTTCAGCCATTTCAATTGCAAATCCCTTCTGCAGAACTAAAGGTCAGGGTAGAACTCTCTAAAGCTGACAGGGAACATCCCTTGCCTCAGACAAGATCATCCTAATTAATAATAATCACAATAATATTGTGCTCTGCATTTTATCCAGGGACACCTGAACAGCAGAATGCTTTATGAACATTATTTAATTAAGTCTTACGACAGTCCCGTGAGGGAAACTGGGAAACTGAGAGATTGGCTTAATCTCTGCATAGGTAAGGAGACCTGTCAGGAGGAGCAGGGCAAACATGCAGGAAGAGACAGGCTGGGAGGTTAAGCAGAGAATGGGGATTGATAGCAGATGTGCATTTAAACCTTTCTAACCAGCTATGCACCTGGAGGAAATATCTACATCTGAATCCTTCTGAGGTGCTCCTGTGGAGTTTTATGTATGTCACTCCAAAATAATAGCAATATTCTATGTAATTCAGTGATTTTAAATTCACTAAAGCAAATGCTTGTTAAACAATGTTTGCATTCTCTCTCTCTTTTGCTGTCCTCCCTCCCTCTCTGTGGCCACCTCTCTGGGGCTCAAATTTGTCAGCCACAAGACTGACTGAAATACAAGTAAGTAAAGCAAATGCCCACATTCATTGTCCATGACAAACCCAAACCATATTCCATCACATCCCTGTGATCTGGAGCCTCAAGATCTGGCCTGGAGAAAGCTATTTCAGTGTCATCAAGGGCCATTCCATTCTTGTCCCGGAGGGACATGTGACACCCGGTATACTGCATGGACACAGGCTGGTCTGCCCTACAAAGCTAGATTATTTAAAGGACTCCCCTAAACACCTAAGATAAAAACAGAATAAACAGTCCAATCTTTTTGTGAAACTTCCTTGAGAAACAAAGTGTGTGTGATATTGGATAATGACAAAAAATAATAATTTGATGTACTTGACTATACTTGACTTGAATATAATATATGGAGACTATTTTTTTTCCATCATGGGAACTTTTGAACTAAAACTATTACCTTCCTGAGAAGTACTTGATAAGCTAAATTGTCTAACTTAGCATACAACCACAAAATCAAGGTGTGTTGAATTGAATTAAAATAAGTTTAATGAAATTCTCTTTCCTAACTGAGTTTTCTTCCCTGGCACTTCACCATCTCCTAGCACTTCTAGCACTCACACCTTTGAGAAGCCTTGTAACATGGTTCCCTGCTTGTGGTTCTCTTCTCCTGTATCCACACCTCACACTTACATCTCTGTGGACACAATGATGTACAAGAGGAGAGCAGAGAAAGGAATAACATCAGAGAAAGCATCAACAAATGATCATTTAGATTACTGCATAGTCTGCGTCAGACATAAGCCTGGGATGTCATCACCTGCACTTTGTGGGAAATTGCCATAATTCTCATTTTCACATTTCACCATGGAAGGAAGTCAGCAGGCATTACTGGGCTCAGCACATTTAAAACAGCTCACACCTATTTTCTGTTATGAATTCCTCATATACATATTCGAACATGGAGAGAAAAAATATATATACATTTAAATATATATTTTAAGACATATATACATATGCATATATGTATACACATGCATATATATACACACACACACACCCCATATATATTCTCACCTCATCCATTCACTAGCAACACAGATTGCTTCAGAGAGGAGGAAATGAAATGCTATTTTTGGAGAAAAGACTGATCTTTCATACAGATTGTCCAGAAAATGACCCAGCCTGCCACCCATTCAGACCTCAAGGCATCCAAGTGCTGCTTTGTTCCAATGCTTACATCTATTCAAAGTTCATACTCCAAGATTAAATGAACCTCCCTGAACCAAAAGAAAAGGCTTCACTGGCATTGCTGCTGATGCCATTCTCCCTGTGTCTGCCGTACAGGAGAGAAAGAATGAGCCTAGGCTTTTCAAAACGGGCTGCCCAATTATATTTTTAAAAAGATGTTTTGCTGACATCTAGAGGCATTTGGGTAATAACACTTATTAATAATGATTCTTCCCACTTATAGGGCATCTTGCGTCGCGTGATCCCTCAGCTCTTTACACACATTAATTAATTACGCATCACAGCACCCCTGTGAGGTAGAGTAGGTAAGCATTATTATGTGCAAAGGATTTATTGATTTTTCAAAGCAATATATAGCTGAGGCACAGAGGGGAAAACCATAGGAGCATGAATTAAGGAATGAAAAAAAAAGACATACAATGAATGTAAAAGAAAACAAATAAAAGTAAAAATTACCCCACTGAGCTCTTTAGAAAGGAATGATTACTTCACAAGTTCTGAGGGCCTGAATGTTAACTAATTTGGTTGTTAGCAACTTATGCAAAGGCACATAGGAAATTGGAGGGAGATAGTCATCGATAAAATTTCCAAGTCTTCTTTTGCAATCCTGTTGACAGTGCTCCCAGCTCTTGGTGCTCCTGCAGTCTGGGAAATCTCAGTAGTCACTGAGGAGCTGTGACATCAGGATGGCCCTTAAATTTACGATGGAGGCATATTACATGTTTATGGCAGGGGTGGGGATGAGATGCGGAGGGGGTGTGTAGTAAAGGAGGGGGAGAACAATAGCCAAGTTTCTATGCAAAAATATGTTTGGAGGCTGTGGAATTTAAAGTATGTCACTGAGTACAGCAATATAAATTGACTATCATTTTGAATTCTTCTAGTCTTGTTTTATGGTAGTGGCTCAGCTGCTCTTTTTTAAAGTAGTAACTATGCTAAGTTCTTATTTTAGGCATAGTTCTTATTTATTTTCATGGAGCTAACACTTCTGGGGCTTACTATTTATTTCTAAACTGAAAGGTAATATTCCACTTAAAAAGAAGAGTGTCATAAAATCACTAGCTTGCAGACACCAAGACATGATTAAAAACTCAAGAAATGCATTATATTCTTTCTATAAGTTATTGTAATGCTGAGTTTTTATGGAGATAACAATAAGTTGCCTTTCAAACAACTTATTTTGCTCAAAACTTTTATATTCATTGGGTTTGAAAAAATGTGACAAGAAAGTAAAGTGAACATAGATGGGCAGACATGGCTCCCAGAGATTTGGAAGCGGCTTATCTTCTAAAGTTGAAACCAAAAAACAAAATTACAACTTTGCCCTCACCTTCCCATTCACTATTACTCCTCCTCCACATTCCCAGGCCCATCAAAATATAAGTTTATCACCATAAACACTTACAACTTCGTTGTGTCTTCATTGAAAATGAAACGTGCAACGGAGGCTCAAAATTAAAGAAAAGGCCATGCTGAGGAAACAGGGCCAGTTACGAGGGCCAACTCCTGGAGTGCTTTTCCGGGTGGGGTCCCCTCTCCTACTCTCTACTAACGATGCTTTTGCTTGTGTGTTTCACTTCATACCACCATACTGACAGAAAGTCTGCTGATCTAGATGTATTTGGGTAAAAGCTATTCTTTTTTTCTCTATTTCATATATGTCTGTGCTATTAGTCATTCACTCCTCAAAACAAAGGACTTGGATCAATTTTCTCCCATACTTGAAGCTTGGACCAGATATCCTGAGACAGAGAAAATTTTGTTTGAGGTAGAGGTGAGGTAAGTCATTTTGAATCATGGGTCACTCTGGGGAGATGCCAGGCCCCAGTGTTACATAATACTAGGCTTAAGGCCTTCGGGACTTGGAAGGAGGGCTACTGATTAGATGGAAAAAGATGTGCACAGGAAGCAATGGGGAAGGTACCAGATCCAACAATCAATTTCAAAATGTTGCCTGGGCATGTCTCAGGGACTCTGAAGGGGAGAAGAAACTCCTTCCTCTTCCTCTTCCTCTTGCTCCTTCTTTTCCTCCTGCTCTCCCTTCTGTCCTTGGCTTGTCCTGCTGAACCCAGACATCACATCTTTGCCACAACTCAACTCTGCTTTGGATTGAGGATTCCTCAGGATCTCAGCCAGGATCCCAAGCACTGTTAATAATCTTGTTTCTCAGGGAAAATGTTTTAAAGTTCCAAATCATGCTATAAAAAGACAATTTTGAAAACTGCCCACTTCAAAAATTGGATACTGCTTCATCCTCAAACAGGTAGTGGTAAAACAGCCAGGGAATCACATACTAATCCATAAGGTAGTAGGTTTCTTTTTGTTTCAGTACGTGGCTCAGTTCATGAGTATTGCAATTTATATGTTCTATAATTTAAGATAATTTACTTTCAGGTTTCCTATGTACTGTACTCTCTTTTACTACAAACAGATATGCCACCAGTTACCTAAGATGACAACAGTATATACCAGGTGAATGTTAACAGATATGTACTTCACTCTTTATAGTTATGTGCCTCCTGGGTGAAGAGCAAGCTGGAGAGTTAAAACATTGTCATGTACTAGTAATATGTTCCCATTTGCAAAGAAGCTAGTGGTAGGAAAGAACATGTGTGGGTTCTAAAAATTAAGGGATTTGCAAAAAGACTTTTACTTTTAGGACTTTCAGCCTTGGAGGGTCATTTTCAGTTCTGTGTTATTTTATGAACGTTTATTTAATAAAACATTTGGATCTAGTGGGATCTAAATAGAGGTTTAAAAGGATGTTTTGCTGCTTGGCTTCATCTGCAGTTCGAGGGTTATGTAGGGAGAGAGATAGGAGATACACAGTGGCGATGTGTTGTTGATTCCACATGTGCATCAGTGTTGAATGCAGACATCAGCAAGATTTCCTCTTCATCACTGCTGCCTCTTGCTAAATGTGGGACCCCCACTTTGTTTTTGTGATCACAGCTACATCCAGTTGGTTCAATTACCTGACCCTGAGTAAGTACTAGTCTCTGGTTCAAACGATTAGGAGAGCTTCTTAATGTAAGTGTCTCTCCTTTACCCAAAGCCCTTTAATTATTTCACATCTCAACAGAGAAAAGTCAAAGTCCTCATCATGGTTGCCACGGTCCTGCCTGGTCTGTCCCCCTTACCTTCTGACCTCAGATCCTACACTCTCCATCATTCACTCCACTCAGAACTCCTTGCCATGCCGTAAGCACTTGAGAAGCACTCCTGCAGTGCCTTTGCACTTGCTGTGTCTACTCTGATTCCCTGGATAGCTACAGGGCTCGCTCCCTCACTTACTTCAGGTCTTGACCTAAGTGTCACCATCTCTGAGAGGTCTTCCCTTGTTCATCTAATTGTTCAATATTCCTTTTCATTCCCAAAACCAGGATGCTTTCTATCAGCCAGTCCTACTTTATTTTTCTTCTTGACACTCTTACAAACCTAATAGTGTTTATATTTTACCCCTTTCTCTTGTTAATCATTGGTATCCCCCAAAGTAGAATGAAAGTTTACAAGGTCAGGAATTGTTGCATTGTTCACTGCTGTATCCGCAGGACCTAGAGCAGCATCTGACACTTAGTAGGTGCTTAATAAATATGTGTTGAATGAATCTGGAGGAAAGGTCTGGGGATCAAATATAGAAATTGTTCATAGAGATCTGATGCATTAAAGAGGGAGCACCGGGCAGTAAGTTTAAGCATAGGGAGAAATTAACTTTCTTTAAAGTGGCCAGTTGAACAAATTGAAATCACAGACCAAATTATGCCATCAAGCCTTTAATGAAACTGCCACCAGTTCATTTAAGGCCACCCAGATGATTTCAAAAGCAATGTGGCAGAGTGTGTCTATTTCAGAGTGATAAATGCACGTTCAACTGCTAATGTTTCTTTCGGAAATCTTGCGTAGCTTCTGTAAAGCTAATTTATAAACCTTAACTACTGTAGCTAATTTAACTCGCTAATTTTAGACATTGTGTTGAATTAAAATATGCCTTTTATTGTGTATCATTTTGTCTACCGCTAACATTAATATGCATTTTGTAATGTGGAACTACGAATGTTTTAAATACATATTTAGGCTTTTGGAAGCATTTGTGTTAACTAGATTTTTTTTTTTCTTTCATGCAGTTTAGTGGATGTCCTGTCAGATCATACATCATTAGACCAAGTTTTACATGCTTAAGGCCTGCATGTAGATACTAGACTAGACTAGTTAAGTCTAGTATCCTTCTTGACTTTTGAAAGTACCTTCCACTTTTGAAAGTCAGGAAGAATACTAGACTGAAGGCCTAATAAGAATTCAGCAAATTCTTCCTTTCCTTTATCTCCCATCATTGGAATGGCAAAAAAAAAAAAAAAAAAATGTAGTTTGGAGAAATATACTGGTATAGTCAATTGACATCTACATGTGACCCTCAGACAAATGAGATGAGAGCACTAAAGGGGCTGTGTTACCAAATACAAATTTTAAAAAGGTGTCATTGGCAAACTTAGCTGTCTGTGAACATTTTTGAAGAGCTGGGTATATTTTATAATTCTTATTTCTAAGAGAATTTAAATGTTATTAACACCTATAACCCTATCTATGATGAGAACATGCTTTACATTTTTCACCTGTGTTCAGTGTATATTCATTCTTTCTCCCTTACAAGCTTCTCAAATTCAGGTCAGAAATTTGTCTGTATTTCTCAGTGTTTTACACATGTATATATTTTTATGTATTTTGTAGATTTATTGGGATTATATATATATAATACTGAGATTTTATATATGCGTATAATCCATATATATAATCCCAATAAATCTATATGATATATATACACACATTATATAGAGACACATAGATATACTCACATCACTACAAGACTACTATATCCCCAGAGCAGACTGTTATGTTTCAAGCTGTTTCTACAACTCTTAAACTACCTACTTCTTCATGGAAGGGCAATATCTTTTCACAGTTTATTTCCCCCAACTGTGAGACCGCATGTATGCGTTTGATGCTTGTTACTAATAAGGACTTGTACTATATTATCCATAGTCACAAAAGACTCTTAGACCAAGTTTTGGAAAAGAGTAGCTCTGTTATTTGCAGGGAACCATAGTTCTCCATTTTTAAAATGCAAGAAGGACAAAGAGTGACATTCCCCCCTCCACTTCTCTTAAGCATACTTGACATTTCCTTTGAGGTAATATCTATAAAGAATCTTTGAGGGACTGCTCCAAGTTTCGGTAAAGTAATAATGGCATAAAAGGAAAAAATACTAATAAATAAAAGATATGGTTCACAATAGACTTTGCTGGAAGACAGGAGTTGTGCAAAGAGCATGAATTTTGGTCAGATAAGCATGGACTTAAATCTTACATCTGCTATTGACAAACTGTGACATTTTTGCAAAGCTAACACTTAAGACCACTTTTTGAACTAAGTTCTAGCATACCTATTTTATAGATGAAGAAACAAATACTCAGAGTTTACAAAAGAAAAATATGTAAGTAAAGTGCGTAACACACGGTAGAGGCTTGATAAATGTTAACTCTCTCAAAATAACAAAAACAAAAATGTCACCCATACTTATAAAACCTTAGCCGTGTTCCCACACTGTGTAGAGTGCTTTATCTGTGTTATTTCACTTAATCGTTACAATAATCTTGTGATTTAAACGTTATCTCCTTTTTGCAAGGGGGGAAACTAAGGCTTAGAAAGCTAACACTCACTCCTAACTACTATGTTTTTCCCTGGGAAAGACCACAGTAGCTGAGCATTTGCCAAGGGCTTCATTGCAGCCCCAACTTTGGGATTCAGTTTTCTTGATTTATTAATCCCAGTACAAACCTAAATCCTTAAATTCCCTTTCCACTTCAAAGGGCGATTATGTATTGAGTCATCTTTTTAGATATTTCAAACTAAGCCCACTTTTCCTAAGCTTTCAAAATTAAGTGAGGCACATTTTGTTTTGGAGAATCTGAATCATTGGTATTTGCCTTCATTTGTAAATTCGCTTTCCACAGTCAAGGACATTTTTTCCTGAATTTTGTCTTTTCTTAAACGGCAAAGAAATAAGATCTTTGGCCTTAAAGAAGTGACCCATTTAGGTACCTTCCTATGGTACTTATGGAAGACTGTCTAGGAGACCCCCATGTCCTCTCAGGAAGCATCCTTCGTGCCCCTGTCCAGACAAAATCCTGTCTCAGTGCTTTGCAGCAATTCTGATATTCAAATATCCCCAATCATAATGTTGTCAATAGGTTGGAACAAATGACTACTACTGATGGAGGAATTCGTGATGTCTTCCCGGTCAGGACTGGGCATTGAGAATTAGACATTAACACCTCATGCAGACTTATGAATTGGAAGCCCTACAATTTTGTGAGGATGGAAATAGCCCCACATGCCTCCAAGTTTAGCACAAAGTCAAGGTAATACCACTGATGTGAAAGGTTGAAGAAATTGAAATAAACGGTGTTGTAAGTGACTAAGGAACAGTGGTGAGCATGGAAAGAGGAGAGGGACAAATTCTATTTTAGTTACCTATTAAAAGCTTGTTTCTACAAGGTATCACATGAGAATTAATATGTTTCTCTTTGGAATAAAAGGGAGCTGGCAAGAATGGTTATGATTTTTATAGCGGCTAACAAATGTTTAGTACTTTATAGTTGACATAATATTTTTCAAATTAATTATCACTTTAGGACCTTACAAATGCCCTGTGAGATAGCAGGAATCATGATAGCAGGAATCATCTCTACTTTACAGATGAGGAGAATGAAAGCTCAAGGAGAATGAATGCTCATACTTTTGCAGGGTCAGATTCATGGTGTCCGTTTTATTGAGGAGGAGGCCGAGAAGTTAAGTGAACTGACTGGAAACGAAGTTGATGAGTGGCAGATGTGAAAACTTAGCACTACTCTGTCTGGCTCCAGGGCTATTGCATCGTGACAATGCCTTCCCTCGGCCTTTCCTTTCCCTCTGTCTGGTCTGAGCTTCTGTGGCTCATATGCCAACCCTAGCAGACCTCTGTAAGGCTCATACGTGGAAACAGGTAATTTAAAGTACTTAGATGCACATCAAGTTGGGGTCCTTTTAGGATAGTGCAAAAGTAATTGCAGTTTTTGCCATTCAAGTATGGCAAAATTGCTCACCAGGAGTGGCTGCTGATTCTTTGTGTCTACACTTTTTTTTTTTATTTTTGCAAAAGTAATTGTGGTTTTGCTATACTTTAATGGCATACTTTAATGACAAAAACCACAATTACTTTTGCAAAAATAAAAAAAAGTGCAGACACAAAGAATCAACAGCCACTCCTGGTGAGCAATTTTTCATGGAGAATAAAGTGGAATCTGTCTGAAACACATAATAAATGTCCATAAAGTTCAAAGGCATGGAACAAAGTGATACACTTCTCTTATAAAACATGTCAGCAAGACCAAGAAGGCACATATGTCGGAAGAGCTGCGGACTCCTAGCCTCAGATGACCAATATACTATTTTTGTGCTTGTGATTTCCTCTTAACCCTCATGTAAAATTCAAGCCTTTTGTCAAATCATTTTAAACAAGTGTTATTGAAAGTCTACTGTGTATAAGATATATGGAAATTAAGGTGTGAGCGTTAGGAAAACCTACCATGTCTTTCAGCTTCCCTTATATCTCATCAACGATCTCAAGTCACTTGAGAACAGGTTTTATTTTCTTAAGCTTTCTAATTTTTTAGTGAAGAAAGTTAATAAAAATCCACACAAGCTTGTCAAGACGCTTCTCCTATAAAATGCAATAGAGTGTTGATATTTTCCTATCTACCTATGTATCTACCTATAATGTATATTAGATATATATTAAATATATTATATATTAAATATTACATATATGTTTTATGTATATAGATCCAAAAAAGATTTAATATTGTATATTAAATGTTTTAACATATTTTATGTGTATAGACACAAATATGTTATGTGTATATGTATATATTCATACATATATATGTATGTATAATTAAAACTTACTAAAGATGATAATGATCCCACAAAAGTCATTGCTTAGTAGAGACCTAGTCAAATATTCTTACAAGCCAAGAGGTTTAACCTTATTGTACCTAAAGAGGGAGAAGTACACACATACAAGTAATTCTTCAGTATCTTTTTTTAATCCCACTGTGTGCTCTGCCACACACAACTCTCTCTTTTCTTTCTCCTGTTCTTCCTCTCCCAGGTCTCCTTCCTTTCCTTCTTTTTGCCTTTATTAGGGAGTCTTTGTCCTTTAGCCAGAAGCAACCCTCCAGGCAATACCCCATGTTCTAATAAAGCATCCCTTTTGTCAATGGTGATAATGATTACCTCTTTTGCAGCTGCCCCTGGTGTTGCATTTTGTAACACAATTTGGCCTCTTTGGCTCTGGTTAGTCCTATTTAACATACTGCAGGGGTTCCCTGTTTGATCTCTAATTGATCTAATTGACTGGGAATAATCGGGAAGGCTTTATAGATGTTTATTGATAGCTAATTTTCCTTCATCCATTGTTTAATTCAATAAGAGCATAACCTAATTTATTGTCACTCCAGTAGAGATCCATTACCCTTTTGATAAATGCTTCTGGGGCCAACTTGTCAGTAACTGATTTCAAAGAGCTGTTAAGCCCACAGAGTCCATCATTAGTTAATGGCAGTTTAGAAAGCTAATGATGTTATAAATTACAATCAATAAGAACATGGAAATTACAGTTGTTGAGCAAGATAATATTATATTATTAAACTAACACTAAATCCTACCTTTGCTTACTATACTTTTGGAGGGTTTCTAAATCCATTTAATAATATCCATGATTAACCAAGAAACCCATGCATCAGGAGGGAAATTGTAGGAATGAAGATACTCATACTTAAAAGAACATTTCAGAAGGATAGAGGAATTACATTACATTCTTTGATAATAAAAGGAATCTGAGGCACCAACATGCCACCACAAACATGTGCAGAGATCTCCACCATCTCATGTCTTGAATCTAATCCTATTGAAGGAACCTATCCCCAGATATACCACAACTTTGTAAGTCTTTACTTCCTAAGAATATATAAAACCTAGATGCATAGGTTCTCTGTGGCTTCCAGTTTCTGCCCCTTCTTCTTATAACTTATAATTACATCTATAATAGATAGATAGATGCATATAAAATTGCTTATACCTAGTGCTGGGCTAACAAAGCAAAAATGGACAAAATTAGGACAGAGTTCTTGGTTCCCAAAGATAAGATCAATATCTGATATAGGGGATTATATAAACAACTTAACAAACATTATTGCTCATGATTGGAAACATATTCCTTGTTTCACCCACTCTCCCTAGAAATGTAAGCTCTGTGAGGGCACCTATTTTTGTCTGTCTTTTCACTTAGAGTACCTAACACATAATATATGCTCAGCAAATAGTTCCTGACCATCTTTGTTAAATGATTTATCCTGGAATAGTATGGATTTAAAGCAACTTCTACACAATCTCTGATTTTACAGGATTATACAATTCAATTTTTCATCTATTTATTCAATACTTATCAAACAATTGCTATACAGTCAATGAGAATATAATGGTGAGAAAGCCTAAAAGAGTCCCTGCTCTAATGAAGAATACAGTCTAACTGGAAAGACAAATATCAAGGAAATAATCAAGTAAATAAAATACAATGACAAACTGTATGATAAGAACTATGAAAGAAAAGTACAAGTTTCTGTGAGTATACAGCATGCTGTGAGTCACAAGAATGACCCCAGGATTAAGCAAATCTGCATTTATCATAAACCCCGAAAAGCAAGGCTAATTTTTGTCTTTTAACACAGCATTTGGCTTAAGGTTTTAAACATAGTAGCTTATTAATAGATTTTTATTAGAGTTATTTTTAAACTGATCATCCATATATTTTTATTCATTAATAAATGTCAATTTGTTAGAATATTCTATATCCAGTAATTATAGATAAACAGTACTTACTCTCACATTTTTCCAAAAAAAAGATGCACCCTTCTCTTCATTTTATGACTTGGCATGGTGTAAAATTAAGTTCAAATCAAGGCGTATGGAAGTTAGTTATTTCCTGTTCATGTTGGTTTATTTCCTTAACATGCCAATTTCATTAATGCTTTGGAGGAGAAGAGGCAACTCTATTTAATGATCATGTGCAAAGTGGGTGTAATGTGGAATGCCTACCATTTCTATGCCTTTAATTTTCACTGAACCATGGCATCAAAGAAACTTTTTTAACACTTTTTACTGTACGAAGCACGAACATACTACTGTGCATATTTCGCATTTCCCTTAGGACTTAAAATTGGGCCACATTTCACAGAACCTCCATTTTTTGGGGGGATGAAGGAGGAGTATGGAGAGGAGCAGGGGGTTTCTCCTGAAAGATTTGTCTCTCCTTTGTCTCAAGTTCTCGTCTCATCATCTCCACTCCCTCATTGGTTGTATCTAAGTCATGTTCATAGAAACCGTTGGTAATCTTGCCAAAATGGATCATGATGTTGAGTTGAGGATAAACAGTAGAACTGATAAGATCTTTAAAAAATAAATGTGCAGGCATGGGCCATTAACAATGAGCAAAAGAAGCACCATGCAAGTCCCACGGAGGGAGCAAATCGGAGGAGACTATGCATCTGTCTTCTGTGAGCCATTGGCTGCTCTTCCACTGTGCCCTCTTTACTACTTTGAAAACACAGCAGACAGGCCAGCGTGTCGAAGGAGCTACTTGCAGATTGATTTCCTTGCTTTGATAGCTACTTGACATAGCAAAGTTTGGCTCCATTCTATTTTCAAATTGAAAATTTATACAGAAATGAGAAAAACCACCACACCCAGCAATGAATTAATAATAGCTGCCAACTAGCTGCAAGAACCATTATATTGATAATGCTTCCCAATGCTGTTCGCATTGCCTGCGAAAGGGAATTTGTCCTTAAGCTGCTTATTTTCAAACTACATGTGAAGACAACAAATTGTATGGCATGTTTATCCAATAAGGCATAGCAAGGAAACTAAAGAATCAGATGGGAGGGAGTGAAAAGAAATAGAAATTTAACAGCTAGACAGCCCGAAATAAAGCAGGCAAGATTAGGAGACACATGTACAATTCTCCACGGTCCCTAAAGTCTCTAGCGGAAAGGTAGAAATGAACTAATTTATTAGTAAAATCACATCAGGGGCAGTAATTTCATGTTAGTGAATTTACATGTAATAACATTAGGCTCCCAACCTCCATTTCACCAATGTGGCCCTCTCCGATGATGAATGAGGCGCCTAAAGAAAGATGATAGTTTGATTGTTTTCACAGCAAACAGATCAGCATTTTAATTTCTTGCCTCTGTGTTTATTGCTTATTTGGCCCCTTGCTCGGCTTGTAAAAACTTGGCTAAATGGAAATGAATAAATGTAATTACTGCGGGTGACAGTGGTAATCTGTGTGGGTTTTTCATATTGGCTTTGCCAGCGTTAATCTAATCACCGGAGAATACGTGTCACCGCACAAATGCACTGACAGAAAGCAGAGTTTTCAGTCAGTGCCAAATATACACAAGCTGGGAAGCACAGACACAGATGGCGACTTCTGCACCAACAACTTGTCTCTCCTGTGCTACAGGAGCAGAAGCCACCAGAGTATCCTGGAAGGTGAATATGTGTGTATGAAATGGTTCATAGTTTGGGGGAACCCAAAGAAGGCTCACAGATGACCCTGAATCCAATAGAAATAGCAACAAATGGGCCAGGCACAGTGGCTCACACCTGTAATCCCAGCACTCTAGGAGGCCGAGGCTGGCGGATCACCTGTAGTCGGGAGTTCGAGATCAACCTGACCAACATAGGGAAATCTCATCTCTACTAAAAATACAAAATTAGCCAGGTGTGGTGGCACATGCCTGTAATCCCAGCAACTCGGGAGGCTGAGGCAGGAGAATCACTTGAACCCAGGAGGCCGAGGTTGCAGTGAGCTGAGATAGCCACCACTGCACTCCAGCCTGGGCAAATAAGAGCGAAACTCTATCTCAAAAAGAAAAGAAAAGAAATGACAACCAATGTTTTCCCCAGTGCAGGAATGAGGTGTTCCAGGGTATAGGAAAATGAAGATTGCAATTTTCCATTTCTCCCCAGTAGTAAATGACTGGGAGGGCTGGTTAATGAGTGGCTCCACCTTTCAGGGTTTTGTTTGCCATCTATAAGACAGGGATGGGACAAATCAGATTGTTTGATGTTTGCATTGCAGAAGTAGCGGCAGGGGGTGAACCAAGCAATCAGTGCAGGGTAGGAAGGATGAAATGAGATAATGTATGTTAAAGTGTCTTGGAAACTACAAAGCAAAGCTAAATGGAGCAGAAGAGAGTCTTCCAAAATAGACTTTATTATATTTAAGATTTATTTTAACAAAGCAGCAGGGAAGCAAAGGATTATTCAGTAAATGGCAACTGAATGACTGGTTAGCACTTTGGAAAGAAAAATAAATCAAGACCTGTAACTTAGAATATTGGTCAAAAGGAATTCCAGATGGATAAAATCATTAAATATGAAAATAAAATGTTAGGAAACCCAGATGAGGAATTTAATATGCACTAGATTTGGGGGATTTGAGAGAGGGCTCCCTACACTGAAAAACAGTTAAAAAAAAAAAAAAGTTATGATAAAAGAATAAACAAGTTTGACGACATTAGGTTAGAAGCTTCTGCAGTCAAAATAAGGTAGCCCAAATGGGAAAACAAATGGTATTTTCAGCAAGTAAGGAAAGGGCCAGTAACTATATTAAATAAAATGCTCCCAAATACTTATTTTTTTAAATGACCCCATTAATAACTAATAGAAATAAAGCAGATGAATAAGTGTCCAAAGAGAAATACTACTAGTAAATTCGTGAAAAGTGTTAAAACTTGATAATAATCAAAGAAAAGCAAATTTGAACAAATTAGCAAAAATAGATGCCTGATATTTTCAAAGCTGTGGACAGACTAGACATTTCTAAACTTCTAATTGCAATTGAGGTCAGTGTAAACTTTTTGGAAACCAATAGACATAAAAGTTGACTAGTTTTGACCTAGTAATTCTCCTTCTGGAAATACAATTTAAAGAATATTTTAAAATAATGAAAGGATTATATCTCTAAAAGTGTATGTAGTAGTGAAATATTAGAAATAAACTGCCAGGCCAAGTGTGGTGGCTCACACCTGTAATATCAGCACTTTATGAGGCTGAGCTGGGTGGATCACCTGAGGTTAGGAGTTTGAGACCAGCCTGGCCAACATGGTGAAACTCCACCTCTACTACAAATACAGAAATTTAACCAGGCATGGTAGCACACACCTGTAATCCCAGCTACTTGGGAGGCTGAGGCAGGAGAACCGTTTGAACCAGGAGGCACAAGTTGCAGTGAGCTGAGATCTCACCACTGGACTCCAGTCTGGGTGACAGAGTGAGACTTTGTCACAAAAAAAAAAAAAAGAAAGAAAGAAAGAAAGAAAGAAAGAAAGAAAGAAAGAAAGAAAGAAAGAAAGAAAGAAAGAAAGAAAAACTGCAAGTATTGCTTAATGTTTAAGTAATTAAGCTAATACTCTTCCTGCATAAATAAGATTTGTAAATAAAAACTATAAAGGCTAACAATGTGGAAAGTATTTGGTAGGCTACTAAGTTAGAAAAAATTGTGCTTTCCTGGAGGCCTTCATTGGGTTTTTAAATCTCATGTGACAGTATTAGGTCATATGTTTATCTCTAATGCCATCATGAGGAAGAACAATGGGATAACTATGATTGACTTTGAACAATCATTTTGGGGAATAAATAATGGGTGATACTGAAAGGCGTAAAGGAATGAGGACCATCAAATGATGTTCTTAGTGATAGAATAAGCACTAGGCATGTGAGAGTAGGGAGAGATGGATGTGGTATATAAGACAATAAATAGAAATTATGTATATTTAAAAAATTGGGGAATTACAGGAATGACTGGTTACTTACTTAAGTAAGATATAAAAAATCTTTCTCTCCAATCCCTAAGGAACAGAAAGGGAAGGAGAAAGGAAAGGAAAGGAAAGGAAAGGAAAGGAAAGGAAAGGAAAGGAAAGGAAAGGAAAGGAAAGGAAAGAAAGAAGGAAGGAAGGAAAGGGGAAGGAAGAAAAAAAAACATGAGGTGAAGAAAGGAAGGAGTGAGAACAAAGAAAGATAAAACATTATTTCCATAGATAATCAATCTTAGAAAATGGGGTATCTAACCCCCCTCTATATAAAACAAAGACTTTTATCATCATGTTTTCAACTTACAGATAGTATCAGGAATATAAGGCCTCAGACAATCTGCTAGGAAGGTAGCTGAAAGGCTTAGAACTTTCTCGTATAGTTTAAAAAGCAAGCAAAAGAAAACAAACAACAATAAAAAAAGAGTGAGGCACACTCTCCAAGGAAGGCAATACAACAAAGTACAGTAGGTAGACCTCTACTCTTTTAAGGTGCAGTGTGCAAACTAAGCCACGATAAGACACAAAAAACTGGGAAGGTATAGCAGTCAACCAGAAGTCTCAATGAAGAGCACTTTTCCTCAAGAGAGTTGAATTTAAAAGAAAAATAACAACAACAACAACAACACAACAACAACTCAGGGAAGATCAATTCAAAGCAGCCAACCTCTCTAGAGATGGAACATCAGAGACATGGGTAGACATTGTTTGGAAAATGCCTCTTGTTGGCAGTTCATTTGCAAGGGAGATGATAATCCATATTTATATTCCTCCACCAGCCCACATTTCTGCAGGGCTTTGTGATGAGGTTTAGGTAGGAAAGCAACAGGTATGTTGTAATCACTGGAAGAAAGAGTCTAGGTCTGGGAATAGGCATACTTCCCTGTTGACTCCACCAAGGCTGTGCAGCCATCTTTCCTGGAAGAGAGTTGATAGCTACTTTCATTGAGTATCTACACAAATTCTTTACAGAACAAGGAAATATATCCATTAAATCTTCCAGAAATTGGATTTCCCAGTTCTTTAAGTCAGTAATGTGAATTATCACTTTGGGCATCAAAGAGACGGTTTCCCTCCATTGATACCCAGGAAGCTGTGACCAGGGGATCCTAGGAAGAGAATTCCGTTCACCCACCTGCCACCCAACTTTACTTCCAGTGATGATAGGAAATAAAGTGGTTTCATTGCCGCCAGTCTTGAATGTAAAAATTAAAGTACTCTCACTTGACAAAAAAATAAAGATGGGAGAAGTTTCTTTTATGTTTCAGGAAATTATTACATTTTGGTGAATTGCTTAGAGGTATAATATGAGCTGGATAATTTTCACAGCATTTGATGTACTGAATGTTGTGGGGCTCTTCCATGACACATAATCCGTATTAAGCCAACATTTATAAAATAAAAAATGAAACCAAGTTTCTCACCAGGAAAATTGGTTTCCATTCAACAAGATATCCTACGGCATCTTTATAATTTTTAGGTTTCAGTTCTCAGTAGTCCCTTTTACCACAAGGGATGACAGTTAGACAATAAAGAATCTTTGGTGTCTCCTCAAAGGAAGTGTACCAAAATATTAGGAGAGTATCTGACCCCAAGTAAATTAATATTTAATGATAACCATTGGCTTGGTACTTCTTCTTGCCCTTTTTTGATTATTAAAAAAAAAAACAATCATTGCTGTTATATTTTATTTTTCTCTTCTAAGTAACTTTATAGGTCAATCTTCTTCCTAATATTGTATTTGGTATAATAAAATTGATTTTAACACGTCTGAGAACAACATAAATTAATGCTATTGATATTATATAAATTTAAGGCATTGTATCAACTAGATAGGGTAAGATACAATCCCTACCCTTTAATAGTATATAACCGAACAAGGGAACTAAAACATACACACTTATAAAACTAATACATGCATATATATATGAAGGACTGAATGCTATCGGAGTGACAATAGGACTAAAAACAGTCACCAAAAAGGGTTAAGGACCACAGTATTTTCAGTATAAAACTAGGAGGTAGGTGTGATAATAATTTATATATATATATGATTATGTTGATGCTTGTCAAAAGCTAGTCTTCTATCCACAATTCGCATCAAATACATTTAGTAGACTTGTTAAAATGTATGTACCTAGGTCCCCTCTCAGATTGATTAAATGAAACATTCAGGAGAATGGGGCCTAGCAAGTTGGATTTTAGAGCCACTTCAAAGCTTGGAAAATTTTGCATGATATAAATCTACCAGAAAGTATTAAGGACTAGAAGTTCTCCAAGGAATTAGTGGCAGAAGGAGATTATAGCTCGTTGAGGCAATCAGGAAAGGTGACTGAATATGTGAGCTTTGAACTTGGTTTGAATAACAATCCGTATTTTGGCAGTGGTAAGAACACAATACAAAAGTTCAAAAAGTAAAACATTAAAAATATATTGATGGGAAAATAAAGCCAATGACTTTTGCTAACATTAAGAAGTTCTTGCAGAAGAAACTAGGAAGGTCATTTTAAAAGATTCTTGAATGCCTAGCTACCATCCCTAGAATCTCTCTAATTTTCAAAACATTAGGTAGGTAAGTATTTAGTTATAAGTAATACAATTACACTAATAAAGTATGGCTTGTTTTAAGATTGTAAATGTTTCTGAGTTGGTGAGATATAGATGGCCTTAACATAGCGCCCACGATCCTAAAAAAAAGAAAAAAAAAATGTCATGTTGAAATCTCTCAAAATCGCCTTTCCTAAGTACTATGCCAGCCCCAAAGAATCCAGGAGTTTTGTGAGAATTACAAAAATAAATGTTCCTGCTCCTACAACTGCCACGGTGGCCAATAGATGCTCTGCTTTCTGTATGTAATTCAAAGAAGCTGATGTGTGTTCTGAGTCCTTCCTCAAATGCATTTATTATCGTTCATGAGAGGGGGAAAGGGAACACTGCAAGTCTATTCTTTGTTTCTTCTTTTTTCAAACTGACACATAATAATTGTGCATATTTGTGGGGCACATGTGATATTTTCTTGCATTTATACAGTGTGCGATGACCAAATCAGGATAATTAGAAAATCCATCACGTCAAACATTTATCATTTCTTTGTGTCATGCAAGTCTATTCTGATCCTGAAAGTCAAAACTCCCATCCCACTGGTTGCTGAGTAAGAGAAACAAGCTGAAAAGTTAACTGTTGGAAAGTCTGGCACAGTGTATCTGCTTTCTACTTTGTATTTGTATTAGTAGGTGAGTTCCTACCACTGCCTTTTTCTGTGAAGGTGAAACTTGATGTGAGCCGCATCTCCATTCCTTCTAGTGCCCTGCTGGTGGCAGCAGGAGAGCGAGTACAGGTAATGCACAATTAGGTGTTGGGGAGAAGAAGGCTGTCAGATCCAGGTAAAAGCACACCATGCTGTTTGAAAGATCTGGTCCCTGGTTGGGAATGCCTCACTGTTTCTTTGAAGACTTTCTCCTCAAGGCGAAAGTCAAGATTTAAGTAAATAAAAGAGGAAAGGAAAAAGAAGGAGACTACAAGAAACTGAAAGAACAGAACAGAATACAATATTTGAACCTGGAGAATGCTGTAAATTCTAAATTAATAGGACCATAATTAAAAATAGATCTTGCATAGTAAAGTTCTAGTAAGATCAAGGATCCAAGAGAAAAAAACATATATGGGGGGCTTAACTTACACTTTTGAGAATGTTTTTATGCAACTTTTTTCTTATATCCACGTGAAGCATAAAAGCCCAAAAGAACTCAAAGGGACATGGTACAAAACAAGAGACCAAAAACTGAAGTTTAAAGAAAGTAGTAAAATAAGTAAAGAATGAATATGTTTAGGAACTGAAGAGTACCAAAGAAAATGGAGTTGGTAAGAATGAGAATGTGGGGGAAAGGAGTAGGGTGGCAGGGGAGTCAAGAGATTTTAGTTAATAGCAAAACACACTTGAAGAAAATTTTAAAACGCAAATAGAGAAACAGTTTTTGAGTTTTTCCTTTCTCTCCCATGATGATGATGCCATTTTTGCTGCACCAGAATGGGTGGACATGATCATAGCAAGCTCTTCTACTTCTGCAGCTCCCAGGGTACATCCAGTTTCACCTCCTGCTAATCTTTATTCTGCTTCCTTTTAGGACTTGAGATATATTTTGCAAAACTTCTGAACATAATTGTCATTCACAGTACCAGAATTGCTGGGAGCAACTACTTTTCCAGGAAAAGTTCTGCATAGTTGTTGTTTTTCAGACATATCAGCTCTAGAGAGTGTCCACCATCACACTTTTTATTGAAACACGTTGCCCATACATGGGAGGCATGTTCAGAATAACCCTGTGCCTAGATTTTTTGTCTGTACTTTCTGCTATTTTGTTCACTTACATATTCAAAGTAAACTAGACTCTGCCTCATCACTTAAGAAAGACTGTCTTTCTCAACACAATGGGTTGAAAACCAAACAAAAACCTGTTGAGCTTGCTCTCAGCTTCTCTCTGTGACACAGTTAAATGAGAGATGCTGAAGTGATAGCAATCACTATATCCTGCATCATTATTAAAATGATACTGGATTATTATATTATGCCTATACTGTTATACAAGTCAATTAAAATGATTATTAAAAGTAACTAATTGTTTTTAAGTCTTACTGTGAGCCAGACATTATTCTAGGAGTTTTTCATGTATTAGCACATTTAGTTAAAATAAAACTAGGAGGTAGGGGTGATAATGAGTCTTATTTTACAGATGCAAAAACTGATTCATAAAGAAATTAAGAAGTTTGCCCAAGATTACTTAGCCAGGAAGAGGTGGAGCAGTAATTCTAACCCAAGTTTTACAGCCCTGAATCCTAATAACTTTACTGTTACAAAATAAGTGGGATATACACACATACACACACACATATATATACACACACACACATATATACACACACAACCCAAACACATAAGCAACACACACATAGAACTTTGATTTATGTACAGTGAGCATTCTTTGTTCAGCCAAGTAAAAAGGTTATAGACAATAAACCCAACACATATCACCATGAGAAATTTAATAATAGTCTAGAAGGACTGAATGCTAACGGAGTGACAATAGGACTAAAAACAGTCACCAAAAAGGGTTAAGGACCACAGTATTTTCAGCAGCTTTGGTCTGAATGGGTACCCTGAGTGTTTATCACATAAGTAAACACATGAAAGAAGAAAACACCCAAGAAATTTCATGAATATGGGGGAAGGAAGTCCACTGATATAGGAGATGTGAGTTGACAGGAGATCCCCCTTAACCTGAAATACCTGGGGCGGCTTCATTGGAAAGGCCAGTTGTGGGTTTCCAGGATACTAGAGCTGAAACTGAAGTATCTTTTGAGGTCTTCTGTTCATTAGAGCCAATCACTTCTTGCCCCGCTCCATGGCCCATCTACTGGTTACTTTGAATTCATGTATCAGAGGGTGCCAAAATTGACCCTGAGAATAAACTCTTGTATTGGTATTTTGTGTCCATTGGCAATTGTCTCAAGTCTTCCTCCCCAAGGTTTCAATTATAGAAGATGGTGTTAACTTTTCATAGGCTACAATTTAACATCTGCTCCTGCCAGGTTTATTTCATCTGGCCTGGGAGAAATAACGTAAGTAACACTTTCCCTCTCCCCTGCTCTGCCTGGTGAAATGGGATATAAAACACAGAATGGTGGCAAGGAGGAAAACATATTGAAGTTCCTTTACCTTTGCTGGATTAAGTATTCAGAGATCAAAGAGAGTATTAACAGAGCCTTAATTAGGTGATAGAGAAAAGAATATTGATGCACTTTTCCTTCCTTTGATGGGTTACAGAATATGGTTTCTGTGTCATTATGTAACTATCATCAGTCCCCTCGTTTACAACTGGACTACAAAGGCTGCATGGATAAAGCTTGAAACAAGAAACAAAAATAGTAACAAGAAATCATAATAAATGCAAGTAAATATGGTGTAAAAAGGCAATAACTGTAGGATCTTTCATTAATCCTTACTCCCATTTCTAATAAACTTAATGTAAAGTTGTAATATGTATCCTTTAGAAATACACAGCAGCAGCACAGTGGATGTGAGACAGAGGTGCATAGAAGGGAATCTTGCTGATTTTGCTGTCTAGACTAGGGCTTACATTGATTAGTTTTTATAAAAATAATGAAAGAAGACCTGGCCAATAAAAACAGAATTAACTAAAGGAAGGCTTTGGGACCCAAATGCAAGTTAAATGCCTGCAACTCCAGGAAGAGAATTCGTTATTGGTTATTTGATTTTTATAGTTGTCGTTGCCTGTCCATAAGTAATAGAAGATAGTTAGCCATATCCTGTGACTTTAAACTATCGAAGCTTCCCCCCAAATATTGTTTCTCAAACTGTACTTGTTGAGCCAACAAAGAGGTTTCTTAGCTGTTTCCCTTAGATAGAGAGATGAAAAGTGAAAGTGGAAGTGGTAAATTAAGACAGAACACCTGGCATTTTAAAGAAAAATTACTAATAGAATCTTTTTAAAAATTATCTCTTAAGGAAGTAAAATTTTAGGTTAAGGAAGAGCTTAACATTTTAAAGAAATACCATGTTCTTTCTTGATCTGGGACTCATTCCCTATAATAAAATGCCAAACCAGAAAAGTCACAATTTCTTGTGAAATTCAAGTACACTCTTTCTTAAGAAGAGGCTTTAATTGTTATTAGATGAGACATGGCAAGCAAATTATTACCTCATTTATAACAAACTATAAACATGACCCCAATGAGTCAATTAACCAGTTGTTTAAATATATCAATATTAGTTCCTATATATCACTAAATATAAGACATCTATATGAGAATTGTGTTCCAAGTAGGGATGTCACCCACACAAAATGAAAAGAAAGTTTTCTGTGCAGGGTCGCATTGGTGAAACATATTCTGGATAACATAAAAGTTAGAGTACCTATTATCTGAAGCATGTTCAGCCTAAGAAATACCACCTGTGTAATAGGACAGAACGCATTAACTCAACATTGTTTTAAGGTTGATAATATATAAAATTTTAACAAGGCAAGAGCTGATTATTTTCGGTATAATCAAGAGATTACACAATATCCATTGATTTTCCACATATACAAAATTTAAAATGTCACATCGTAATTACATTTCCCTAGATCAGTAACAGTTGGAAAATTTAAATTGAATCACTTATAACAGTATTCTAAAAATAACATGTCTAGGAATAAGTCTATGAAATGTATGTAAGACTTATATGGAGAATATTATAAATTTTATTATAAAACATTTTTGAAATCTAAATAAATGGAGACACATACTCTGTTTGTAAAGTCTCAATATCATAAGATCAAATTCTCCCAAATTGATATATAAATTTATTGCAATTTCAGCCAAAATTCCAAAGTTCTTAAAACTGAGAACTGACTCGATGCTTCTAAAATTTAAGGGGAAGAGAAAAGCATTAAGAATCACTAAATACTTCTGAAAAAGAGCAAAAGAAACAAATGTGTGGCATGAGGGGTGTATACCATACACTAAAAATTAGAGAGAACAAATTAGAAAGCTATGCATAGGCCCACGACAAAGGAACGAAGAGACCAGAAGTTGGTCCACAAAACAGGTTGATGCATATGTGGGATCTCGTCATATGACAAAGCTGCTGTAGCACATCAGTGGGTAAAGGATACACAACTTAACACAAGGTGTACAATTATTCTCATTGGAAAAGAATAAAATTCCTGGAGTTTTCACAAAAATCAATTCCAGGTGGATTAAAGACTACAATGTAAAAGACAAGACTTAAAAGTGTTTTCAAAATTACATAAAAAATACTTTTAAGAACTAGGATAGTAAAGGGTTTCATAAACAAGCTACTTTTAAAAAAGATTGATAAATTATTTCATTAAATTTGAGATCTACAATTTAACAAAAGATTCCATGAAGAGACTGAAGAGACAATAAAATACTTGAAATATGCATAACAAAAGGATTAGTATCCAGACTACAGGAAGAATCCCTTCATATCAGTAAGAGAAAAGTGCATAGTAGCCACTAACAGGTGTTTCACCAAAAAGAAAACATAACTGAACAATAAACACGTAAAAAGATATTCAACTTCATTAGTTATAAAGGAAGTATGAATTAAAATCAAAGTAAACTATATTTTAAATTAGAAAACAAACAAAAACCTGTCAATGCCTTAACAAGGATTAATTGTCAATATAGAATGAGTAAATTACTTGTGGTGTATTTATTCACAAATGTAATTGCAATAAAGATGAATGCTTATTCATAAAATGAAATATTAATGAAAATGAATAAAGTCAACTACCCATTTCTACATGGAAAAACCACAAAAATATAATTTCTGTGAGAAAAATACAACTCATACAAAAATGTAGTCTGTATAATGTTGATATAAAGATCAAAAATAGGCAAAACTAAACAATATATTATCAGAGAATACATACAATTATAGTAAAAATACAACTTAAAGCCATGTAAAAGATTAGCACAAGTCAAGATTGTCATTACCGGCAGAAGGCAAGGAATCACGGTTGATTAGGGAGGACAGGCAGTTGTGATGAGACACACAAGGCAATAGATGACTTTTATTCCTTAAGCTGAGCTGTGGATGTATAGGTCTACATTATTATTTCATAAGTGATATATAAAACTTATTGATAACTTATGTACAATATATTTTACACTTTTAAAAATTGTTCACATATAGTGAAATTTCAAATTGAGTCTAAGATACATCTATTACTGGGGCTAAGGTAAATTTGTGAATTTCTGGTAAACTGATTTATAAGGACCACCAAGGAATTCCTTTGGAAATAATGTAGTCTTGAAGCAAAGTGGTCAGGTATGTCACCTTTATTACCGAGAAAAATTAGAAAATACAGAAAGTATGTCCTTAATTTTACATAGGACTGGAGCTCCTGTTAGAGCAAGTGGTTAACAGCCAGGAAATTTTAGGATATCCACATGTTTATCCTGTAGCCCTTATCTAAGAACCCTTTAAATTAGGCATAGTTTTCTCCATTTGGGAATGGGCTTATCATGGGTTCCACAAGAAGATGGGCTCAATGATACCATTTATTCTATGGTGAACAGATCTGAATTCTAATCCAAAGCTTCAAGCAGAGCCCATATTCTTCCCCCTTCCCTGGAATTTCTGACCTTCTTTACTATTGACATTTAGGGCTGGATGTTTCTTTGTGAGATCTTTCCTGCGCATTGTAGGATGTTTAGCTGCCTCCCTGGGTTCTATCTAATAGATACCATTAGCACACCATACCCCCATCCCCAAGTTGTGACAGCCGAAATATCCCCAGATACTGCAAGATGCCCCCTGCATGGCAAAAGTCCCTTTTGGAAACCATTGGCCTACACCATAATGACAAATGGGATCATGATTTTAAATATGTATGCTTATGCCCTTGTGCATTCATGTAAGAGTGAGATTCTGAAAGCAGCTTGTCTTATTTAGCTCTCCGATTCCAAAATACACACCAAATTACCTGTAGCAGGTGCTTATTAATGTTCAGAATTGAAGTAAGGGTGCCCAGAAACATATCTGGATAGAAAGAGATATGGTTATAGACATGGAAGGAAAGAAAATACAAGATTGCATCATTTTTAGGTGCTGAGGTAGAGAGTCCTTTTATTTGCTTTCTTTTAATTTCCACCTCAAAAATTTCAAGTCAATAAATTAAATCAGCTGAAATAACTCCAGACAATATGAAGGAAAATCTAAGGAAATAAAAGTGGTGACTGATACATTAATTTAATAACTCAATCATTTATATATATTAACCATTAATTGGTTGAAGGTTTCTTACAATTTGTTAAATTGCAAATTGGAAAATGTGCTTTCGTTATGTTACAGAGGTATTTAGAAATTGAAAATTTATCTGTACATCTGTAAATTTAAAAAATGAGTTTTAACTTATTAAAAAATATTAGTACCTATTTAATACCTGAAACTATGGTAGGTAGAAATGTGATGAAGAAATTTTTAAGACGAATTTCAATGCTGCTTATGAAATACTAATCTATCGTGAGTAGGAAAACTGGAATGATATGGCTGATTTTGTTATGGAAAAATGATGCCTTCTTGGGGAATTACAATAACATACATGTGTTTTGAGGTCTAGAGGAAGAGACTTTGAAATCTCTTCATGATCTCTTTACACACCATTCTTAATTAAGACTTCAACATTGTCATTAAAAACAGAGAAAATATTATTAATACTCTTTCATCTACATCCCAGACCAATTTTCATCCCATCAAAAGGAGCAGAAAGCTGAGAGAGATATCGAGCATAGTGACAATACTTTTATGTCAGTGACTTCTCTTCATCTGACATATCTTCAATATGCCTTATTGGTATCTCTACTTTATTAGTATATACACACATGGATACACACACATACAGAGTTTTCTTCAGGATTCAGAAACAAGCTCAGTGCCTTATCTGATGTCTTAAAGATAATCATAATAATTAATTACCTTTATTTCAAGCATAAATTTGAAATAATGTAGCCATCTCATTCATGAATGTGTGACTGTGTGGATTAATGTGTTTGTTAAGACACGAGGTGCTATCTGTTTAACAAATTGGTGGGATTTTTTAAATATAACCTTATTATTACAAGCACAATACATGATTTCCCCTTTAAAAATCTTAGCACTTGTAATATAAGATAGGTTCTCTATTTTTCCAATCTTCTAAAGATTGAAGACATAGTTTAATTGTCAAAACTTATTTTGAATTAATAAGTGCATATTAATTGAGAAAACAATCTTGAAAACTAAAGTTTTATTAATGAAGTAGTGATTTAACTGAATTTACATTTTATTTGTCACAACATCAACAGTATATAAAACTGTATGTGAAACATATTATTTACCTAATAGAAAATGCTTGGCAAGCAAAAGAAGTTCTCAAACACTCTGCAGTTGCTCAAATATCAGTAAATATCAAATGGAAAATATTGAAAGAAATAGAGGACATACAAGAATGAATAATATGTTTTCCCAAGATCTTGGGAAAGACAAAGCAAACTAGAAACAAAACCAGCAGGATCCTTAGAGACTTTCAGACATCAATTTCCTTGTGTATAATCTGGGGACAATAACTCTCTTCAGCACAAGAAATGTTCGGTAAAGCAGATATTAAATAACTGTCAAGTAACAGATTTTTAAAATGAAAATGGAATCATTGGGTGATACAGGAAGTCTTATTCTTCTGAATTATTTTAACCTGTATCACTCATTTGGCAGAAATTTGTATAAGGTGCTGTGGGTTTTTAGGAGTACAAGACTTTTCTCTCCAAATCAGATTAAAAATTTCTGGAAGCCTTTTTAGTATCCTCACATAGCCTTCTCCTGTGTAATCCTCCTAGCTCGTACTATTTGTAATTTAGATGTCAGCCAGAGGGTTTTTGTTCATTTGTTTTGCCCTTTGAGATCCAGGTAAATTTGGCTCAAACTTTATTCTTTTGCCTTATAGAAGTCAAAAAACCTCATAAAGGGTTCTGTGACTTATTAGGGATCTTAGTTATTTTTGTTTGGTTGGTTTGGTTTGGTTTGTGTGCATGCACATGCATGTGTGCATGTGTACTTGCTGTTCTGCACTACCGCCATTTAGTTTTTACATTAAAATTCAGCACTCGTCTTTCTGTGCCTTAGCCCAATGCCCTCCAGGTTTATCTATTTTGTCATAAATGACAAGATTTCCTTCCAAAGGCTGCATAGTAGTCCATTGTGTATACATACCACATTTTCTTGACCTATTCATTCATTAATGGACATTTAGACTGCTTTCATATCGTGGCTATTGTGAATCATACCACAACAAACAGGAATGAAGATATCTCTTCAACATACTGATTTCACTTCCTTGGGATATATACCCGGTAGTGGGATTGCTGGATTATGTGGTAGCCCTACTTTTAGTTTTTAGAGGAATTTCCACACTATTTTCCAAAACAGCTGTACTAATTTACATTCCCACCAACAGTGTATGAGAGTTCCTTTTTCTCCACATCCTCTCCGATACTTGTGTTTCATCCTACATATATGAGGAATTTTTAAAAGTCAAACTCTTAAAATGAGAGTGTGGAATGCTGGCTACCAGAAACTGGGTGTGCCGTGGATGGGGGTGACAGAAAGGGACAGAAAAAAGGGAGATGCTGGTCAGAGGATGGAAAGTTTCAGTTAGATAAGAGGAATAATTTTGGTGATCTATTGCACAGTAGCTGATCATAGTTAATAATAATGTAATAATGTATTGCATATCTCAAAACTGCTAAAAGAGTAGATTTTAAGCCTTTAATCCCAGCACTTTGGGAGGCCGAGACGGGCGGATCACGAGGTCAGGAGATCAAGACCATCCTGGCTAACCCGGTGAAACCCCGTCTCTACCTAAAAATACAAAAAACTAGCCAGGCGAGGTGGTGGGTGCCTGTAGTCCCAGCTACTCGGGAGGCTGAGGCAGGAGAATGGCGTGAACCCAGGAGGCGGAGCTTGCAGTGAGCTGAGATCCAGCCACTGCACTCCAGACTGGGCGACAGAGCGAGACTCTGTCTCAAAAAAAAAAAAAAAAAGAGTAGATTTTCAATGTTCTCACCACAAAAAAAAGGTAAGTGGGTAAGGTGGATGTGTTAGCTTGATTAACCTTTCTGTAATGTACACATACATCAAAGCATCACATTGTACTTCATTAATATATACAATTATTAGTTGTCAATTTAGAATTAAATAATAAAATAATTTATTCATATGACATACTCATAAACATAACAGGCTTTTGTAAGAGGTATGAGTATGGAGAAAAAATAGAGTAGGGGTCATATTATAAACAAAAATAACTATAAATTATCAAAACAATGATGATGACATCATTGTTCTTATACTGTCCTTTGGCCACCCCACTATTTGGGAATTATTACTGGCCTTGCATCCCCTATCTTCTAGCTTTTTTCAATTGGTTAATTATTCTCCTCCTCCCTTTTTCTCTGCTTTTATAGATGACCCAATTGATTGCCTACCCAACATTCATTTCCATTTTTCTCCTACTAACAGTATCATTTGGATTAGGTATCTTCCCTTCCGTAAGGAAAGCAGGCCACTCCCAGCACAGAGGTTACCCTGATCACACTGTAAGTGCACACTGAGTCATATGGCCTCGGATGACCCAATCAAGCTAGAAGGAAAGACGCTTGAAGGAGGACTGTTCCTTCTCTCACTTGTCCAAGACAAGACCCAGCCATCACCATCACCAGGAGCTGGCTTGCCACCAAGAACAAGCCACAGATGCAAGTAGCAGGGTGAAAAGATGTAAAGAACCTGGGTTCTTCATGCTGTGAGCCTCTGCCTTCACCAACACTGGCAGCCATATCACCTCTGCATTTCTGAGAACATAATGTTTGACTATTTAATTTGTTAAATGCTTTGCTATTTAAACCTATCTGAATCAGGTTCTTGTTACTAAGAAGTAGAAGTATCCTAATTAACTATAGATCTCTTTTCAATTCTTCTTCTCAGAAACGAAACATTTTTATTTATTTATTTATTTAAGCTCATATAGAACACGTTAGTGCTTTAGAGACTAGTGACCCTTCCTTGTTGTTTAGTCTTCTGTGAATTTCCCCAAGCTTGGAGTCCCACACTCTGCCCTAAGTAGATTATCAAAACAGGCTTCTAAACAAAGATAGTTCCCATTACAAGAAAAATGCTAGCAAGAGCTGTTAAGAGAATTATGATTTCCTCATTATATATCCATTAACAATTATTTCTTCTCAGCTCTGCCAAAGTGCTGAGTCAGTTCTTATCTTCCTGTCCAGGTGAAATTACCACCACCCCATAGCCTGCCACATTATTTTGCTACAAGATAGATAAGGTGCTCTACTTGCTCCAGATGTGAAGGAGGAAATCTTCTTAAAATGCCCCAGTCTCCCCTTCGCTGGTCTTATCACCGGCAGCTGCAGAGAATGGAAACCCAGTAACACCACTGAATGCAGCTAGAGGGGGTTATCTGCTGTATTAGATACTGTGCTGTGCTGCCCAGATCTCCTTTCTAAATTGAAGGGACTGTTTCTCACCTGTAGAAAACACTACTCACATTCCATCCACTGTTTCCTGAGCTTTCCAGGAATTACCTTCTTCTGAAGAGAGCTGCCTGACTCAAAGTTATATCCCTTCCAGGACGGAGCCCGGATCAATGATGGGCTAATGCAGAACAAAGGACGAGTCTCTCCTTATCTAAATTTGACCAACTCTGCAGGGCCACCTGAACTTCAGAGTGCCCATATGTTTTCTGAGACTGAATGTTATGCCTGTATTATACTTGATTTTTCCTCTGCTGCCTGTGTTGTTTTCCCTTCTTTTATAGGTGTTTATCACACACCCTGGCACTTCCTAATAACTCTCCTGTATACAAATCTCCATCAGAGTTATTTTCCTTCTCTGATGGGGGAAGCTGATGCTAACTGTTGGTACCAGGAGTCTGAGAAAACAGATGCTAACATGAGATTCTGAAGCTGCCTCACCTGTCAGCCAACAAGCATCAAGTGACTCATCAATGGTGGAAGGTAGAGCAGGAATAACCTGGAAAAAGGCAGCAGGGTGATTGTTAAAGCTTTCACCAGCGGGGAATCATGATGGCATGCTGGTAGAAGGAAATGCACCAATGGGTGTAATGCATCAGGTGTTTGAGAAATATAGAGAAAATAGTAATTAGGGGAACAATGAACTGGAATAGGTTTTACTGTGGATATTTGATTCTTTAGAAAACAAATGATGGAAAGCTGAGAGTGATTAATTGGAATTTAAAAGCTAAATGTGAAAGCCAGAAGATCCCCTTGGCAACATGTAACGAGATATCCATCTCTTACAGTTGAAAGATAGAATGAGCTGAGGACCAGACAAGGGTTGAATCATAAGAGTAGCAGAACTCCAGAGAACCTGAGCATGTCTGCTATGCCAAGGTCAGACACTTGATTAGGAAGAAGTGGAATACTGCGATAATTGATAGGGACATCTGGCATGACGTGCTTGAAAATTACAAATCCCCAAATCCCCTAAACCAGAATTTCTCAACTTCTGCACTGTTGGCACTTGAAGCTGGATAGTTCTTTGTTGTTGAGGGCTGTCCTGTGCATTGTAGAGTGACTACTCACCAGCATCCCTGGACTCTACTAGATGCGGGTAGCAGTAGCCCATCTGCTCCATTTATGAAGATCAAAAGTGTCTGCAGCCATTGTCAAGTGTGCCCATGGGACCAAAACCACCCCAGCTGGGAATCAGTGCCCTAAAAACCCTCTGTATTGGTGAGATTGGCCTAATCCTCCCTGTTAGAAACTAGTACTCCACTCTTGCTTGAAGATAACACAGAGAACCATATCTTTCAAAACAAAAAGGGCCCCACTTGTGATGTAACCTCACGGCTCCTAAGCCAATGATTAAGTTTGTCACATTCTAACCCAGCTGGGGCAATGTTGGGCCTGCGAGGGAATTAAAGAATCATATTGCAAAGAAACTTTAGTACTTATCCATAAATTTTAGCAGGACCTTGGAGAGTTCATATGAGACTGGACCCTAAGAACACTGGATTGAGGCTGGCAGAACATGAACTTGGGAAAGGGGGAGTTTTTCAATATGAGAATATTCTCCCATGACATAGGATTCAGCATTCTGGCAAGGAATCTGGGAAATGGTGCAATGAATTCCTAGGATGGCTTGTAAAAGCTTGGGGAAGACTAAAGCTATGGTAAATACATAGTGAAGCTTAAATGCCATAATTTCCATGGATGATAGTGGAAGAATGAATTAAAAGGCATAGAGAAGTAAGCATGCTAGAGTACATATACTATGTAAGGCCAGGTAACTCATTAGATGGCTATTACCACACAGGAGGGTCTGGGAGATACTTCAATTACAAAATGTTAGAGAATTTGCTGAGGAGATGGGCACCAAGATCACTGCGAGGCTTACAGTAAGATGAGATATGTCATGGTAGAACTGGGCTGAGGGTAATAATGGGATGATTGGCCCTTAAATGATAGAGGCCACATGGCCACACAGTTATCACAATCAGACTTAGATTGCCTTGACATCATACAGCACATCACACTGGTCCACTCAATAGTGACATCATGCTCATTGGACTATCTGAGCATGAAGTGTCATGTGAAGCACTACTTATGTACTCTAGAGAGTAGGGAATAAAGCCTGAGGATTCAGAGATCCATCATATCAGCAAAACGTTTAGGGATGGAATACACAGAAACATCTCATCTGAAATGAAGCACAAATTATTGTATTTCACACTTCTCATCATGTAAGCTAAGCGGAATGCCTGGCAGGGTTTTGGAGTCAGCATGCTCCCCACCTGGGAATCCTTCTCAGCTTCTCAGCATATAAACTGGGGATGTAGTTTGAGTGGGACACTGAGCAAAAATGGCTGTTGCATGGATCACATGACCCAGCAGGCCCTATAATCTTGGAAACACCTATGGTGGGAAAGATGCCATGTAAAGTTTATAGCAAGCCTTAATGGAATCACAATATAAGTCTCTAGGGTTCTAAAACAAGATAATGCAATCTATATTAGATAATTATACACCTGTGGAAAATTAGCTCCTGGTGTGCTGCTGGGCCCTGATTAAGGAAGAGCACATGACTTAAGCAATACCAAGTGACCGTGTATCCAGAATTGCCCACTATGAGCTAGAGTCTGTCAGAAACAAAAAGTCATATAGTTGCTTAGGCCCAGTGGCAATCAGCATTAATGTGAACAGTACATCTAGGATCAAATATCTAGTAGAACCAAAGGGCACAGGTGAGCCACACAGGAGACAGCCCAGAACTCTCCTATTATCTATCACCATTATGTCATACCTTTCCCCTCAGTTCACTGCTGAATGGGGTGTGTTCCAATATGACAAGCCAACAGGAGAGAAAAAGCCAATATTGGCTCATGGATGGTTTGGCTTGCTATATGGGTACCAAACGAAAATGGACTGCATTGTACTGTAGCCACCCCTATCACGGCCTTAACTGAAGGCGATGGAGAGAAATCCTTCTGACGGATGGTGCATCTAGCCATCTACTTTGTGTGGACCCTAAGGGAGTTAGAGATTCTGTCTGCCTCCTTCATCTCTGAATTCCTGAGTACCTAGAAAGTAACAGGCAGAGAAGAGGTACTCCACAAATATTTGTTAAATGAATGAGTCAATTCAACATATATTCTTTATTTTTTTGTTTGTTTTTGTTTTTGTTTCTCTGTTTTTTGAGATAGAGTCTTGCTCTGTTGCACAGGCTGGAGTGCAGTGGCATGATCTCAGCCCACTGCAACCTCCCCCTCCCGGGTTCCAGCGATTCTCCTTCTCAGCCTCCCGTGTAGTTGGGATTACAGGCGCATGCCACCATGCCCGGCTAATTTTTGTATTCTTAGTAGAGACAGAGTTTCACCATGTTAGCCAGGCTCATCTTGAACTCCTGACCTCAAGTGATCCTCCCACTTTGGCCTCCCAAAGTGTTGGAATTACAGGCTCAACAAATATTCTTTAAGCAATACTCTAACCAAGGTACATATAAATATTTGATGGCTTACTAATTAAGACTCTTGGTGATTTTATACCTGGAACAACAGGTTGCCAAGATAGAAACTAGAAAATGGCAGAATCAGTTAAACAACAAAAAAAGCAATGAGTAGATCTTAGTCTTTTTCTAGAGAGACAGTTCATGAATGAATAACTAAAATTGGGGAAGAATCACAATTAAGATATCCAGAGACAAAAATGGGGAAAAGGAGACACTATTTTCCACTTACATTTCCATAATTCTAACAGTTAAAAACTGTTTTATTTATTTTGAGCTAGATGCACATATTGACCTTCTACTTATTTCAGAAAGAAAATTATTATTTTTAGCCATTATTCCAGTACAACCTCTTGTATGACCCAAGCAATTACAGATGTGTGCTGAAATCAATTATTTAGTTCGATGAATATACAGAAAAGGCAATGCAACATGCAGCTTAAATCAGGTAATAGTCTGTGTAATGATAAAATCTAAATCAATTAGATTGGTTTATTTGTGATAATTGTGTACAATAGTTCATACACTGCCCATAGACTATAAAATGTACAAGTGTACACACATGTGCAGTAGATTATAAAATGTGTAAGTGTACACACATAGGTGCAGTGTGTGTACACTTACAAAACTTCTGTTTAAAATTTGACATGTAGAAATGAGGCTATAATCTAGAAATTGCACTCCTTAGAAATTACCCAAATGAGATAAAAATGTGTGCCCACACAAAAACCTGCACACAAATGTTTATAGCAGCTTTATTCATGATTGCACATACTTCAAAGAAATCAAAATATCCTTCAGTAGGTAAGTGGCTAAATAAACTGTGGTACATTCAGTCAATGGAGTATTATTCAACCCTAAATAGGAAAAAGCTATCAGGACACGAAGGAACCTTAAACCCATATTACTAAGTGAAAGAGGCCAGTCTGTAAAGTCTGCATACAATATAATTCCAACTATTTGACATTCTGGAAAAGGCAAAACTGTGGAGACAGTACAAAAGATCAGTGTTTGTCAGAGTTTGTGAGGAGAAAGGGATAAATTGGTGGAACACAGAGGATGTTTAGGACAATGAAACTACTCTGTATGATACTATAATGGTAGATGCATGTCATTATTAATTTGCCCAAAACTATAGAATGTACAATCCTAAGAGTGAACCTTAACATAAACTATGGACTTTGAGTGTTTATTATGTGTCAATGTAGGTTCATCAGTTGTAACAAATTAAAGCAATGGCAAAAAACGCAATTACTTTTGCACCAACCTAATAGCACTCTGGTGCAGGAAGTCGATAGTGGAGGAGGCTGTGCATGTGTGGGTACAGGTGGTATATGGGAAATCTATGTACTTTCTGCACAATTCTGTTATGAACCTAAAACTGCTCTAAAAGAATGTTAAAAAGCTATTAAAAAAAAAAAAAAACTTCACTGGTAGACCAATCTTTCTTACTTATCCACTTATAGGACCATTTTGTTAATAAGACCTTTTCTTCCCCCAAATAGTATAAAGCAACTTGATCTAGACTAAGCAAGGTACAAAAAGGTGATTTTCTATAGGGACACTAATGGTTTATGAACACAATGGTATCCAGGCTTGATAAGGGACTGCAGCAGAAAACAAGAAAACAGAAAACTTTGTGGAAGCAGGCAGGCACTCTCCTATTCCCCTTCTCTTTAGATTACCCAATGCCAAGTCTATTTTTTTAACTAGTATCCACTCTACACTGGTCGTTGCTCATACAATGTCTATTCTCAGTATACTCTCCTTTTTCTACATTACTTCCCTTTTTTTTCATTCTCTGAACAACTTCAATTTTGTTCAGAGAGATATGTTTAGCTTAAAGTTTTAGTTGCCCAGATACCTTTGCAACTAGATATTGACATAGTGACATTGTCTAGGCTAATGAGATGTAAGCAGAAGTAGAAGCTGTAGGTGGTTACTTCGGGAAGCTGTTAATAGAGGTGTAGCCTTTCTCCCTGTCTGCCCAGAATATAGGTACCCTGCTGGGAGATAAGTATTTTGTAACCAAGAGGTTGAGAGCTACATGGCAAGAATAGTGGAACAGAAAACTTAAAGTGGTGTGAGTGTTTTATCAGCCCAGGACTACCTATCACTGCATTTATTATCATATGGAAAAATTTTAAAAAGCTACAGTAGTTGGGTTTCTGTTTCATGCATACTGTCCAATTCTTAACATCCACTTGATCTGTCTTTCTTGGCAGATGAACACTCTCTGTGCTCTAGTCACTAGAGAAAGACAGCTGCTCACATTTTCAGTTTATATTACCTCAGTTTATGCTAACAGTACAGATTAAACTAGAATTTCTTAGATCCAAGATGAACTTTACTAGAGGAAGAATCTATTAACCCAGCTAATCAATTATGTGCAGGGTCAGGATAACTTACACAAATATGGCTGACAGGGCCCCATCTTGGAAGGATTTTAGGGAAAATTGTTCATGAAGAATGAAGAACAAAGAAGGCAGCCCGATGATATGAACCACTCTTACTTTATTAAAACACAACTAAGTCAGCCACAGAATCTGACTCTCCCAATCACTTTTACTATACATACACAGATGTGACTCTGCCCAATGGTTTAAGTTCTTCTTAGCTGGAAGCACTCCCGGATGAAAAGAATTATTTAGGAAAACAACTTGAAATTAAATATGTACATAGGAAGGTCCTTGGTGTGGCATCCAATTTTCAGACTTTCTGTGTGCAAGTGTTTTATTTATTTACTTACTTGCTTATGTAAATTTCATATTTTATTTTAGATACAGGTGGTACATGTGTAGGTGTGTCACATGGGTATATCGTGTGATGCTGAGGTTTGAAGAATGGATTCCGACACCCAGGTAGTGAGCATAGTAGCCAATAGGTAGTTTTTCAACCCATACTCCTCTCCCCTACTAGTACTCTGAAGTGTCTATTGTACCCATATTTATGTTTATGTGTGATCAATGTTTAGCTGTCAGATATAAGCGAGAATATATAGTATGTGGTTTTCTATTCCTGCGTTCATTCATTGAGGATAATGGCCTCCATCTGCCCGCATATTGCTATAAAAAAATAAGTTCATTTTTTATGACTGTGTGGTATTCTATGGTGTATATATACCACATTTTCTTTATCCAGTCCACCACTAATGAGCACCTATGCTGATTCCATGTCTTTGCTATTGTGGATAGTGCTGTGATGAACACACTGGTGCATGTGTCTTTTGGGTAGAATAATCTATTTTCCTGTGGGTATATACCCAGTAATGGGATTGCTGGGTTGAATGGTAGTTCTGTTTTAAGTTATTTGAGAAATCTCTAAACTGCTCTCCACAATGGCTGAATTAATTTACATTCCCACTAACAGTATATAAGCTTTGCCTTTTCTTTGCAGCTTCACCAACATCTGTTGTTTTTTGACTTTGTAATAATAGCCATTCTGACTGGTGTAAGATGTTATCTCATTGTAGTTTTTATTTGCATTTCTCTTATGATTGGTGATGATAAGCATTTTTCATATGTTTGTTGGCCACTTGTATGCCTTTTTCGAGAAGCATCTGTTCATGTCCTTTGTCCATTTTTTAATGGAGTTATTTGTTTTTTGCTTGTTGATTTGTTTAAGTTCCTTGTAAATTCTGGACATTAGACATTCACCAGGTGCATAGGTTGTGAATATTTTCTTCCATTTGGTAGGTTTTTTGTTTACTCTGTATATTTTCTTCTGCTGTGTGGAAGATTTTTAGTTTAATTGGGTCCCATTTGTCAATTTTTGTTTTCATTGCAATTGCTTTAATATGTACATAAGTGGAAGCGAATTCAGCTAGGATACTGCCTATTCTGTATACTGTTCAGATATGTTTCACCCTGTGCAAGGATTTGAAAATATAGTGACAGGAAACATAGTACCTGCACTTTGAGACTTAACAATTGTCCTAGGAGGAAAGCTGTAAACATAAGTAATTCATAATGCAAGTTTCCAGTTTTTCTGCTGCAAATATGTAATTTATATTATAATTGTTATTAGATCAGAGGAAGAAGAGAAGATGGCCCCTTGTCATTAAAAAATATTTGGAAAATGACAAAATCAGTTTTTCCTCAAGGTTAAGCAAATACTACAATTAGACAAAGAAAACACAAAGCTACATGTTGTCCATTCAACTGCAGAGTGAGTGTCTGAACATTTACAGATGTAAAAAGAAGTCACTCACTAAAATCTTTACAACACAGAGTGAAATGATGTCTGGTACTCTGCAAGTATTTGATGTCACTGTAATATGTAAGCATATATCTGACAATATTAACTTGCTACCTGTCAATGAATCTGTCAAACGAAGTAATGCTACATGTCAGTTTCTCTTCATATTGGAGTCTCTTGGATTCACTCTATGAGATATATTTTTATCACTGGTGTTTACAGAAACATAGTGGCAGTTAATCTATACCTTATTTCTATAAATTTTAAAGACTTTTTTTATAGAATCCAAAGACAATGATCCCACTAGATTCTTTTAAAATAAAAATTTTGATAGAAATACCATAAAAATCATTTAAAATGTAATAGCCCTCACAGTATTGTATCCCCTAGCTACTCATTCATACTTTAGTCACACATTCAGTAAATATTTGTTGAGTGCTAGTAAACAGCAGACACAGTGCTGGGCACTAGGGAGGCAGTAGCAAATACTATACAAACAGGGGTTCCTGGCTTTATGGAGTTAAAAGATTAATGGGGAAGACAGCATTAACTAAATACTTATAAATGTGAAAATGTATGAGAGAATCCACACAGGCTATGATAAAGGGACCTACTGCTATTCATGAGAGAGAAATGTTACTAAACATCTACACTCTTTCTCCATAATCTAAATTTGAAGTGCTGAGTTATCAACCTTTGAACAATATCTCAGACCAGGATAAGACCAGAAAATGCTAAATTCCAAAATCAATTTCATTTTGTGGAATGGTTGGATGTTTGCCAGCATCACACCAAAAATAAATAAATAAGCAACGGGACCCATCTATATGCAGCTGTATTGAAAATTGTATTCCATATGTGACAACATATTATTAAAACAGCAAAACCATAGCTTCCATCTGCCTTTTGAGATGCACAGCGTCACTCCTTTCCCTGTAATGTTAGCCTTTATTGCATTTGTCGGCAGCATATTCCATTTTAATATTTGATAAATAGATATGGAAGAAATTGTTTCAAGCTACAATCCTGTACTGTTTCAGCTGTTCACCTTCTTTCTGAAGCAAAATCTCTATACTCAAACTAATATCTCCCTAAAAAGAAAAATCAATTTAAAGTAACTGTGAAAATGTGTTTATTTTTCTACCCTCAGGATTAAAAAACTGAGAAATGATTAATAATAATTTGTCTAGAAAGATAATGCAGGCATTGTAGGGAGGTAGTGATTTTGCATCTTTAATTTTCATCAGTTCTACCATGTTATCATTAAAACTGCATGACTATATGTGTGTATATATACAGAGAGAGAGAGAGAGAGAGGGAGATAAAAGAAAACGAAAGAGGTGGTAATACCTCATATCTCTTATGCGGTATTTTCTATGTTTCAGATTTCTACATTGTCTGACCCCATTTCAGTCAATTTTCCATAGCCTGCCTGTCTCATATCCGCTGAGGGAACACACTAGTGCTGTGTTTATGCTAATTTTATGCTCTCTGAGTTGTGTCTGTTATTCAAAGCAGTTGAAGCAGTTATTGCCAGTAATCTTATTTCTGTGGGAGCCCCAGGGCAGACGAGGCCTCAAAATCAGGCCTGCAGACCGAGGCAAAGCCATCACAGCCTGCTGGTAAATGGCAGTTCTTTCCCTCCGAATCTGATATCAGTTACTTCGCAAACACAGTAATAAAATGAAACAAATCAGATTTTCAAGTAAATAAACCAGACTTCAGTGGGAAGCAACAATGGTCAGGGCAACAGGAGTTTAATAAGTGATACGTAGGGGGAAATACAAAAGCACCATGGCCTGCTCCTCTTACTCTCTTTATTTCAAAGCGAAGCCTCCCCAACCTCCCAGCTCTGAAAAGGGAAGGTATTTTAACCTAACAGCAAAAAAGAGGGGGAGACATCCAGTAACACAAGCAGCAAAGTAGATGTTAACTTTATCTTATCTAAGATCAAGCAACAATACTGAAAATTCTATTACTTGCCTTTGAAGAGCATCTAGGGATGTAATATACAACAAAAGATTTGCAAAGACAAATTGACTCATCCATTCTTCTTATGCCAGAAAAATGAAGCCCATTTAGAAATCTCAAGAAAATGGATACAAAGCTAACCAGTGTAGTTTCCTGATGTAGAGATATTTTTCCTACTACAACATGGGGATTTTGATGTAGCAAAAGCAGTTACCAAGTTCTCTTTGCCAAATCAGAGAATCATGGACTCATGGGATCATTCATTTCTGGCAAGTGCTCCTTGTTTTCCAATGTGTTCTTAATTTCAATTATTCTAAGCTGCTCTGCACTCCATCGCCCTCCACTCTATCACTCATTTGTTGTAACTAATTATAATGTCTGACCAAAAATAAACAGTAAAATGAGAAGTGTCTAAATCTAAGTTAGCAGCATGACAGAGTTTTTCTAGAAACTAATGTCAAATATCTTTCATAAATTTGGATCCAGTGCTATGTTGATAAACTTATATTTGTTTTCTTTAATCTGCAGCGCCTTACCCCCATCCTTCCCAACAGCAGGACTCATTCATTCAACAGAATGCTCATTCATTCAGCATACCTTTACCATCTATTTTATGCCAGGCACTATAATCAGAGCAGGAAATATAGACTCAGATTCCAGCAGGGACAGAATTACACAGTATTAGAACCGTATTCATTCATCCAACTGCTACGAGTAAGGGATGTAGAAGACACTGCAGGGACACAGCAACTCACTGATGGTTAGAGATAGGCTTTTTGAGAAGGTGACTTCTGAGTTGAATTTCGTAAAAAAGAATAGAAATTTATAAGTCAGGAAAGCATTTACTAGGTAGAGGACTGAGAGACTGCATTTGTAGAGTATTAAGAAGATCAGTATGAATGGGACAGGGTTTGAAGAAGTGGCAAGGAAAAAGTCTAGGGACTCAGAATCATAAAAGAATTCAGATGTTCCCACTACTAGTGCACTCAAGGGTTTTACACGGGGCACTAATGTGTTCAGAATCTGATTTTATAAAGACCATTTTTCCATCAGTGTGGAAGATAGAAAAGAGAGGCTTTTGCTAGAAATAGAGGCTAATGGTGAAGAAAAAGGGAAGTATAAGACTCACAGTAGAATCTGAGGAAAGAGGCAAAAGAGATGAGATATTTACAGTGAGCGTGTCTACCTCAACATGGCACATTGAACACATAATTTTACCTCTGCTTATTCCAGAAAAAAAACAGTAAGATGACAGTAAAGGAAGAGGATAATTAAGGCCCCCACATAAATAAAAAGAACAGAAAAGGAGAATACAACAGATGAAAAATATAAAGAAAATGTTTAAATGGAAAGCAGATGCATGTATGTAACTGGATTAACAAAGAAAAGAAAGCTAAAATCTAACTTCACTGGGGAAGCCACCTAATTCACTTATCTATTGCAGGACGCCAGAAAGATCTAGGAGTTGGAGGCATCAGTATCTCTGAAAGGTAAAGCGTAATACTTAGTTGAAAATAAAGAGGATAGGTTGATAGTTTGTAAGGAAGTGTTTAGAACCTTAGACCCATTTCCCAATCTCAACAGAAGAAAGAAAGTTTATTTCTCCACTGAGGTTAAATTACAAAAGTTTGGATTTAGGCATACAAGTGGATAAAATTAAAAGTTGTATCCCAGATGCTGAGAATTTCTTAGTATTCTTTCCCTGTTCAGCTTTCAGAACAATAGCAGATATGCTTACAAATCCCAGGCAAAGATCAGTAGTATTTTCTTTAGAGAAACAGACCGCATTCAAAAGAGAAAATTGACAGACACTAATATAGTAGGACCTCTAATATAATAGTCAAATCTTAGACCAATCAACATATAGTGAGCCACACTAAACTCACCCATGAAAACAGGGCTTCCAATCACCTTTTTCATGCCTCATTCAAAATCTAAATATACCACCAGTGATTAATTTTAAGACAGATCTCCAACATATCAAAACAAACCAAAAATAAACAGATGGAACATGAAAAAAGAGAATTAAACCAAAACCAAAACATGTGTAATATGCATGTGTGCCTCTGTGTGTGTGTGTGTGTATCTTAGTATCCTAGAAGAACTAAGAGAAGAAGATACTGTTTTCGTAAAACAAGGACAGGATACTATAAGTAAGAAACATTTCTTTTGTTTTCTTTCCCTTTTTTTTTTTTTGACAGTCTTGCTCTGTCATCCAGGCTGGAGTATAGTGGCATGATGTCGACTCACTACAACCCCCACTTCCTGGGTTCAAGCAATTCTCCCTCCCTCAGCCTCTTGAGCAGCTGGGACTACAGACACCTGCCACCATGCCTGGCTAATTTTTTTATTTTCAGTAGAGAAGGGGATTCGCCATGTTGGCCAGGCTGATCTCGAACTCCTGACCTCAGGTGATCTTCCTGCCTTGGCCTCCCGAAGTGCTGGGATTACAGGTGTGAGCCACAGTGCCCAACCAGTAAGGAACATTCTAAGATTGCAAAAGTGTTCTCATAAACTAAAAATATATTTTAAAAAAGTAACACAAAAAATTAGAAAAGTTCAATGGTAGAATGAAAGAATTATTGCAAAAGGCAAAGAAAGAAAACAAAGATATGGGCTTTAAAAAAGAAGAGCCAATAAAATTAGAGAATTTATATTGAATATTCAGTATCTAACAAATGGAAGTACCAGTAGCAGAGGACAGTGAAAACAGAGGGAAAGAAATCACAAAAGAAATAGTTCAAGAAAATTTGTAAAACCTGAAATTCAAGAGTGTCATGGTTTAGTCTATTGAATCTCCAGCATAATAAATGAAAAAAAAGTGCACTAATAAATTTTAGAGTAACACTGATGAAGTGATTTTTAAAACCTTCTGAAAAGAAACAAGTGAGAGTCAGAATAGTATCAATTTCTAAACTTTAACAATGAAAGTTAGAAAGCAAGAGTTAAACAACTTTAAAATCCTGAGTTACCAGGGGCGATAGAGTGAGACTTTGTCAAAAAAAAAAAAAAAAATTCTGAGTAAACATTGAGTAAACATGATTTCCAATACACTCTATACTCACTAAAATTATATACTAAGTGTGGGCATAGAATAAATATATTTTCTGATATGTGAGCTCTTAGAAAACTGAGTTTCCATTCACTCTTAGAAAGTGATGAGAGAATATGCAAAACAAAGGATTGAACCAAGAAAGTAGAAGAGGTGGAATCCAAGAAACAGAGGTCAAACACAGGAAAGAAGAAAAGGATATCATTGTTCCAAGATAATAGTGTATACACATTCTGAGAACTATAGCTGTGCAGGTCTATAGAATAACTAATTCAAACTGGAAGAAGACGATGAAGAGTGTTACAAAGTATGATTCTAAAATGATGCGGAAATAAAATATATTGCATTGTTTGACCATAGTAAATGTATTTTACAGTTTTATTGGAGAGTTTAGGGCTGGGTAGTGATCAAAACATAAAAAAAAAACTAAGCAAATAAAGACAACTGTTAACTTTTAGATAAGTAATAGTAATACAACAAATATTTACTACAAATTAGAATAATAAGGATGTCAGAGTGTTGGTATGAAGAAAGGAAGTGATATAATAATAGCTAACACTTAAGTTCCATTCAAGTGCTTATTATGTGCCAAGCACTCTGTTACATACTTCATTTGAATTAGTTTATTTAATCCTCACAGTAATTCTATAAAATGAGTACTGCTACTACTGTCCTCATTTTACAGGTAAGACAAGTAAGGTAAAATGCTTTCTCTGAATCACAAAGCTAGTGTGCATAAAAGCTGGGATTTAAATCTGACAGTGTACAGGATAAAAGATTTTGCTCCTGACCATATAATTGTAGTCCTTCCCATCCCCTTTTACTGCCTACTCATTTCTCCAAATGAGATGAGACCTGGACCCTATTTTCAATATCTTCATATCCCACATATTTGATAACATGCTTGTTCTTAGGCTGCCCAGAGTCTCCTATTTCCATGCTCCCCACCTATCACTTGGCTCTCTGGAGTATTGGATTTGTGTCTGAATTGGACTCCAGTGGATTCAGCACCTTGAACTACTCTAATGAGCAGAGTTAATACAGTTCATATTTCTCCTTGCATCTGAAGAAGAAGATAGATTGATCTATTAGATATTTGTTTTCTTCATTTCCTTTCATTCTCTTACATATATTTACAGTTACAGAATAGATTTTTTCACTGCATAATTTAGTATAACTACATAAGTCAACTCATTTGGTTATCTATATTTTTCTCCATGAATAGCTTTATGACAATGGACAAGAAGATTTGAAAGTAAAACTTGAACAAATACATAGGAAAGTTTAGGCCGAGTGTGGTGGCTCATGCCTGTAATCCCAGCACTTTGGGAGGTTGAGGTGTGCATATTGCTTGAGCCCAGGAATACAAAACCAACCTAGGCAAATAGCAAAACCCTACCTCTACAAATATATATGTGTGCGATATATATGTGTGTGTGTGTATGTGTGTGTGTTCAGTTTTAGGAAATTTAGGGATCCTTCTAGGGTGACTAACTGTCCTAATTTGCCCAAAACTGTTGAGTTTCCGGGGATGCAGGACTTCTAGTGTTAAAATTTGGAGAATTCCAGTAAAACAAAATGATTGGTCACTTTTGTCAGAATCTTGATTTTGGTATTTAATGTTTGTAGCCACTAAGCTCTGAATTACCCTCTTTTTCTGTGGGTCTGTAAGGTTGAGCTCTTACATCTTGATTGTCAAGAGTGAAATATTCAGGGAGATTTGGAAGAAGCAGAGATGTGTAGAGGAAGGGATTTTGCTCTGACATTTTTTAGATGGTGCTTGGAAAAACTAAAACTGCGGAGAAAACTCCTCATGTACTAGAGAAGAAAGCCCAGACTCTAGCCTAGTCTAGTGTTAGGAAACAGAAAGTAGCCCCTAGGCATTAAGATAACCAAAACCCTAGAGAATCCTTGGGTTTTGAGGATTTGCTCTGTTGAGCTGGACTCATGATCAATGCAAGGTTGTATGACGTTAATGAGACTGATGGTAGATGATCGCTCAAATCAAATTGCCTTTACTAACGAGGATATGGCATAGATGGACCAGATAAAATAAGAGAAATTCTACAATGATGATGCCATCAGAGACTATTCAAAGATGAACAATTTGCATTCCAAAGTATTCAGAGGGTTGTTTGGAAAAATTTACAAGACATTTGATACTTTTTTTTTTGCAAAAATTATTGTCCTTGTCACCATAAAACAAAATCTAAATGTGAAGGATTTTGAATCATACTACTAATTAATTTTATCAAAATTTACAATCAAACATAATCATTCATTTATTGTTTAAACTATCACAATTATAATATATTTTGTGATCTATAAGATACAATATTTTCATAAAGTAATAACTCCATCGTTATTTTAGTTCCAAATCAAGTTTACTTCTGTACATTTGTTTCAGATCCTTGGTGATATTAGTCATTTAAATCTAACAGGGTCTTAAAAATAGATATCAGCTAGACTTGAAGACATATGGTGCTAAATACTCAAATCTAGTTCCCACCGCCCAAGCAAAGCTAAATGATAAACATAGTTATTTACTGAATGCTCAATAATGTTCATTACTGCCAAATATGTTACTTTCATTACCTTAGTGAGTGGTGGACCACAAAGTAGCAAACAAAAAGTATGAGTTATTTGTTTGGAGGTTGGTACTATTGAATTAGTTCTTATAAAGGAGTTTGTGTGTGAATGGTAAACTTTGAATAAAAGCTATTGCCCATCAATAATTCCTCATTTTTGAAGCAGAAGTAACAGAACCGAACTCCGAAAATAAACACAGGCCAGTGTGCTAGTGGTATAAAACATTTTAAAATAGCTTATAAATTAAATGCTGCTTTTAAATGCAATTCACTTCATGGCCTTTTAAAATTTATTTTTTTAATTATCATAAAGTTAATCTTTTTGGGCAATTCTATAATTTTTAAGACATGTATGTATCTGTGTAACCACCAATCACAATCAGGATACAAAACGGCTCCATCACCCCAAAAACCTCCCTCTTGTTCTACTTTTATAGTCATATCTCCCACTACCTCCAACCTCTGGCAACTATTGATCTGCTCTCTATCACTATTGTTCTGCCTTTTGAGAATGTTATGTATGAAATCATATAGTATGATAGCTTTTAAGACTGGCTTCTCTTATTTAGTGTAATGCCTTTGAGATCCTTCCACACTGCATGCATTAATAGTTGGTTCCTTTTTATTCCTGAGTAATATTTTGTTCTTTGGATGTACCACAGTTTGTTTTTTCATCCATTAAAGGACATTTAATTTTTTCCAGTTTGGAGCAATTATGAGTAGAGCTGCTATTAACATTCATGAACAGATTTTTGGGTATACATAAGCTTTCATATTTTGGGGATAAATACCCAGGAGAGAAATCACTGAATTGGATGGTAAATGTGCATTTAATTTAATAAGAAACTGCCTGTGTTTGTCCATTCTCATACTGCTATAAGGAACTACCTGAGATTGGGTAATTTATGAAGAATAAAGGTTCAATTGGCTCACAGTTCTTCAGGCCTAACAGGAAGCTGACTGAGAGGCCTCAGGTAACTTACAATCATTGTGGAAGGTGAAGGGAAAGCAAGCATGTCTTGCCATAGCAGAGCAAGAGAAAGAGAGAGAGTGCAAGCGGAGGGGGGAGGTGCCACACACTTCTAAACAGCCAGATCTCATAAGAACTCACTCACTATCATGAGAACAGCATGGGGGAAATCCATCCCCCATGATTCAGTCACCTCCCACAAGGCCTCTTCTCTGACATACAGGGATTACAATTTGAGATGAGATTTGGGTGAGGATATAGAGCCAAATCATATCACTGCCAAACCATTTTTATAATGAAGGAACCATTTTTTCATTCCTCCAGGAATGTATGAGGTTTTCATTTCCTCCACATATTTACTGGCACTTGATATTATGCAAGCATTTTTTATTTTAGCCATATGAAGAAATGAATAGTTGTTTCTCATAGCGATTTTAATTTGTATTTTCCTAATAGTCAATGATGCTAAACATCTTTGTATGTCTTTTTTTACTACCCCTTTGTCCTTTTTTATTGAAGTTCAATCAAACTCTTTGCCTATTTTAAAATTAGAGGGTTTTTTTTTTTTTTTTGCTTTAATATTATGGAGTTTTGAGAGTTCTCTATTACACGCTGAATACAAGTAAGTCATTTGTTCAATATATGTGACTTGAAAATATCTTTTCTCAAGCTGCAGTTTATCTTTTGATTCTGTTAATAGAGTCTTTCACAGAGAAAATCTGTAAATTTCTGATCAAGTTCAATTTATATATATATATATATATTCTTGTATGAATTATGCTTTTGGTATCATAGCTGAGCAATTTTCCTCTAATCGAGGTCATGAATATTTTTTTCAAGTTTTCTTCTAAAAGCGTTATGCACAGTTTTACATTTAGCTCTGTGAAACATTAGTAAAACATTTATCTCTGTGGTCCATTTGGTGTTATATTTTTGATGTGGCATGAATTTCATGTCAAAGTTTACTTTATCTTAACTTATAGATGCCCGATTATGTCAACATTATTTTTTGAAAACTCTGTATTTTTTCTTTTTAATTTATTTTTATTGTATATATTTAAGGTGTACAACACAATGTTTTGAACTATATACACATAGGGAAATGGTTACTGCAGTCAAGCAAATTAATATATCCATTCTATCATACAGTCACCTTTTTGTGGGTGTTTGGTAAAAAGCACCAGAAATTTACTGTCTTGGCAAATTTCCAGTACAAAATACAATATTATTAAACTGTAGCTGCCATGTTGTACATTAGATCTCTAGATTTATTCATATTATAGAACTATAACTTTATACTCTTTGACCAATATCTCCCACATGTCTCCTCTCTGCATTAGTAACTGCCATGCTATTCCCTCTTTCTTTCTTTCTTTTTTTTTTTTTTTTTTTTTTTTGAGGTGGAGTCTCGCTCTGTCACCCAGGCTGGAGTGCAGTGGCCGCATCTCAGCTCACGGCAAGCTCTGCCTCCCGGGTTCACGCCATTCTCCTGCCTCAGCCTCCCGAGTAGCTGGGACTACAGGCGCCTGCCACCTCGCCTGGCTAATTTTCTGTATTTTTTAGTAGAGACGGGGTTTCCCCGTGTTTGCCAGGATGGTCTCGATCTTCTGACCTCATGATCCGCTCGTCTCGGCCTCCCAAAGTGCTGGGATTACAGGGTTGAGCCACCGCTCCCGGCCTGTCTATTCCCTATTTCTATGTGTTCAACTTGTATGGATTCCACATATAAAGGAGATCATGCAGTGGATTTTGTTTGTTTGTTTGTTTGTTTGTTTATCTCTGGCGTGTCTCAGCATAATGTCTTCTAGGTTTATCCATGTTATCACAAATGGCAGAATCTCCTCTTTTTCAGGGCTGAATGATATTCTATTGTATGTATACCACAATTTCTTTTTCCCTTCATCCATTGATAGACACATAGATTGTTTATGTATCTTGGCTGTTGTGAATTATGCTTCAATGATCATGGGAATGCAGATATCTCTATGAGGTACTGGTTTCATTTCCTTTGGATATGTAACCAGAAAAGAGATTGCTAAATTATACGGTAGGTTTATTTATTTATTTTTTTCAAGAGACCACCATACTATTTTCAATAATTATTTTATAAATTTACATTCTCAAGAACAGTGTACAAAAGTTTTATTTTCTACACTCTTACTAAAATTTATCTTATTTCTCTTTGATAATAGTCATCCTCACAGGGATGAGATGATATCTCATTGTGGTTTTATCTTTTATTTCCTTGATGATTACTAATGCTGAGTACTTTTTTGTATACCCGTTGGCACCCTTTTATAAACCTTTTGGTAATTTTTATGTCTTCTTTACCTATATGTCTATCAGATTTTATTTTTTTATTTTAAATTCAGTTTATTTATTTATTTATTTATTTATTTATTTATTTATTTATTTATTGCTATTGAGTTATGGGAGTTCCTTATATATTTTGGATATGAGGCCCTTGTCAAATACATAGACTGTGAATCTTTTCTCCCAATACATAAACTGCCTTTTTTCATTTTGTGGAATGTTTCCTTTGCTATGCAAAAGCTTTTTACGTTGAGGTAGTCCCATTTGTTTATGTTCGCTATTGTGGCCTGAGCTTTAGGTGCAGTATCCAAAGAATCATTACCAAAGCCAATGCCAGGTTTCTTTCCCTTATGTTTTCTTTTAGCAGTTTTACAGTTTCAGGTCTTGCGTTTAAGTCTTTAACCCATTTTGAGTTGATTTTTGCGCATTTTATAAGATAAGGGTCCAATTTCATTCTTTTGTTTGTGGATGTTCAGTTTTTCCAACACCATATATTGAAGACATTGTCCTTTTCCCATTGTATATTCTTGGTGTCCTTGTTGAAGATCAGTTAACTGTATATGTTTGGGCTGACTTATAGTCTTTCTATTACATTCCATTTGTCTATTTACTTGCTCTCTCACTCTCTCTCTCTGTATGTATATAGATATAGCTATATGTTCTATTATATATGTATATAATATATATTCTAATATATGTATATAATCTATATATTCTATTATATATGTATATAATATATATATTCTATTATATTCCATTGGTCTATTTATACCAGTGTCATATTGTTTTGATTATTATTGCCGTGTAATACAATTTGAAAGCAGGAAATGTGATGTCTCCAACTTTGCTTTTCTTTCTCAAGACTGCTTTGGCTATTTGGGGTCTGGGGTTTTTTGCGGTTCCATATAAATTTTAAAATTCTTTTCCATTTCTGTGAAAAATGCCATTGGAATTTTGATGGAGAAGGTGTTGAATCTATATATGACTTAGTAGAATGAACATTTTTATAATAATTATTCTTCTACTACATAAATATGGCATATCTATTTATGTCTTTTTCAATTTATTTAATTAACATTTTATAATTTTCAGGATACAGATTTTTCACCCCCTTGGTTAAATTTATTCTAAATTATTGTATTATTTTCTTGTTAATGTAAATGGGATTGTTTTCTTCACTTCCTTTCTGGATAAATTATAACTGATGTAAATAGATACAACTGATATTATGTATGTATGTATGTATGTATGTATGTATGTATGTATGTATGTATTTATTTATTTCTAGATGGAGTCTCGTTCTGTCACCCAGGCTGGAGTGCAGTGGCATGATCTCGGCTCACTGCAATCTCCGCCTCCCGAGTTCAAGCAATTATCCTGCCTTAGCCTCCCAAGTTGCTGGGACTACAGGTGCATGCCACCATACCCGGCTAATTTTTGTATTTTTAGTAATGACAGGGTTTCGCCATATTGGCCAGGCTGATCTTGAACTCTTGACCTCGGGTGATACACCCGCCTCCGCCTCCCAAAATGCTGGGATTATAGGTGTGAGCCACGCTCCCATCCTACAGCTGATATTTTTAGGTTGATTTTTGAATGCTGAAACTTTACTGAATGTGTTCATTAGTTCTAACAGTTATTTTTTGGAGGATTTAGGGTTTTCTACATATGAGATTACATCATCTGCAAACAGAGACAATTTAATGTCTTCCTTTCCAATTTAGATGATTGTTACTTTTTTTTCTTATCTGTTTGATCTTGCTAGTACTTCTTTACTATGCTGAGTAGAAGTAGTGAGAGTGGGCAGCCTTACCTTGGACCAGATCTTAGAGGAAATGATTGTAGTCTTTCCCCATTGAGTACAATGTTAGCTGTGGGCTTTTCATAACTGGCATTTATTGTGCTTCAGACATTTACTTCTATACCTATTTAATTGAAAGTTTTTATCACGAATGGACGTTGAGCTTTATCAAATGCTTTTTCTGCATATATGAAGACAATCACGTGGTTTTATTATTCATTCTGTTAACATGGTGTACCACATTGATTGGTTTGTGTATGTTAAACCACCCTTGCATCCCAGAGATAAATCTCACGTGGTCATGTCCTATAGCCTTTTTGATGTGTGACTGAATGCTGTTTGCTATTATTCTATTGAGGATTTTTACATCTATGTTGACCAGAGATATTGACCTGTAGTTTGTTTTTTGTTTTGTTTTGTTTTGTTTCCCCCATGATATCTTTGTCTGGCTTTAGTATGAGAGTGATGTTGGTCTCATATAATAAGTTTAAGAAGTATTGGTATTACTTTTTCTTTGAATGTTTGGTAGAATTCAGTCATAAAGCCATCTGGCCCTGAGCTTTTCTCTTTTTCTCTTTTCTGTCTTTTTTTCTTTTTCTTTTTAGAGATGGAGTCTAACTCTGTTGCCCAGGCTGAAGTGCAGTGGCATGATCATGGCTTACTGCAGCCTCAAACTCCTGGGCTGAAGAGATCTTCCTGCCTTGGCTTCTCAAAGTGCTGGGATTACACATGTGAGCCACTGCACCTGGCTTTCTAGGAGTTTTTTTTTTTATTGCAATTTTAATCTACTTATTATTAGTCTATGTGAACTTTCTATTTCTTCTTGATTCAGTCTTGGTAGATTGTATGTTTTTAGAAATTTATCTGTTTTTTCTAGGTTATCCAATTTGTAGGCATATAAGAATTCAAATAGTCTCTTATCCTAAAAAAGGAGATTGTCTCCTGTTTTATTTCTGGTTTTATTTATTAGTATGCCCCCTTTTTCGTTTGAGTCTTCTCTCTTTTTTCCCTTACATCTAGGTAAGAGTTTGTTAATTTTGTGTATTTTTCAAAGAAAATTTTTAAATTTTTTCTATAGTTTTAAAATTCTCTATTAGATATATTTTTGCTCTGTATCTTATTACTTTATTCCTATGCTATTACTTTAGGCTTAGTATCTTTTTATAGTTCCTTAAGGTATAAAGTTAGGATGTTAACTTGAGATCTCCTTTTTTAATGTTGACATTTATCATTATAAACTTCCTCTTTGTACCGTCTTTGCTGCATCCCATAAGTTTTAGTATGTTGTGTTTTCACTTCATCTCAATATATTTTTAGATTTTTCTTTTGATTTTCTTTTTGACCCAGTGATTGTTCAAGAGTGTACTTTGCTTCCATATATTTGTAAATTTACTCATTTTCTTAACTATTATTGGTTTCTAGTTCTATTCTATTGTGACAGGAAAAGTTACTTGGTATGATTTGGATCTTTCTAAATTTGTTAATATTTGTTTTGTGACCAAACATGTGATTCTATACTCGAGAATGTTCTGTGTGCACTTGAGAAAAATGTATAGTAGTCTGCTCTTGAAGAGGAAGTTCTATAAATGCTTGTTAGGTCCACTTGATTTATAGCATTATTCAAGTCTACTGTTACTTTATTGATTTTCTATTCAGATGTTCTATTCATTATTGTAATTGGGGTATTAAAGTCTCATGCAATCACTGAATTACTGTCAATGTCATCTTTCAGATCTGTCAATATTTGTTTTGTATACTTAGATGCTCTGATGTTGGGTGCCTGTATATTTATAATCATTATATCTTAGCCTTGAATTGATCCTTTTAGCTTTTGTGTCCTTGGCTCTAAAGTGTTTCTTGTAGACAGCATGTAGTTAGATCTTGGTTTACTTATTTATCCATTCAGTACCTCTGTATCTTTTTATCAGAGAGTTTAGTCCATTTACATTTTATGTAATTGTTGATAGGGAAGGATTTACTATTGGCATTTTGTCATCTGCTTTGTGTTTATCTTGTGATTCCTATGTTCCTTTATTCTCCCTTGCTGTCTTATTTTGTGTTTGTTTGTTTTGTTCGTCTGTTTGGTTTCTTTTGTGTAATTTTGATAGGTTTTTTTTGTGTGTGTGTGTGGTTACTTAGGGCTTACATAAAATTTCATGTAATAGTCTGTCTTAAACTGTTTTACACAACCTTATCCACATACAAGAACTGCATGTTTACCTCTCTTCCTCCCATATTATATGCTTTAGATTTCTAAATTTACATTTAATGATCTTATGTATCCATTAACATAATCTAAATTATAGCTTTAAAAATAATTTTGTCTTTTCCCTTTTATAGTAGAATTAAAAGCATTTATCCACCACCTTTATACTAATGGGGTATTTTTTGTCTATGTATTTGCTTTTACAGACAATTTCGTACTTTCTTATGCCCTCTTTTTGCTGTTTAGCATCCTTTTGTTTCACTTTAAAGAGTTTCTGTTACATTTCTCGTAAGACACGTCTAGTAGTGATAAACTTGTTCAATTTGTGTTTGTCTGAGAGTGTCTTTTTCTTTCCTTCATTTTTAAAGGACAGTTTTGGCAGGTATAATATTCTTGGTTTATAGTGTTGTGCTTGTTTGTTTTTGCTTCAGCACTTTGAAAATATAGTCTCACTCCCTTGAGGTCTGCAGGGTTTCTGCTGAAAAATCCACTAATAGAAGAGTTCCCCTTCTATGTAACAAGTCACTTTTTTATTGTTGCTTTCAAAATTCTCCTTTTGTCTCTAATTATTAACAATTTGCTTATAATGTGTCTTGATGTAAGTCTGTTTAGATTCATCTTATTTTATGTTCTTTGAGCTTCCTAGATTTGGATGTTTTTTCCCCCTGGTTTGGGAAGTTTTTAGTCATTATTTTTTGAGTACTTTCTTTTCCTTTCACTATTTTATTTCCTTTTGGGACTCCCATTATGTGTGTATTTGCCTGCTTGATGGTGTTCCATAAGTCACTTAAGTTATCTTTACTTTTCTCATTTTTCTTTTTGCTCCTCTGATTATTTCCAATGATCTGTTACTGAGTTTGCTGATTGTTTCATCTGCTTGATATAGTCTGCTGTTGAATCCCTCTATTGAATTTTCAGTTCTGTTATTGTATTTTTCAACTCTATGATACCTATATGGTACCTTTTTATATTTTCTGTCTCCTTGTTAAAATTCTCACTTTGTATATGCATTGCTCTCCTGACCTTGGTGAGTATCTCTATGATTATTGCTTTTAATTTTCTGTTAAGCAACACATGTTGATCAATTACATTCAGTTCAGTAGAAACAGTCTGCAGATTTATTTCGGTGTTCTGTTTGAAACATGTTTCTCTATTTTTTTATTATGTCTGCATTTTCCTTGGCTCTCTGTATTGGTTTCTGCACATTAAACAACCATATCTCTCTATCTTGACAGAATAGCCTTATGTAAAAGATAAGCTTACCCAATCAGCTCAGCCAGAGGTTTCAAGTGCCTCTCAAACCTTTATGTTGGTCCAAACTGCAATCTGTGTTCTGACTGGGCCCCCAGAAGATTAGGCTCTACCAAGTCCCATCAGTGCCCCAAGGCAGCTGAGATAGAAGGCAGTCCCTCAGGAAGCAACTGAAGAAGCTGAGGTATTAGAAGTATGACCTGGTTTCCTTTCGCCTCAGGACAAAGTGGGGAACTGGTGTTTATCTCCCACTCACTCCACGCTAAGTCAGGTAGAAGTTCTGTGCAGACACTTATATTCATGTTCAGACCATACACTTTCAGCCCATTGCTTTGCTCTTTGTTGCCAGGCATCTTGTGAATGTCAGGTTCTTAACTCTCAAAGACAAGAACGTTAGCTTGAGGTTTGATTCTGCCTCTAGGGTAAGCCAGGGAGAAAAGCGACAAGAAGTGGTGCCCATTCAGGCTTCCAGAGTACTAATAATTGCTTGCCCTTTCAGTTCCCAAATATAGGCTAATTAAAAGCCTGACTCATGTCAGAAGCTAGAAAGTTAAGGTGTTAGTGGGCAGTCAAACCTCTTCTAGTGAGAAACAGAGCTCGATGTTTTTGCCTGCTTCCTCTGCACTGAACTAGGGGAAATAACCCCTGATAGTGTTCCTGTGCCCATTTAAAACCACGTTCGTTCTTTATGTTCCTGAAGACTCACAAATGCTGAGCCCTGTTAACTCCTAAGTGATTTAAGAGCCAGTCTCTTGTATGTGAGCTGTAAAAGTTGGAGTGTTTGTTGTGTGGATAAACTGTCCAAAAAGTGGCTAGAAATTAAATTTATTTTTATCATTGGAGCAAGCCATGGGGGAGGAGACACAGGTAACACCCAAACACCTGTTCAGGCTCTTGAAGCTCTCATTAATTCTCTACACCATCAACTCCCACATGCAAGCTACTTAAAAGTCCAATCCTTAAATAGCAACTGAAAATGTGTGCAGTTCTTCCAAGGAGGAACTGGGGGCTGAAACTTATTGCCTGTTCATCTGTGCTGAGCCCTGGGAGAATGCAAACTATTTGTTCTTTATAGTCCTGAGGGACTGACAAATGCCAAGCCCCATTTACTCTCAGAGCTTGGTGGGAGCTTCGGAGTCCCTCCAGTGGGAGCTGTAAAAGTTGGGGTGATATATGTGTGACTCAAGCCCTTCATTCCTCAAGGAGGAGCTGGAAATGAAGGGTTCCCTACAGATTGTAATGCACTGTAACTGAGGTGGTATTTGTGGCTGAAGTGTGTCTCTGGGTGGGGGGGGTTGGTTTGTTTTCTGTTTTGTTTTGTTTTTTTCCCTGTTTCAATGTGGATTATTTATCATTTGTAGTATGGAGTCTCTCAACTAGTGCCTGAATTTCTCTCAGAGGGAATTATTCCATGTGTAGCCATTTAATTGTTGCATCTGTGGGAGGAGAAAAGTCAGGCTCCTCTTATTCTGCTACCTTGCTAACCTTAAAAACTATTATTTCTTAATTGATTTGCTTTTGTATGTTTTCAAGAACAAATGGCTATATTCTGTAGATTTATTTCTGGACTCTCTCATTTATTCCATTGATTTATGTAGCATTACTTTTCACAATGCACACTATCCTGACTACTGTAGCTTTATAGTACAGTAGGGTGCTTTCTTCAACTTTATTCTTTTTTAAAATTGTTCTAACTATTCTGTTTATTTTGCTCTTCCATAAAAATTTAAAAATTATCTTGCCTATACCAATGCTAAATTCTTCTGAGAATTTTGACTGATACTGTGATAAATCTGTAGATTAATTTGTGGAGAATTGACACTTTATTATAATGAGTGTTTCAAACCAAGAACATCCTATCTACCTCCATTGATTTATGCTGTTTTTATTACTTTCATCAGCATTATGTAGTTTTTAGCATAAAGCTTTTGTACATGCAATGTTAAAATTATACCTAAATATTTATTTTTGTGGAATCTATTATATATAACATTATTTTTGTTCAATTTTACTTTCAGACTGTACATTGCTGGTATGTAGAAATACAATTGATTTTTTTAACTAATCTTGTATCCTACAACCTCTAGGAATTTTGTAAAGCTACCCTGGGTTTTATTACACAGGAAATCATGTTCCGGTGTATAGGAATAATTTTTTTTATTTCTTTCTTTCCAAGCTGTATGTCATTCATTTTTTTTCTTGCCTTATACAATGGCTCAGATTCCACTACTATTTTGAGTAGAAGTTTTAAGAGTGGAGATGTTTGCCTTGTTCCTGCTATTAGCAGGTAAATCACTTTCACCAATAAATATGCTTCCTATAGGTTTTTTGTAGATATCCTTTATCAAGTTGAGAAAGTTTCCTTTTATTTCTAGTTTAATACAAGCTTTACATAATAAATAAATGTTGTATGTTACAAAACACTTTTTCTGCATGAGTTAATATAATCATATATTTTATACTGTTAATATGGTGAATATGTTGATCTGCTATACACCAACAGTGACCAACCCGAGACACAAATCAAGAACTCAACCCCTTCATAACAACTGCAAAATAATAAAATACTTAGAAATATACCTAACCAAGGAGGTGAAAGACCTCTACATGGAAAACTACAAGAGACAGCTGAAAGGAATCATAGACAACACAAATGGAAACACATCCCATGCTCATGATTGGTTAGAATCAATGTTATGACAATGACCATACTGCCAAAATTCCCGTGAAGCTATCACCATCATCCTTCACAGAACTAGAAAAAACAATCCTAAAATTAACATGGAACCAAAAAAGAGCCCGCGTAGCCAAAGCAAGACTAAGCAAAAATAACAAATCTGGAGGTATCACATTACCCGACTTCAAACTAAACTATAAGGCCTTAGTCACCAAAATAGCATGGTACTGGTATGAAAATAGGCACATAGACCAATGGAGCAGAATGGAGAACCCAGAAATAAAGTCAAATACATATAGCCAACTGATCTATGACAAAACAAACCAAAACATTAAGTAGGGAAAGGATACCCTATTCAAAAAAGTGTACTGGGAGAGTTGGCAAGCCACATGTAGAAGAATGACACTGGATCCTCATCTCTCACTGTATTAGTCCATTTTCACACTGCTGATAAAGACATATCTGAGACTGGGGAGAAAAAGAGATTTAATGTACTTACAGTTCCACATGGCTAGGGAGGCTCACAATCATGGCAGAAGGCAAGGAGAAGTTAGTCACATCTTACATGGATGGCAGCAGGCAAAGAGAGAGAGCTTGTGCAGGTAAACTCCCACTTTTAAAACCATCAGATCTCATGAGACATATTCACTATCACAAGAACAGCATGGGAAAGACTCGACTCCATGATTCAGTTATCTCCCACCAGGTCCCTCTCACAACACATGGTAATTATAGGGGCTACAAGATGAGATTTGGATGGGGGCACAGAGACAAACCATATCACTCACCTTATAGAAAAATTACACAAGATGGATGAAAGACTTAAATCTAAGACCCAAAACTATAAAAATTCTAGATAATAACATTGGAAAAACCCTTCTAGACATTGGCTTAGGCAAAGACTTCATGACCAAGAACCCAAAAGCAAATACAACAAAAACAAAGATAAATAGATGAGACTTAGTTAAACTAAAAAGCTTCTGCCCAGCAAAAGAAATAATCATTAGAATTAACAGACACCACATAGAGTGGAAGAAAATCTTAACAATCTATACATCCAATAAAGGACTAATATCCAGAATCTACAAAGAGCTCAAACAAGTCAGCAAGAAAAATACAAATAATCCCATCAAAAAGTGGGCTAAGGGCATGAATACATAATTCTCAAACAAAGATATACAAATGGCCAACAAACATATGAAAAAATGCTCAACATCACTAATTATCAGGGAAATGCAAAACAAAACCACAAAGCAAGACCACCTCACTCATGCAAGAATGGACATAATCAAAAAATCAAAAAATAACCAATGTTGACATGGATGGAGTGAAAGGGAACATTTCACACTGCAGGTGGGAATGTCAACTGGTACAACCACTATGGACAACAGTGTGGGGATTCCTTAAAGGACTAAAAGTGGAACTATCATTTGATCCAGCAATCCCACAACTGGATATCTACCCAAAGGAAAAAGAAGTTATTATATGAAAAGGATACTTGCACACACATGTTTATAGCGGTACAATTTGCAATTGCAAAAATATAGAACCAGCCCAAATACCCATCAATCAACAGATAGATAAAGAAATTGTGGTATATATACACCATGAAATACTACTCAGCCACAAAAAGAAATGAAATAATGGCATTGGCAGCAACCTGAATGAAATTGGAAACAATTGTTTTAAGTAAAGTAGCTCAGGAATGGAAAAACCAAACATCATACATTCTCACTTATTGGTGGAGCTAAGGTATGAGGATGCAAAGGCGTAAGAACAACTCAATGAACTTTGGGGACTCTGGCGAAAGGATGTGAAAGTAAGTGAGGAACAAAAGACCATACATTAGGTACAATGTACACTGCTTGGGATATGGGTGCACAAAAACCTGAAAAATTACCCCTAAATTACTTATTCATGGAACCAAACACCACCTGTTCCCCCAAAACCTATTGAAATAAATACATAAATAAATGTAAATAAATAAATAAATAATGAAGGGAAAAAAGAAGTTATGCCAATTTACTCAGGGTTGCAGAGTAGGTAAGTGGTAAATATTCAAACCCCAGAAGCTGACTCTAGAGCCCCCCCACCTAACCACAAAAGCTGACTTGACCCAACTACATAAAGCCAATCATATGTGTAAAGAGCAAATTTATGGAAATGAGGAGGGAGATAATTTGCTTTATGTCCAAAATCCGTAAAAAATTTGGGAGCAGTCTAGTGATTTTTGAAAGCCAACAATAGGTTATGGCGGGTGAGGGGGCAGTAAGTAAAAAGGCTTGATCAGGAATTGTTAAACTGTCTCTTTGCTTCTTTGTGGAATTTGATAATTTAATCTTTTTAAATTGTATTCCTTCTCTCTAAAACAAGGACATTAAACGGAAAGAAATGCTTAAGTTCCCTGCAATTGTATAAGTCCACTAGTCTTATGTATGACTCTATGAAGGCAAATCAACACAATGATAATCTCAAAATTTCCAATGAAAGGAAAACACTATGCTTAGATAAAATGAAATAGAAAACATATGCAGCTACACAAATGGACAATATGTATGTATTATGTTGTAGAGCAAGGAGGTTGGTAGTTTCAAGCAAGAGTAAAATATTTTTTAATTGAGATACGATCTTGTCCCAAATGGATATCATTTTGGAAATACATTTGGATAATAAAATTCATGAAATTTCCCTCCAGAATAAATTTTGGATCATGTGGGAGTTGAGCACACAAATCAGAAAGATGAGAATGAGAGTTTAAGAGGCCCCAGGTTCTACAGCTTCAAGCAGGCTACCAGAACACCCCTGGACCGACTTTCTACAGTGGAACAAAATGGATCATCATTACACCATTCACTTCAGAGGAGCTAGTCTTGAAAATGATTTGAGTTCTCTTTAACCAAAGCATTGTTGTATTTGGAGGTTCATGAACTTAAAGCCAAGAGATCTAAATTTATTCAAAACTCAGAGCTAGCGCTAATATGTCTTATGATGTCAGGCAAATCACTTTGCATTTCTGAGCTTCAATTAATCTCAAGAGCAAAAAAGGAATAACAATGCTGACAGTAATTATAGCTATAAAATACCTCACATTGTATAGTATAAGACTGATAATAGGCACTTTATCTGTTAAGTGGGTTGGATTTCATAGTGGATCAGTTTAGGTATTGTGATTTACAAAGCTTTAAAAATCATTTTATGATGATTTATCTTTATAGAATACAAAATGATGCTATACTTTTAAATAATGTACTTTCTTAAGACTATTTATATAACTCTCTAATAAGAAAGTGTGAACAATCTGTTGCCCCACTGGAAAGGCAACAAAGTGAATATTAAGTGACATAGTCATCTTAATTTTATTTTTAAGAGCTATGACCTTTAGTTAACTCTATTAGCTTGCTTATCTGAAAATGGAAAACTATTTTTTACTGTTTTTTCCTCACTGGAAAATATTTGTATCACTACAAGCTATGATTGTTACTATTTTTACAATTTCTAATGCAATGCCTTTTTAAGAAAACTATATACATGTCAGTTTTTCTTTAACTTGTATGTTATTTCAAGAAACAAGTATCTCAGTGTTTATATAAGCATTTTGAAGGAGTAACAAGAAAAAGAAATTCATGGGGCAATCTAATTATCACCAACAGCTGTAACCTGTTGCATTCAATGCTGAAACTACAAGTAGGCTGCTTTAACCAAATGTTCAAGCATTTTAAAAGCTTCTTTTATCTTCTGACTTAAAAGGAGATTTGAGTAAAATGCCTACATAAGATACAAATGTTCTTCTACCACACAGAAAAATATTAACCTATCTTCAGTTCGCCTTGACACTTCCAAACTATGAGACCTCTTACCTCTCAAAAAATGAATTTCCTTTCCTAGAGATAGAGATGTCAAGAATTTAATATAATATGGTTTTGTTTTCTCTGCTCCATTATATATTGCTTTAAAGAAGGTATCATTGCAGTTTGTCTTATTGATTGGAATAAATAAGTATGGTGTTTCATGAGAAAACGATCTCATTTTAACCAAAAATAATTATTTAAAAACTCAGATTTGGGCTGATTATTTTTTATTTGAACATCATAATTTAAAATAGCAAGTTGTCCCAATTTACTTAGATGGTTTGATTTTATATGAAATTTGCACTACACTTCTTATAACAATTATTTCCTGAAGAAATTTCTCTAACGAAGGGGAAATTAAGTTCTGTTTCATCTCCAGTTGGAATAAGTTATGTCCTTCCCCCTTCAGTATGTCCTCTTAAACTTACTTTATAGTATATGAGAGGCAAATAATCAAAGCTTCTTACAAAAAAAATTGTGTGCATTGTCAGTGATGCTCCACTCTCTTTAATAAAGGAGTTTTATTCATTTATACAATAGGAAAGGGGTGAAGTGGAGAGAGGTTGGAAAATGAGCTTTAAAGAAAGAAAGGTATAAGAGACAGAAATAATTAGAACTTCCACAGATTATTCTCTAATAGATAAGGCAAACAACATGTGAAAACTATAAGAAATCTTTCTTTAACTAAATTAATGGTAATTTCTTTTTCTACTAGTCATTGGGTGGGGGTACCTTAATTATTTGTGTTATGAAATTTGATAATTTATATTGTTCCTTTCTGATTCTCTGCAACTTTGCCAAGGGTGGGGAATAAAAGTGATTTGTATAGTGACTTTTTCCTTTCCCTCATTCCTTCCTTAAAATAAAGTTTATTGCCTTTCTTAAACAAAATAAAGCAGAAAAACATATATTATTGAATTTACTTTTTAAAAAAGAAACCCCAAATGTTGTGTGTTCAAACATTTCTCCCCTCACATAGGGACTTGGGAAGAATTTAGTGCTAAATAAATGCTGCCTCAAACCAGGCAAGATAAAACATAAATCATTGCATTAAAACCTCTAACAAGTCTATCTGCTTTTTGAAATGACTGGGAGATGAAAGAGAGGAGTCTCATTTAAGAAGGCCCAGCGGATCAGTTCTGCATTTATATAGCTGTTATCAAAAGCAATTCATTTGGAGATCAAATAGACTGACAGATAGGACAAGCAGGGGATCACCACTGCCTTCAGGCAGCCCAAAGCTAGGATGGTTTCCCAGCACCTCACTAATATTGGGTCTAGTCAATGCTCGTGTTTATTACCACTTCCATCCTCTGCCGACTGCACACTAACACATACTTCTATCCCTTCCTAGCCAGGCAACTGTCAGGAAAGCAGTAATAAGAATAGTGTTTACCCAACTTGATTAAAAAAAATTCCTTCATTGTACTTCAATGAGAAGATCACGTTCATCCAAACCTTGGACAAGTGGGACAATGATATAGGGGAGTAAAAGCAGGAAATAAGAGAAACTTGCCAAGGGGCACGGGTTCCATGACCTCATCAAGATTGGCAGGTTCCCCAAGTCTTGTCCAGGTTTCAGATTGAGCTCAATGTCCTGCAGCTGATTTGCCCTCAGTAGATGGAAGGAAAGCACACCAGTTTGAAGTGAATTTGCACAGGTGAGAATTTCCAGTGTTAGCATTGAGGATGTTTATTTATCCATGAAAAGTGTGGAGTTTATAGTTCTCACTTAAACATAATGTGCTGAATTTTGTTTTCTCATTAGAAGGCAGCATGTTAAATTGTTGAAATTCTGAGTAATATAAAAACACAGAAGAAAATAAAAAATAAAAATCAAATATTTCAGAGATAACTCCTGCTAATTAGTACACATATTAATATAAATATGAACATAAATACACACACATTTAGATGAGATCACACTGTATGGATCCTATATGTTTCACTTAACATGAAAAAGTAAGTTTTTATGAAATTATTATTTGAAAGCAGAATTTTTAGTGAATCAAAATCTTTTAGTTATGTGGATGTAGCAATCTTAATTACTTCTCTTTTGTCAATAATGTTTTCATTGTTGTTGCTTTGTAATGTGAGTGTCTAAACTTGTTTGACACTTAAAACACACATAATTTGGAATAGAATATTCTGGAAAAATAAATATAAACTGGCTAACACCAGCAAAAAAGTGAAACCCAGGAATATTTTCCTTCCATAGGACTTAAGGTAGCAATCAATCAACAAATATTTACTGAGCACTTACTTTCTTCTCATTGCCTAGGTGAATCATGCATATTTAGAAATATTTATTTACAAATATGTTAAAAGCACAATTCTTACCTTAAGTCTGAGTCAGGAAAACAATGTTTTCTTATACTCACTCATCTAACATTCACATCCACTCTGCTACTACATCACTGCATTAGAAATGAAGTAGAGAAGATGGCCGAAGAGGAACAGCTCCAGTCTCCAACTCCCAGCGCTAGCCACACAGAAGACTGGTGATTTCTGCATTTTCAACTGAGGTACTGGGTTCATCTCACTAGGGAGTGCCTGACAATTGGTGCTGGTCAGCCGCTGCAGCCTGACCAGCCAGAGCTGAAGCAGGGCGAGGCATGGCCTCACCTGGGAAGGGCAAGGGGGAAGGGAATCCCTTTTCCTAGCCAGGGGAACTGAGACACACAACACCTGGAAAATCAGGTAACTCCCACCCCAATACTGCGATTTAAGCAAACGGGCACACCAGGAGATTATATCCCACACCTGGCTGGGAGGGTCCCACGCCCACAGAGCCTCCCTCATTGCTAGCACAGCAGTCTGCGATCTAACCTCAAGGCAGCAGCAAGGCTGGGGGAGGGGCGCCCACCATTGCTGAGGCTTAAGTAGGTAAACAAAGCTGCTGGGAAGCTCGAACTCGGTGGACCTCACAGCAGCTCAAGGAAGCCTGCCTGTCTCTGTAGACTCCACCTCTGGGGACAGGGCACAGCTAATCAACAACAACAACAACAACAACAACAACAACAACAGCACCAGAAACCTCTGCAGACGCAAATGACTCTGTCTGACAGCTTTGAAGAGAGCAGTAGATCTCCCAACACGGAGGTTGAGATCTGAGAAGGGACAGACTGCCTGCTCAAGTGGGTCCCTGACCCCTGAGTAGCCTAACTGGGAGACATCCCCCACTAGGGGCAGACTGATACCCCACACCTCACACGGTGGAGTACACCCCTGAGAGGAAGCTTCCAAAGTAAGAATCAGACAGGTACACTCACTGTTTAGCAATATTCTATCTTCTGCAACCTCTGCTGCTGATACCCAGGCAAACAGGGTCTGGAGTGGACCTCAAGCAATCTCCAACAGACCTACAGCTGAGGGTCCTGACTGTTAGAAGGAAAACTAACAAACAGGAAGGACACCTATACCAAAACCCCATCAGTACGTCACCATCATCAAAGTCTAGAGGCAGATAAAACCACAAAGATGGGGAAAAAGCAGGGCAGAAAAGCTGGAAATTCAAAAAATAAGAGCGCATCTCCCCCCGCAAAGGAGTGCAGCTCATCGCCAGCAACGGATCAAAGCTGGTCAGAGAATGACTTTGACGAGATGAGAGAAGAAGGCTTCAGTCCATCAAACTTCTCAGAGCTAAAGGAGGAATTACGTACCCAGTGCAAAGAAACTAAAAATCTTGAAAAAAGAGTAGAAGAATTGATAGCTAGAATAATTAATGCAGAGAAGGTCATAAATGAAATGACAGATATGAAAACCATGACACGAGAAATACGTGACAAATGCACAAGCTTCAGTAACCGACTCGATCAACTGGAAGAAAGAGTATCAGCGATGGAGGATCAAATGAATGAAATGAAGCAAGAAGAGAAACCAAAAGAAAAAAGAAGAAAAAGATATGAACAAAGCCTGCAAGTAGTATGGGATTATGTAAAAAGACCAAATCTACGTCTGATTGGGGTGCCTGAAAGTGAGGGGGAAAATGGAACCAAGTTGGAAAACACTCTTCAGGATATCATCCAGGAGAACTTCCCAAACCTAGTAGGGCAGGCCAACATTCAAATTCAGGAAATACAGAGAACACCACAAACATACTCCTCGAGAAGAGCAACTCCAAGACACATAATTGCCAGATTCACCAAAGTTGAAATGAAGGAAAAAATCTTAAGGGCAGCCAGAGAGAAAGGTCGGGTTACCCACAAAGGGAAGCCCATCAGACTAACAGCAGATCTCTCGGCAGAAACTCTACAAGGCAGAAGAGAGTGGGGGCCAATATTCAACATTCTTAAAGAAAAGAATTTTAAACCCAGAATTTCATATCCAGCCAAACTAAGTTTCATAAGTGAAGGAGAAATAAAATCCTTTACAGATAAGCAAATGCTTAGAGATTTTGTCACCACCAGGCCTGCCTTACAAGAGACCCTGAAGGAAGCACTAAACATGGAAAGGAAAATCGGTACCAGTCATTGCAAAAACATGCCAAAATGTAAAGACCATCGAGGCTAGGAAGAAACTGCATCAACTAACGAGCAAAATAACTAGTTAATATCATAATGGCAGGATCTAGTTCATACATAACAATATTAACCTTAAATGTAAATGGACTTAATGTTCCAATTAAAAGACACAGACTGGCAAACTGGATAAAGAGTCAAGACCCATCAGTCTGCTGTCTTCAGGAGACCCATCTCACATGCAGAGACATACATAGGCTCAAAATAAAGGGATGGAGAAAGATCTACCTAGCAAATGGAGAACAAAAAAAAGCAGGGTTTGCAATCCTAGTCTCTTATAAAACAGACTTTAAACCATCAAAGATCAAAAGAGACAAAGAAGGCCATTACATAATGGTAAAGGGATCAATTCAACAGGAAGAGCTAACTATCCTAAATATATGCACCCAGTACAGGAGCACCCAGATTCATAAAGCAAGTCCTTAGAGACTTACAAAGAGACTTAGACTCCCATACAATAATAATGGGAGACTTCAACACCCCACTGTCAACATTAGACAGATCAACGAGACAGAAAGTTAACAAGGATATCCAGGAATTGAACTCATCTCTGCAGCAAGCAGACCTAATAGACATCTATAGAGCTCTCCACCCCAAATCAACACAATATACATTCTTCTCAGCACCACATCACACTTATTCCAAAATTGACCACATAACTGGAAGTAAAGCACTCCTCAGCAAATGTACAAGAACAGAAATTATAACAAACTGTCCCTCAGACCACAGTGCAATCAAACTAGAACTCAGGACTAAGAAACTCAATCAAAACCGCTCAACTACATGGAAACTGAACAACCTGATCCTGAATGACTACTGGGTACATAACGAAATGAAGGCAGAAATAAAGATGTTCTTTGAAACCAATGAGAACAAAGATATAACATACCAGGATCTCTGGGACACATTTAAAGCAGTGTGTAGAGGGAAATTTATAGCACTAAATGCCCACAAGAGAAAGCAGGAAAGATCTAAAATTGACACTCTAACATCACAATTAAAAGAACTAGAGAAGCAAGAGCAAACACATTCAAAAGCTAGCAGAAGGCAAGAAATAACTAAGAGCAGAGCAGAACTGAAGGAGATAGAGACACAAAAACCCCTCCAAAAAATCAATGAATTCAGGAGTTGGTTTTTTGAAAAGATCAACAAAATTGACAGACTGCTAGCAAGACTAATAAAGAAGAAAAGAGAGAAGAATCAAATAGATGCAATAAAAAATGATAAAGGGGATATCACCACCAACCCCACAGAAATACAAACTACCATCAGAGAATACTATAAACACCTGTATGCAAATCAACTAGAAAATCTAGAAGAAATGGATAATTTCCTGGACACTTACACTCTTCCAAGACTAAACCAGGAAGAAGTTGAATTACTGAATAGACCAATAGCAGGCTCTGAAATTGAGGCAATAATTAATAGCCTACCAACCAAAAAAAGTACAGGACCAGATGGATTCACAGCTGAATTCTACCAGAGGTACAAGAAGGAGCTGGTACCATTCCTTCTGAAACTATTCCAAAAGAAAAAGAGGGAATCCTCCCTAACGCATTTTATGAGACCAACATCATCCTGATACCAAAGTCTGGCAGAGACACAACAAAAAAAGAGAATTTTAGACCAATATCCCTGATGAACTTTGATGCAAAAATCCTCAATAAAATACTGGCAAACCGGATTCAGCAGCACATCAAAAAGCTTATCCACCATGATCAAGTGGGCTTCATCCCTGGGATGCAAGGCTGGTTCAACATTCGCAAATCAATAAACGTAATCCAGCATATCAACAGAACCAAAGACAAGAACCACATGATTATCTCAATAGATGCAGAAAAGGCCTTTGACAAAATTCAACAGCCCTTCATGCTAAAAACACTCAATAAATTTGGTATTGATGGAACGTACCTCAAAATAATAAGAGCTATTTATGACAAACCCACAGCCAATATCATACTGAATGGGCAAAAACTGGAAAAATTCCCTCTGAAATCTGGCACAAGACAGGGATGCCCTCTCTCACCACTCCTATTCAACATAGTGTTGGAAGTTCTGGCTAGGGCAATCAGGCAAGAGAAAGAAATCAAGGGTATTCAGTTAGGAAAAGAAGAAGTCAAATTGTCCCTGTTTGCAGATGACATGATTGTATATTTAGAAAACCCCATCATCTCAGCCCAAAATCTCCTTAAGCTGATAAGCAACTTCAGCAAAGTCTCAGGATACAAAATTAATGTGCAAAAATCACAAGCATTCTTATACACCAGTAACAGACAAACAGAGAGCCAAATCATGAATGAACTTCCATTCATAATTGCTTCAAAGAGAATAAAATATCTAGGAGTCCAACTTACAAGGGATGTAAAGGACCTCTTCAAGGAGAACTACAAACCACTGCTCAGTGAAATCAAAGAGGACACAAACAAATGGAAGAACATACCATGCTCATGGATAGAAAGAATCAATATCGTGAAAATGGCTATACTGCCCAAGGTAATTTATAGATTCAATGCCATCCCCATCAAGCTACCAATGAGTTTCTTCACAGAATTGGAAAAAACGGCTTTAAAGTTCATATGGAACCAAAAGAGAGCCCGCATTGCCAAGACAATCCTAAGTCAAAAGAACAAAGCTGGAGGCATCATGCTACCTGACTTCAAACTATACTACAAGGCTACAGTAATCAAAACAGCATGGTACTGGTACCAAAACAGAGATATAGACCAATGGAATAGAACAGAGTCCTCAGAAATAATACCACACATCTACAGCCATCTGATCTTTGACAAACCTGACAAAAACAAGAAATGGGGAAAGGATTCCCTATTTAATAAATGGTGCTGGGAAAATTGGCTAGCCATAAGTAAAAAGCTGAAACGGGATCCTTTCCTTACTCCTTATACGAAAATTAATTCAAGATGGATTAGAGACTTAAATCTTAGACCTAATACCATAAAAACCCTAGAAGAAAACCTAGGTAGTACCATTCAGGACATAGGCATGGGCAAGGACTTCATGTCTAAAACACCAAAAGCAACGGCAACAAGAGCCAAAATTGACAAATGGGATCTAATTAAACTAAAGAACTTCTGCACAGCAAAAGAAACTACCATCAGAGTGAACAGGCAACCTACAGAATGGGAGAAAATGTTTGCAATCTACTCATCTGACAAAGGGCTAATTTCCAGAACCTACAAAGAACTCAAACAAATTTACAAGAGAAAAACAACCCCATCAAAAAGTGGGCAAAGGATATGAACAGACATTTCTCAAAAGAAGACATTCATACAGCCAACAGACACATGAAAAAATGCTCATCATCACTCGCCATCAGAGAAATGCGAATCAAAACCACAATGAGATACCATCTCACACCAGTTAGAATGGCAATCATTAAAAAGTCAGGAAACAACAGGTGCTGGAGAGGATGTGGAGAAATAGGAACACTTTTACACTGTTGGTGGGATTGTAAACTAGTTCAACCATTATGGAAAACAGTATGGCAATTCCTCAAGGATCTAGAACTAGATGTACCATATGACCCAGCCATCCCATTACTGGGTATATACCCAAAGGGTCATAAATCATGCTGCTATAAAGACACATGCACACGTATGTTTATTGCAGCACTATTCACAATAGAAAAGACTTGGAATCAACCCAAATGTCCATCAGTGACAGACTAGATTAAGAAAATGTGGCACATATATGCCATGGAATACTATGAAGCCATAAAAAAGGATGAGTTTGTGTCCTTTGTAGGGACATGGATGCAGCTGGAAACCATCATTCTTAGCAAACTATCACAAGAACAGAAAACCAAACACTGCATGTTCTCACTCATAGGTGGGAACTGAACAATGACATCACTTGGACTCGGGAAGGGGAACATCACACACTGGGGCCTATCGTGGGGAGGGGGGAGGAGGGAGGGATTGCACTTGGAGTTATACCTGATGTAAATGACGAGTTGATGGGTGCTGACGAGTTGATGGGTGCAGCACACCAACATGGCACAAGTATACATATGTGACAAACCTGCACGTTATGCACGTGTACCCTAGAACCTAAAGTATAATAATAAAAAAAAAAAAAAAGAAATGAAGTAGAGAACCCAGTAATATGGGGGACATAGTCCTTGCTGTCAATATGTTTATAATCTACTTGAGGAAACTGACATATTCTGTAAAGTGTCAACAGTTACTCATCACCTTGTATAATTGTAAAGGCAGCATAGACAATCTCAAGCAAGGGAAAGCTCACCTGGGCATGAGAGACCAGAGGTAGACCTGGTAGACCAGAGGTACATATTCATATGTAGGACATAAACAGTGGAAGGACAAGAGGGAAAATTGTAACTTATAAAGAAAAAACAAATGCTCCTTCTTATATTTTTAAGACTTAAAACATACCCTATATGCCTTGAGAACCAATAGGCCAGGGACTTTTACCTTTGTGTCTGTGGTTCTATCACTTAAATTCCTGTGCCCCATCTCAGCAGGACTGAAAGGAGACTTTAGAGAAGAGCAGACAGAAGAGATTCACTCTAGTACCTCTCCATTCTCACCACACCATAGACCAGGTATATGACAGTAGTAGAGTACTATAATAGAGGACTCCATCCTTAATTCCTATATTATATGCTCAGCTGCATTCATTTCCTTTCCAACCTTAACCATAGACATAAATGGCCAGAGAATATATTATTTCTGGTAGGTTGAAAAATGGCCATTCCTAATATATCTTCATCCAAACCCTTGGAACCTGTTAGTATCACCTTACATAGCAAAAGCAACTTGCAGATGTGATTAAGTAATGGTTGCTGGAATGGGGATATTACTCAGGATTATCCAAGTGGACCCTAAATGTATTCACAGAGGTCTTTATAAGAGAGAAAAACATCAGGAAGACAGTAGGAGACATGAAGCAAGAAGTTGGAGTGAAGTAGATGTTGGAATAATGACTTTGAAGATAGAAGAAGTCACAAGCCAATGAACACACACACTCACTAGAAGCTGAAAAGGGCAAGGGACCAGTCTTGACTCCACCTTTATTTCAGTCCAGTGAAACTGATTGTAGACTTCTGACCTCAAAAATTTTAAGATAATAAATTTGCCATGATGTTTGTGGCAACAGCAGCAATAGGATGCTAGTGCATTATTTGAGGTACCTCTATAAAATAACCTCCATCTTTAGATACAAATCCTTTCAGGGTGTGGATTGAAAAATATGTTAAAGTGAAAATACCCCTAAAAGGTGTGATATATTTAACATTACAACATTGGTGTGGATTATTCTATCCATAAAACTATCCATAAATTCTAGAAGAAATAAGTCACTGGATAGGTAAGTTTAAAGGGAAGGACAGAGAAAGTGTAGGCTCAGTGCTTGAGATATATCTGGAATGAGCTGGTCAGAGCTCCTGAGATTTGGACAGTAAGGTTAGAAGAACTAAGAGACGCCAAAGGTAAAAAAAAATCCAAAATGCACATGTTAATAATTATATAATTTTCCCTTGAGATAGTCTTGCTTTTTTTTCTTTTTTTTTTTTTAGACGGAGTTTTGCTCTTGTTGCCCAGGCCGGAGGGCAATGGAACACTCGTGGCTCGCCGCAAACTCCACTTCCTGGGTTCAAGTGATTCTCCTGCCTCAACTTCCCAACTAACTGCGATTACAGGCACCCGCCACTATACCCAGCTAATTTTGTATTTTTAGTAGAGATCGGGTTTCTCCATGTTGGTCAGGCTGGTCTTGAACTCCTGACCTCAGGTGATCTACCCACCTCAGCCTGCCAAAGTGCTGGGATTATACACGTGAACCACCGGGCCCGGCAACCTTGCTTGTATACTCTTTACACAGAGAATTTTTACACATTCTCAAGCTAAGTACTCTATTTTTAATTAGGACATAAAAATACTAAAAAGAAAGAATAATTATGTAAATGAATGCAGCCACTATGGAGAAACGCATTGAGGTTCCTCACAAAAACACAAATAGAACTCCATATGAGCCAGCAATCCCACTACTGTGAAAAGGAAAATAAATTAGGAAGAGATATCTGCACCTCCATATTTATTGCAGCACAATTCACAATAGCCAAGTTATGGAATCAATCGAGGTGCCTAACAGTAGACGAATGGATGAATAAATGTGGTGTATATACCATGGAATACTATTCAGCCATAAAAAAGAAGGAAATCACATCATTTGTGGCAATGTAAGTGGAATTAGAGGACATTATGGAAAGTGAAATAAGCCAGGAACAGAAATCTGAACACTGAAGATTCTCATTCATATTTGGAAGCTTAAAAAAAATGTTGATCTCATAATAATAGAACAGAGGATACTATACTCTTGGAAGGGGGAAGAAAGGGATAGAGAAAGATTTATCAAAGGATATAAAATTACAGCCACACAGGAGGAATAAGTTCCAGTGTTCTACAGCACTGTAGGAGGAGTACAGCTAACAATAATATATAGTTTCAAATAGCTAGAAGTAGCACGGTGAATCTTCCCAACACAAAGAATTGAGAAATCTCTGAGACGATGCTAATCACTAATTAACTTGATCTATTCACTATACATTGTACACATCCAAACCTCACTATATACTCCATAAACATGTACAATTATTACGTGCCAATTTAGAAAGAGAAAAAAAAACATGAATGTATATTCAGCTCTAAATAATAAAATGTGGCTGAAATGTTTAGAAGTGACCTGTACCAATGTCTGTAATTTACTTTAAAATAGATAAAACAATAAGCTGGACTGATAAATGGATAGAGATGGATGAATGGATAGGTGTGAAATAAAGCTAATACAGAAAAATGTTTTAAAAAAATATATCAAGGATTGTGAGCAATCAAGGATTATGATTCCAAATACAATTGTTCAAGTTAAAATGTCTACATTATAACCATATAAACGCTCTCCTCGTGCACAAACATGACTTTATTTCTAAATTCTTAACATGATGCTTTCTGTCTCAGGGACAGACCTGTGCTAGGTGAGAAATGATACAGCTCTTTTGGAAAGTGAATGCACTGTTTAATCCAACACTTGTTTTACATTTTTGGACATTAATTGTAGAAATGCATCCAAATCGGGTTATGTCTTTTAACCAGAGACATTTGTTTATGAAATATCAGTTGTGTTCTTTCAGCACATCTCTAAGTATCTGAAAAGCAAAATTCAGGTTACTATATACTGACTACTTACAACCATATCACAAAGAATGTTTTGTTTTTGTTTTTTGATGACATAGCAAATATATTTATATGAAGATTCTTACCTAATCACATGGGAACTACATTTGATATTTGCTAGCTTATAAAAGGAAGAAAGAATAGAACAGTAGTTATAAAGCAAGTTTAATTACTTTTTAGAAGTAGATTATGCAGGTATAGAAGTCTGATGCGAGAAGAGAAAGAAAAAAATGCTTATTTTCTTACGTAGTGAAATATAATTCTAAAGCCAGTACTCAAAGCTCTTTAGAACTTGATTAAAAAAAACAAAAAACTTAACCACAAGTCAAGAAAGAGGGAGAATAAGAACACCATTTCTGAAATAGCAATAGTAATGTTTGAGTCCTGCCTTCCACCTTTTGGAGGTCTGAATTGTGTCTGCCAAGTTTGGGCAAATCAAGGCGATCCCTCTCAGGCACAGTTAAAACTGCATTTAGCTTAAGACCATTTTACAGAAATATGTAGTCTATAATATTAATAACGTATTAATATATAAGGAATTACTATTTTAGGGTGACTAAATCACCCTCATTTACGTGGGACTTTTTGGAGCATTTTAGTTTACCAAGGAAAGTCCCATGTCCTCAGAAAACCCGCAGTTTCAGACAAATCAAGACAGGTAGTCCAAATATAAATATATTTATCCTGATAAACTGTTATTTCAAGAATGATTTTACCCACTTAAAATGAGCAACTTAAAAAATAGACTGGATAAATTATCTCCTTTTTAAACAAAGGCAGCATTTATGATTTTTATTTAAATGAGGTAGAATATAGATAGAGTATATATTTTAAATCATAGTGGTATTGTAAATGTCAATTTAATTATTGGCTAAAATTTTAATTTATTTTCATTGCAATGTGAAATTAAAATGTACTTTTTTTCTTTTTAAGTTAATCATATTTTTAAAGCTCCAAATTAAGATTTTCCCTATGCACAGACACTACTTATCAAAACCCCAGACAAGCCAGCCATTGTGCATATATTCACACCCAGAATAAAGCATTTATATTTGTAATGCTATTTCAAGGCCGTGTATCAGATTTAAGATCTTTATTATCTCTGAGACAGGACAGCATGCAGACAAATGTCCTAATGGTCCAAGCTTTCAAAGAATGTTGGCGTTTATTCTATGGATCTGCATCTCTGCACGGCGACCAGACAGGACTGCGCATGACATGACTAAATACAATTCCATCTTCGCAGTCCCTTCTCTTTCCCCTTTGCCCCCAAATCCTCCTTCTTCTTTTTTCTGCTCCATCATTCGAACGTTCATTTTGAAGATATGCTTTTCACCGGGATTAAAACAGGGTTTGCATTTAAAATTTTCATTTACCAAACAGAAAAATATTTTACTAGAAGGGAATGGTATTAAGGGGAAATGATTTTCCGTGTGCCCTGAGGCCCAGCATAGACAGGACTTGATTTGCTATGTTCAGCTGGAATCTGGATTGATACGCAGAGATGAGAGGGGTTGTTTAATAAAATTTACATTTCATTTTCTCACTTGACACCAGTCTCCTGTCACTCATGGAACTGATGGGAATGCTGCAAATAACTTTTGTCAGAATCTAGTTGGGGAAACAGACTGGGAAATGAGAAGACAGGGGGAAAGGGAGGAGAGTCTAGCTTGTTTTTGTCTTTTGGCTTCAGTGATGGAACTAGACCCATTGAGTCTGGGGGACATGACAGTTGGTCACCTCCACACTGGAAGGACCAGGTACACCAGTGAGAAACCTGGGGAAGGCAGCTAGGAGTGGACATGACCCCGCTATGTACAAGGGCAGTAGTGATTGGAGGGGAATCTATGGATTGAAGGAGGGGTGCTTGGAGGACTAGCAGTTGTTTGTGTCAACTGAAAAAGAGATCAGAAGACATACAAACAAAGGCAAGAGGAGAGGATTAAATTCTCCTTCTTTCAGTGAAACCATAGTGTCTGTAATTTTACTCTTCAATCTAAACCAGAAGTGTCTGTTTTCCACTTCTGTGTAACAAATTATCACAAACATAGTGGCTTAAAACAACATCCATTCCTTAGATCTCGGTCCTGTAGGTCAGAAGACTGGGCAGGCTCACCCGGATTTTGTTCTTAGGGTCTCATAAGGCTGTTTTCTAGATGTTGGCTGATCTGGGCTTTTATTGGGAGTCTCAGGAAGAATCAGTTTCCATGCTTATAAAAGTGGTTGGCATAATTCATTTCCTTGGACTTCATTCATTATAGGACTATAGTTCCCTTTCCACACTGGTTGTCTTCTGTGGGCCAGTTCTGAGAGGCCACCTGTATCTCTTGCCAAGTGGCCTGCTCCATCTTCAAAGGAGCAAGGACACATGAAATCATTCCCAAGTTTGACATACCTCTGACTTCCTCTTCTGCCATCAGCCAGTAAACAAAATCTCTTCTTTTAAAACGTTCCTGAGGTAAGGCCCACCAAAATAATTTTGCCACCTTAAGGTCAACTAATTATTAAGCCTAATTTCATCTGCAGTATCCCTTTGCCATTTAATCATGGGTGGAACATCAGGTGGCTGAGATCATGGGATCACCTTAAAATTCTGCCTGTCACATTGTCCTTCCTATGTGTGATCCATGAGTGCCAGCCCAGGGGAGGTAGAAGGGCATGTTGCTGTGGCCAGCATAGCCAGTGACTTCTGAGAAGCCTGGAGATCCAGAAGGCTAGAAAACGAGGCCTTTAATGGAGTCCCCCTAACGGTGGAATCTGCGAACCAAAAAGGGATATATGGTCACTATGAGTTCCAGATAGAATTCCATTTAGGGCCTGTTTTTTTGTTGTTGTTGTTGAACCTTAGAAATAATAAGGATTATTTGTCAAAGGGAACTACTATATTATTAAGCAGGGGAGGGCCTATAGAATCAGAAGATATTTGAGTTACATATTGGTAAATATCTTAATTCACGTCTTTCATAAGAACAAAATGAGACTCAAAAGTTAAAATTACTTTCTATTGATAAGAAAGTTAGTTATAATTACTTTCTATTGATGCCAACCATGGTGTGACATGTTTCTACATTCTAATTCAAAGTGGTTTTTCCTTCACTTGACTTGGTATAATAAGCAAAGGAGGGATCTAACAACAACAAGGACAAAAAAAAAGCCCTTTGGGAGGCCAAGGTGGGCAGATCATGAAGTCGAGAAATTGAGATCATCCTGATCAACACGATGTAACCCTGTGTGTACTAAAAATACAAAAATTATCTGGTTGTGTTGGTGTACACTTGTAGTCCCAGCTACTTGAGAGGCTGAGGCAGGAGAATCGCTTGAACGTGAGAGGTGGAGGTTGCAGTGAGCCTAGATCATGCCACTGCACTCCAGTCTGGCAACAGAGCAAGACTTGGTCAAAAAAAAAAAAAGAAAAGCCTCTGCAAGATCCAGAGGGCTCAGGGCTGTTTAGGCAGGCAGTTCAGCCTTGAGCATGCAATGGATGGTCTAAAAGGAGTGGGCATGGTGTGTAAGTGGGCACATCCCCTTGATTTCGTGGATTCCGTCTGTATGAGAAATGTAGCTAGGGGTGGGGTGAAGTCAAAGTGGAGCCCTCTAGAGCACAGAGTTTAGGACAGAAACTTCTGTTCACTAGGTCTAAAGGTAAGTATCAGCTCGGGTGTCATATATGTCTGATGCAAGTTTCATTCGGCATATCAAGAAAAGAGGAAAGTTAGAGACCATTTACTCTGTGATCTCCCAGTGTATAAATTAGACTAGGGAAGTAGCATTTAACCATGCCTTAAAAATATCAAGAGAGTAGGATGCTGAAATATTCATAACACTTGCACTTCTTTCCAAGTAAGTAGAATTTTTCCTAATACCTAATCTCTTCAGTTACAGTGGGTATTCTTCTGTCTGGCCCAATCTGAATTGAAACCATGCCTACCATCTTTTAATATAATTTCACATGTTTAAAATGGTTATTAATTATTCATTCAGCCTTTTATTTCCTGTGCTCTACAGCAATTCATCACTGATGAATCCATGATCTGGGAATCAGTAACTCTTCTAGTCACACTTATATATTTCCTCCTACCTGAAAGGTCCTCTTCTCTATATACTTACACTTTACCTATTCTTTTAAATCATACTTAAGTTTTCCTTCCCGATGAATAATTCTTTTCTTATTACAAATATTATTTTGCTCTTTTTGCAATTATTATTGCCTAGTATACAAGAAGGATGGACAATATAATTACTTGGAGAGAATTGAATCTGTAGAAAGAATTACCCAAATGTTTAAATTAAAATAATGGGAAAATATAGTATGATTTTCTAATTATTCCTACACAGCAACAGCTCACATTGGTTTCTGACACCTTTTCTAAAACACTGAAGTTAAAAAATACTCGAATGATGTTTTCATAATTTTATAGAGTAAAGGTTGTGATTAAAACATTTTATAATCAGCTGTTATTTTCCATGTATGAAGCCATTTTTATGACAAAAGGGTACAGAAATAATATATCCCATATAACTTACTTGAAAAAAATTACTAGAAGATGTACTTCAACATATTAAGATATAACTGTGATTAATGAGTCATAAATTGGTAAGCCATGATAATAAAAGATTATCTAACAATACAGGAGTAAATTCAATATAAAGATACATCCAAATAGTTGTTATACATTTGGTTATAAAACAAAATGCAAACACTAAAATCATTTTTAAAAGAAAAAATACAAATATTAAAAGAATAACTTGAAATGGCTGTTAATATAATTTGTGGTTGATATTACCAATCTCACTATCCAATAAAAAAAGATTGGATGGGTGAGATTGCATTGAGGCAGGAGTATAAAATTATATTAAATTTAATGCATTAAAAAAATAAGATACCATTTCAAGCTTGCAAACCTTTACAATATACGCTTTCAAGAATATAGGGGAAAGCATATGCAATATTGATGATATGAGAAAATGTCTTAGTCATTTTGGGCCACTGTAACAATCTACCATAGACTGAGTGGCTTAAATAACAGACATTTATTTCTCACAACACTCGAGGCTGGAAAGCTCAAGATGGAGGTGCCAGCAGATTTGTTTCCTGGTGAGGGCCTTCTTCCTTGTTCACAAACAGCCAGCTTCTCACTGTGTCCTCATATGGCAGAGACAGAAAGAGAGATGAAGGAGACAGATGACACACTGAAGTAGCTGGTAGAGTGAATGAAAACCAAAGAAGTAATAAAATGTGTGAACAAAAGTCTTTCAAATAAATTTGCTGGAGTGGAGGTAGAAAAATTGTGAAGAGATTCGAAGAAGCCTATTGAATCAAGGAATGTTTTCTTTTTCTTTCCTCCTTTCTTTTTTTTTTTTTTTTTTTTTTTTTTTTTCTTTTTAATAGTGGGAGCTTTTTAACCATGTTGGATACTCACAGGAGTAAACCAGTAGATGGGGAGAAATTAATGATATCGGAAAAAGAGGATAATCGAAGCAGTGACATCCTTGAAAATACAATAAAAATATATGGTTGGGAGAAACTCTTGATATTTGGTATTATTAGAATTATAGCCCAAATTTATAGCACTTCTAGAGTTCTCCAAACTACAGATAAGCACCTAAGATTATTCTCCATGCAACAATTTAAAAAAATTTCGGAGAATCTAATTTCTCAGGCCACATTCATTGTTTGCAAATTAAAGCCCACAGCCTCTTGACTTCAGTTTCTGTTACAGGAGTCTTAATCTCTGGAACCTCCCTAATAAGTATATAGTGATAACTGCTACCAAGAGTCAGACCTTTGTGTTCAGGGTTATACATACACGCATTGTTTAATGACAGGGATACACTCTGAGAAATACATCATTAGGTGATTTCATCATTGTGCAAACATCATAGAGCATACTTAAACAAACCTAAATGGTGTAGCCTACTATACACTGAGGCTATATGATATAGCCTATTGCTCCTAGCCTACAAACCTGTACAGCATATTACTGAACCAAATACTATAGTCAATTGTAACACGATGGTATGTATTCATATATCTAAACATATCTAATCATAGAAAATATACAGGAAAAATACAGTATAATCTTTTTTTTATTTGAGACGGAGTCTCGCTCTGTCGCCCAGGCTGGAGTGCAGTGGCCAGATCTCAGCTCACTGTAAGCTCCGCCTCCTGGGTTCACACCATTCTCCTGCCTCAGCCTCCGGAGTAGCTGGGACTACAGGCACCCGCCACCACGCCCGGCTAGTTTTTTGTATTTTTTTAGTAGAGACGGGGTTTCGCCGTGTTAGCCAGGATGGTCTCGATCTCCTGACATCTTGATCCGCCCGTCTCGGCCAAAATACGGTATAATCTTATGTGACTACCATTGTACATGTGGTCCATTGTTGACCAAACTGTTATGCAGCACTGATTATCAGTATCACATGGTATAGGCTTAGAATAAGCTCTCATGGAGCTAGACTGGAAGAAATACACAAGGTGGCACTAACATGGGGGAGGGAGGCACACTATTGGGTGGGCACCTCTCAGTGCTATGGGTATCATGTTGACTTGGGGTACACATCTGCTTCCACAGGGTCTCCTCCTTAAGAGTGTGATAAGGAGGAGACTGTTTCATATCTGGATTTTAGGAGTGATACTGAGGCCATAACCATATATGATTTTTCCTTATAGGCCCTTCACCCAAATGGAACCCTTGGTGGCATGCCTTGTGTAATATCCCAGGGACACTGTGGTAGTAAAGCAGATCCAGTCACAGTCTAACCACTATAATCCATAGCATCTTCTCTTCCTCGCCTGTAGACTTCCCTTACCTTTCCTTTTATTCCTCCTTGACCACTTTTTCTCTGTCCATTCACCTTCCACTGTCAGATTCTTTTTCTTCTCCTCTGCATCAATTTTAGTTTTTCAAGGACTAACAGCATTTTCTATAAGCATTTCTGCAAGGACCAAGAGCATTTTCTGTAAGCATGTCCTATCTCTGGCTGAGATCTAATGAGACTGCCAATCTCTGGTCAATCATAACTTGGAGAAAATATTTTTAAATTTATTTTAATAGTAAATGTATTTATAAAAGTATTGAAATACAAAAGGATATAAGATTTGAAGTGCAAATCAACCCATATTTTCTACTCCATTCCCCAGAGATAGCTATTACTTATAAAATCTTACTATCTTTTCATAATTGTTCTATGCATAAGTAAACTATAGAAAAACCATACTGTACAGATTGTTTTGTGATTTGCTTTTTTTTTAATACCATAACCACATAACTTGAATAATTTTCTACATGAATCATTCTACTGAATGACATACCATTAACTTGAGGAAATGTTAAAAGGAAAAAATATAGTCCAAACAAATTTTGTAATTTTCCTTGGACCCTAACAAAGTGATGGCAACTGATTATTTTTTATTTATATAATGGAGAGAAGAGTGGATATTTCCTTCACCTTGTTATAGCTACTAATTTTGAAATAAAACATAAAGTGATAATAAATAAGATTATCTTGAGACTGATAAGAGATAACATATAGACAATTAATTCTTTGAATCCCAATAAAACCTAGAAAGTCCTAGAAATGAATTAAATAAATTTCTAGATTGTACCAAGCAAAGAAATCACCAAATAAAAAGAACAAATGCTACAAGAATATTTGTAAACATCCAAATCTCTGTATTCTGCCACTTAATCCACATTTAAGTTTATAGAAATGTTTTATTTAAAAATTACCTTCTAGAAAGTGACTTTTCTCTCAAATATATCTGTCATTAGTCAAAGTGCGATAGCGTATATTGAAATCAACAGTTCTGTACTCAATAGTGTTTAATTCTTTGTGCTTAGAGTTTTTTCAAAATTGACATTGACTACAAGTTGTGAAAGCAAAATACGGAATAAATGCATGAATTTTAAATGACAGAATTAATTAAAATTCTTTACTGTTATTGACATGTACAATTTTATAGAACCTTGGTTGAATAATATTTGCATATGATTTACATTTGATTTCCTCATACTCATTTTTGCATATAGTTTGCATGCATTTCAATATATAGTAATTTCACATATTTGGAGTAAGACTCATAGATGGAAGGGAGTCATTCAACTAAATTGTTGAAAGGGGTGGGCCCTGAGAGAGCTCAAATCTTGGTCCTCGGTGGCCTCATTGGGCAGTACCAAGAGCAAGTCCATTGAAGGGCAAGTCCACCTTGATCAGATAAGCTGAGTCTCTCACTCTGGAAGAGACATGAAGTTCTGTTGGTCAGGTACTTTCCCTGAACACAGTCCCTTCCCCCCCCAGAAAAGTCCCCCTCCCCAAATAAAAAGCATGGAGAGATGGCCAAAACAACCGTAGCTCCATATATACTTCTTCCTCAATTTTGACATCCACAAATATTTATAGACATTTTTTATTTGACAAATAAAAATTATATATATTTGTCATATACAACTTGATAGTTTGAAATATTATACATTGTGGAATGGATCAATTGAACTAATTAACATATGTATCACCTCACATATATAGCATTTTTTGTGGTGAGAACACTTAAAATGTACTTTCAAACACTTTTGAACTCTCTAGACTTTTAGCTTGTCCAATCTCGAGAGAAAGGAATCCATCAATACAGAAAATCAGCAATGGAAGGCAAGAGGAGATTCTTTGAACTAACACAGGAATAAAGCACATCTCAATATTTATTTAGATAAAGGGTGTAGATTGTCGCTGCTGGGAAGTATTTGCTGGGTGACCCATGTTAATGATCTTAATAAATTTAGGGTTGGCCTACAGTGGTGTTCAAATTGACTCATCTCCAGACATGAATGAATGTAGAGCTACTCTCTCTTTGCTTTCAGTGTTTCCACAATTGTCTGATTTTTTTTTTTTTTTTTTTAAAGAAAGAGGACTAGCTTAACTATGGGTTGAGGGATTTTAGCTAGATGCCAAAATTCCATGCCACACGCTAGAGCCTGGTAAGTTACTGAAGATGTTTATAGCTGCTATTTAGGCCTAAAGAGTCAATTCTGGCCTCAGGGATCACAGGATTTTCTGGGATGGAATTAGTAAGATAATTATGGTTATTCCTAAACAGAGGGATAGGATAAAACATGCCTCCCAGAAAGATGCGTCTTGTGACACATAGGGGATAAATAAGAAGATAATAAAAATTCAGAGAAGGGTAAAAAGGTGCAGAAATAACAGAGCTGGCGGCTCTTTGCGAAGGGTGAAATAGAATGAAGAGTCATGACTGACTTCTAGATTTCTGGTCTGAGCGCAGTGATGTCATTCACTGAGCTGGAAAACAAACACAAGGAGGAGCAGGTTTTAGTGCTGTGTTAACTTCATAGTAGCTATAGGATAACCTACTGGATAATCTCACTAGGTAGCTATTTATGCATGGTATACAGCTCAGGAAAAATACCTGGGAAAAATATTTAAAAAGTGGTGAAAGAATCCATAGAAATGAAAGAAAGAAAGAATGGGCAGGTAAACTGAGGTAGGGCAAGGACTAAGACTGCCACCATTTTATAATCCTCAAAAGCCTTCGCTTCCGAAATGTTTTTGTCCAAAAAGCTTACAGCTCTTTGAGGATCCAGTGAGTGTACTAAAGTAGAGATCGCAAAGGCAAATGATTTCACAGACCAAGAACCTATAAAAAAGATAAATAACTGGTTATAACAGGGACTAATTAAACTAGGGAAGGCATGTTCTGCCTAAGTCATTCGAGTTATTTTTTGTTTTTTGTTTTTAATTCTGTTGGTGCCCAAGCAAAATACATCATCTACGAAGAGGACTTACTCAGCAGGCAGCCAGCTTGTGCCTCCAGAGTAAACGTCTATAAACCAATTTCTTGCAAATCCTTCCCTGAACACAGATAGCCCGGACTGAAATCTCTTGGGGAGCACTGGCCTTAACGTCTACTCATATTTTCTTCCAGATCCAACACAGTGACCACAGACAAAGCTACCTACCTCCTTTCAGGGACAGCCTGAAGATCTGAAATACTCACCAGATGCCTAAACAAGAGGTTAAGACATTTCTGCCAATTCATCGTAGGGTGAGACACACCTCCCCGTTGATGCCCTGCAGACATAACAGCTTTCTGCCAGTGCTTCCCATAATACTAATTCCAGGGCATCACAATTTAGAATTCAGCAATGAAAGAGTGTGTTTCCTTTCTCTGTTCCAACTTAACCACACAACAACCCCTTCACGTTGTAGAGATTGGAAAATCCTGGTTTTCAGGATTTTCAGGAAAATCTGAGAGCAATCTCTTTTTGGAGGCTCTCCTCATTCCTGCCATCTTTTCTTTACATGCTTGGAGCATAGGGTCTTCTGGATCCAGAGCCAAGGACACAGTCAGGCTGTTTAAAGTATTCTTCAGTTTGAAAAGAAACGGGCCCTGTACAAATGTGTGAATTTGGTGAAACTGCCTTTAACACCCTTACCAAATGTATCAATACCAGGTGAGCCTTTGTTGTGATCTCCATTTAAACCCCCAGCACAGCCTAGAGCAGTTGCACATGATATAATCTCTCCTCTCCTTCGTATCACAGCTTTATGCATCATCTTCTCCAAAAAGCAGTTATTTGATAAAGGAGTTAGCTGATCATCCACCTGGCCACTTGGCTATCTCTGATCTCCCAATGTGGTTCTTTTCCAGTTGTAAATGTGACCCAGCTACTAACGGAGAGAATCACTGAAAAACACAACAGTGGTCCATAGACAATTTCCTTTCCCAAATTTGGCATTTTTACATCTTTGTCCTTAACTAAGCTCTCAGCAAAGCCCATGAGAATATCAATTTTCGTGTGTAAATACTCATGAAGTGCAAATTTGATATGCTCACACTACTGTAGGCTCTCAATAATGATTGAATTTAAACCATGAAATAAAATCCACTTGTAAAAAGCCAGGAAGTTGCCTTGTGGTTGGAAGGTAAGCTCTGACAGATCACAGAGCAGGGTGTTGAACTGTCCCTTCAAATGTTACTACAGGATAAAGAAATGCTTTTCTCTAACAGTGTGGAATTAACTGTAGCTGACCAGACCTTTTCATGATCCCTTCTATAAGAGAAGCTGAAAGCATTGTGGGTGGTCAATCCACAGAATGCTTAAAAATAACCCCTATTGGTATAAGTCAATATTATGCCATTATTAAGTTGTTGAAATCAGGCTTAAGTCAAAAACTGGTAAATAATTAACAAGTGCCATCATTTGCCTGGCAATGTACTAGGATCATGATAGCTGCAAAAGATGTATCAGACATTTTTCAGTCTATCAGCATTTATATTACTGTTTTCCATTTTAAAGTTGAAACAGGGATTCAGAGTCCATATTCTCTCTTCTTAGTTGTGCCAGCAAGACAGTCCTCACTTCCCCTGCTTATTATCCAGAAGTATTCGGAAGATTCTGCCTTTCAGGCCAAATGCCCACACCTTCTCTGATTACAGTTGCTCCTGAATAGCTTCCAGGTGTACTGAATGAAGGCAGAATGCCTCAGTGGCCCCACAGGAGGCTTTCTTCTCTTGGGAAAGCCCCAACCTGCCACTTTGCTTACTCAGCCAACTTTGCCCTGGCAACCGCTGCCTCTCTTGTCTGAGGCCTGGATAGCAGCAGCAGCTGATCTTGGCCTGCCAGCTGGTATCTGAGCAACTGCTCTTGGCCCTCCTTCCAGTTCCCAGTCTCTTGCAGGTACACCTGCTGGGCAGGAGCACCTGGAGCACAAGTGTGCCCATGGGATGTGATGCCGGTAGTACCAGGAGCAGACACAGGACCAGCAGCCTCTTCCTCTCGGACAATGTGGCGGCTAACTTTCCTTCTGGACACTCCATTCATCAGCTGGTGGGGACACTGGTTCAGCCTGCCCAGCATGACCTTCATTCTCATATCTGGGGAGAAAAGAAATAGGGGAATAAATGGATTTAGTTTTCAACCAGTTAATTACACATTTTGCATAGTTAGCATTTCTGACAAGATACTGTCAAATCAAAGATTGAATTACATCAGCTCTTTGATTTCCAAATATCTTTTATTAGATACTCCAAATATGTAATAAAAATTTGGTAATACTTCTTCCTCAAAAAACACTTATATGATATCGATAACTGAATGAGGATTTTTCATTGTAAGGGCTAGGCTTCAACGCGAAAACCAGACCATGTTCAGGCCTTACCAGTGGGCCAACTCAGACCTGTGTTAAGATATATGAACTATAAAAACCAGTCTTATCTAATACTTAGGCTTTTATGCCAAATTCATAATTTAAATATCTTTAGTTTTATAAAAACATGACTATAAATATTTGTAGAAATAATCACATAAACATCTATTTATATGAGTGTGTACATGTGTGGTTGCATAACAGTAGAAGGAGAGATGGCACATTAGACTCAAGTCACAAAATTAGGCTCACGTTCCCCTTCTCCTGCTATCTGGCTTCATGACTTTCATCTTTTCAGCCTCTCTGGGCTTTAGTTGTATAATTTTAATTTATTCTCAGGTGCTACTTCACCATTTACTAAAATATATTTATTTTAGCAATGTTGTTTTAGTTGATTTCCTCTCAACATTTTATTTGTATTTTATTTTTCTATTAAACAGAACTAAACATCAACTCAGAAGAGTACCATATGCATAAACAGATATCTAGGCACCACATAATACTGTGTAAAGATAAAGACTGCAATGGAAAGTTAAGAATGTTCAGTGAGATACATGCATGGGAGTATATCATGCATGCAAAGGTCACTGTTCATATGCCTTACAGTGAGAAAAAGCTTGAACCTGTCCGAAACCCTGGGGGGTAGGTGGTAATACTGTCATCTACATTTACTACATTTACCGTCCCTGCTTTTCTCATATCTCACCGCCAAATACATTAACCACTCATTTGTATGCAATGAAGATGCCTAACTTAGTAAGCTTTTTGTTATTTTTTTCCTGAGTTCATTGAGAGCTATCTTGGTTTCTGTTAGGAGATAGTAATCCTGTCTGATTCATACTATAAGAGACAGTATTGGGGTAAAGAATACCAATTTCCCACTTCAATTTAATCTGGAAAATGAGGTAAGGATGAGAGAAAGTAATAACATTTTACATATATATATAATGCTTTTGATTTAGAGCAGTAAAATAAGATAATCATATTGTTCCTATTATTTCCATGACACATCTATTAATATTATGATAAGCCCATGTTATTCATATTTTGTCTGTCCTGTTCCACAGTCTATTTGTCTAGCATGTGTCTTCTACAGCCATCAAACTATGGGATGATTGTCTCGCTTTGAGCTATAAGAACTTTCAGGTTACCCTAGTTTTCCTATGGGACCTTCAGCTCCTCCCAGAAGTGTTTCTTGACAGCTCAAACTACATTGATTTATGCCTCAATACTTGTCTGGAGTTTCTCATTTGACCTGCACAGTTTCTTCTATCATTGGTCACCTTTTCCTTATGTAACAGTCTCATCTTCCTCTTAGGAATTTGAGTTCCTTCAAGGAAGAAATGTTTGCGTGCCGTCAACCTTGCTCTCTCATTATGCCCAGTCCTCTGCCAAGCACTGAGCTGGGCATCATCTCCATAATTACTGCTCCCACCAGGTGGAAAAGACATAGTTTATGAGGATCAGAAATAACCAAAGAACAAGAATAATAAATTGTCAGGTAGAAGCAAACTTTAAAAGGGCAAGAAAGGCTTTGAATTTTAATCCCTTGGTAAAACCAACAGCACTTCATATAAGAGGAATCAAACACTGCGAGTCGCCTATTTTCAATCCATTGAAGATACTGTTATCTTGTTTTTGAGAGACCTTCATTGGAAATCTTTTCCCCCTTGTTCTTTAAGTCCGCATCTATTCATGAAAGACTAACACAAGCATAGCTTTCCTTTGCAGACCCCAAAACATTTAAAAATCTACCATGAATTATTTACATGGCAGCTCCAATCAGCAACATACCTGACAGACTCCCCAGCCGAAATGAAAGTTCACTGTGCAAAGGTGCCCAGAGAGGCTGGCCGCCTCCCACTGTGAGGTTATAGACAGAACTAAGTCAGCACACATTATGTGTCAGCGCCGACATCAGAAGGAATCAAATCCTTTGATCTCGGACCTCCACAGGAAGCTTAGATCTCAGACAAATTAGATAAAAAATGAATTTATAGCAGATACGTGTCCTAAGGCATTCGGCTGAATGTTTGGGTTTTAGGGAAGGAAGGATAGTGAGTATCAAAATATATGAATTGGCATGCCTCCTTTCCACCTCTGCCTTGTTGATGAGTCCCCATTAAAATGAAGAGATGGGATTTTAAACTGTTCCTCCATGCCTCTTAGAATCCCACTGGTGGATTTGACCAAGTTTTAGGGAAAATGGGATACAATATGGGGAACATTTATCTCTTCTCTACAGAAAGGAAGACTCACTGGTTCTGGGTTCTTTCAGGTCCACCCACAGTCAGCTACAGCTTTTCCAGCTATCCTTAGCCTCTTCCAACTTCCAAAACTTTGTTGAGCAGCAGATATGCACTGTGCCTGTGACTTTAAAAATCTGTGTGGGTACTAGTCACTGGTTTCTTTTGCAATAAGAATATTAACAATGAATCTCCCCTCTCTCTCTCTACCTCTCCATACCCTGTTCATATTTTTTGAGCCTAGTTCCATGTGTAACATTCAGTGTTGGGTGATCTGGACTCAGTATAGAAAGCCTAATATATTGCCTGGACCTTTGAGTCTAAACAGAATCTGAAGCAGATCTTGAACAACTGATCAATCAACAACAAGAATCAACCATCTTGGTTTCTCATTTGTCAATAAGGTGCAGTAGTCCTACCCACATATTAGGGAATGATATGCCATAATTAAATACTAATGCTTCTGTCTTGTCTAGAGAAGTTGTTCCTTTATGTGAAAAATATTATTTCTTTTTAATAAGCAATACATGACAAATGAGGAGGCATACAAATTAGAGAAAAATAAAAAGGAAAGTGTTTGTAGTAGGACATTGTATCTTAAGTAATCTGCATTTTATTGATTTGTGATACTCTAGAAATGGATGTGTTTTAGTAAGCCTAATTTAACTCATTAATCCATCTGGAACTTCCTTTGTTATATTTTATAAAATGTGAATCTAGACTGATAAATGTTCTACATAGTCACATTTACTAAACCTTGTATAAACTGTTTTCCTTTATATTTACTTTTATTTTCTCTTTTGTTATATATTTCATTTCCATATCTAATATCTCTATCTACTTACCTATATATGATATCTATACCTACCTAATTGGGGCTATTTCCACTAATGTGTCCATATATGCTTGTAACAGAATCACATAATCTTAAGAACGTGACATAAATATTAATTCCCTGATAGGGCTACCCATTTCCACTACCATAAAATCTATTTATTTTAGAAAATTGCCTTTGTATCATTAGCCTATATTTTCTGATGAACTTTGGAATCCATCTTATGCTATTCAACATTGCAAAGAATGATTGAAATTGCATTAATCCCATTTATTTGAGAATAACTGAGGTATTTGCAAGAATAGTCAACCTAATTAGAAATATATTATACTTCTCCATGTATTCAAGTCTTCTCTTTATACTATTTAATAAAATACAGTGTATTTCTATATAGGTTCAACATAACACTGGTTAAGACTTTTTTCAAGGCAGTATATCCTTTGGTCTCTATTGTACATTTCTTTACTTTTTTCTAACTATATACCATTGACCTATACAATTTTTTGGACTGACATTATATTTGAGTGAGTTATTCAAAATATTTATAAATCATGGTAGTTAATGGTCAAATCTTTTAAGTTATCCTTTAAAAAGTATATCACCTGCAAACAACTTCCAACATTGTCCTCTTAATTTGTTTTATTTTTATTTTTTTTGAGATGGAGTCTCGCTCTGTCAACCAGGTTGGGGTGCAGTGACATCATCTTGGCTCACTGCACCCTCCACCGCCCAAGTTCAAGCACTTTTCCAGTCTCAGCCTCCTGCGTAACTGGGACTATAGGCACGTGCCACCACATCCAGCTTTTTTTTTTTTTGGTATTTTTAGTAGAGATGGGGGTTTTACCACATTGGGCAGGCTGGTATCGAACTCCTGACCTCAGGTGATCTGCCCACTTCGGCCTCCCAAAGTGCTGGGATTATAGGCATGAGCCACCATGCCTGGTCATTTGGTTTTATATGTGCTATGTTTCTTATGATTCCAAAATATATGTTATAAAATTATGGTAAGAATGACTTATGTGTTTTTCCTCATTTGAATATGAATTCCTCTAATACTCCATTGTTAATTATGATATTGGATCTTGATTGTAAATAGAAATGGAACTCTTCATTCTTTTTAAATTTTTTTTTGAGACTAGGGTTTTATTACATTGCCCAGGTTAGAGTGCAGTGGATATTTTCATAGCTCACTGCAGCCTCAAACTCTTAGGCTCATGCAATCCTTCCACCTCAGCCTCCTGAATAGTTGGAAATACAGGTGCATACCACTATACCAGGCTCTTCATCTTATTCAGTGGGCATGCTGTTATTCCTGATTATTTTTTAAAGTTTTCTTCTGGGACAACTACTATATTTTATCCATGTTTTAAAGGAGCAAATGTTCATTTTTTAAATTATATGACATAGACATGTTATTTATTAATAATTTCCAAACATAGTTTTGCCTTCCTGAGAACCTGAGACAATTTCTAGTTCTCAGCTCCTTTGCTTTCAGATGAAACTATCTCTGTCCTTCCCTATCCCTGTCATTCTTACACATTTATATTAACAGAAGGTAAAGTGACAGCCCTTTATATTTTACATTTACAAAAACACCATATACAGTCAATGTATCTCTAAGGTGGTAGAGGTAAGAAATCTTTGAAGTAGATGTTCATGGTCACATGTGCATATATAGCCTCTTTTTTACACTTCACTTTTTCATTTCCAACATTTGATGCGTGGATTCCATAAAGAAAATGGATGTAGACAAAGATTGGTGCATAATTTGAAGAAAGCAATATTGAGGTCAGCAGCAGTGGCTGTCCTGCAAACACAAAGGTGGTAGCAAGAAAACTGGAAGAGGAAGCTAAAGTAGCCAGAAGAAAGCATTAGCTGGAAGCAAGAAGTCATATTTTCCCACTGTTAGGACCCAAAAAATGTGCATTCATCATCCTTTTATATAGTTGGTGAACCTGGATAAAATTTCTATTAATACATTTCTTTTAGAAGAAGGGCAGGGGCAGGTCTTTTCTTTTCCCCCAGCAGTTGTAATAACTCCTGGAATCCAAGGGTCTCTGGAAAAGGTAAATGGAAAGAAGGGGACTCATTTCATCAGGTCTTCATCATTCACTCAATAATAGTTATCGGTGGTCTAATACCATAAATCCCTATGGTAACAGTGGTGTTGGGATCATAAAAGATACAGAATTTACACCAAAGGATCTGTATAAGATGAACACAATATTATATTACATACAAAAGGTATTAAAGAAGTGAGAAGTATTATAAAAGGTGAGAAAGGAACTATTCCTTCTAGATAAGGAAGTTTGAAAAAAGATAAAGTATATGATTTGGAGTGGGATCAAAGTGAGTGTACTAGTCCATTTTCATACTGCTGATAAAGACATACCCAAGACTGGGCAATTTACAAAGAAAAGAGGTTTAATTGGGCTCACAGTTCCACGTGTCTGGGGAGGCCTCACAATCATGGTGGAAGACAAGAAGGAGCAAGTCACATCTTACGTGGAGGGCAGCAGGCAAAGAGAGCTTGTGCAGGGAAACTCCCATTTTTAAAACCATCAGATCTCTTGAGATTCATTCACTATCACAAGAATAGTGCAGGAAAGACCAGCCCCAAAGTTCAATCACTTCCCACTGGGTCCCTCCCATGATATGTGGGAATTGTGGGAGTTAAAATTCAATATGAGATTTGGGTGGGAACACAGCTAAACCATATCAGGGAGACTTTAGAGGAAGTGGATACTTTAGAGAAAGATATTTTGATGTGGGGAGGCCTATGTTGCGCATAGAAAATATTGTCTTGGAGGGAAAAGAGATAGGGGTGAAGGAGTAGACCCCTGTAAGGAGTGTATTAAATAAAACTGAAGATGTATCTGTGGAATGAAGTGTAAAGGAGGAGAGAGAAAAAACAGACACTGGAGAGAAAGAATGGATGAAACTTAACAAGCAAGAGGACAGGCTGGTAAAGGGAGAACTAGGAGTTAAAGATAACTCTGTGTCTTGTCTGGAAGATTTGGGGCCAATTAACCAATTTAGGGAAGAAGGGAACAGTTGAGAAGGTGTGATGCAAAATTGAGCTCTGACAGAGCAAAGCAAGACTCTTTCCCTGGCATTTCTACAAATCTGAGTTTATATAAACTGGACAACTAAGCCCTTTGCAAATGGGATTTGAAACAGTGCGATATGATTTTTGAGTTAGAGGGGCTAAACATGTAACTCAGGACAATAGCATTCTTTATCTCCTTTAGCATTCTCTTCCATATTTGAATTTTTAAATACACACTGTTTGTTCTGACGGCCTCACACTTAATTGCATATTGCTTAGAATTATTCTCTAATTTTCCCCCAAATATTACTCTTGTATCCCAACCATATTGAAAATTCATAAAGGACAGAGGACCAGATATCATCTCTTTATAATTATACAGAAGGAGCCTTATAACATGCTAAATAAACATCAGAAGATAAATAAGTATTTATTTAATATTCGTTGGGAGAGAAAATCTAATTGTATTCATTAAGTCATTCCAACAGGCTCTCCTCTAAATGTTACAAAGATCAGTAAAAGCCTCTGCCAGGGTTTCTCATCCTCAGCATTACTGACATTTTGAGCTAGCTAATCTTTGCTGTGGGGTGGTGTTGGGTGTTATAAGATGTTTATAGCACTCCGATCTCTACACACGAGATGACAGTGGTGCTCCCCTGCTCCCAGGCTGTGGCAGCAAAATGTCTCCAGACATTGCAAATGTCTTCTGGAAGTAGAGTGACCAAATATCCCAATTTGTCTGGGGCTGAGGGAATTCCTGGGACAGAAGATTTTCAGTTTCAGAACTGGGAGAGTTCTGGGGAAAACCAGGATGTGTTAGTCACCCTACCTGGGGAGCAGAATTCTCCTGGTTGAAAACGACTGACTTTTGGAAACAGAAAGTTATTATACAATGAATTACAAAGACCAGAAGTGCTACAATGAAGGCACTCACTCAGTATACTTGGAACCCAAAGAGGAAAATGTTCATTCTGGTTGAGAAGAAAGGGGTTGAGGAAAGCTTTTGTTTTCTAATTTTTAGTTGACATGTAATAATGGTACCTATTTACAGGGTACAGAGTGATATTTCTTTTTTGGGGGGAGGGGAGCAGAGTCTTGCTCTGTTGCCCAGGCTGGAGTGCAGTGGTGCGATCTCAGCTCACTGCAACCTCTGCCTCCCGGGTTCAAGCGAATCTCCTGCCTCAGCCTCCCTGAGTAGCTGGGACTACAGGTGCATGCCACCACGCCTGGCTATTTTTTGTATTTTTAGTAGAGACAGGGTCTCACCATGTTGACCAGACTGGTCTCAAACTCCTGTAAACAGGTGATCCTCCTGCCTCGGCCTCCCAAAGTTCTGGAATTATAGGCGTGAACCACTGTGCCCAGCCCAAAGTTATATTTCAGTACATGTATACAATGTATAATGATCAAATCTGGGTAGTGACCATGTTCATCACCTCAAACATTTATCATTTCTTTGTGTTGTGAACATTTTGGAAAAAAAAAAAAAAAGGCACCTCAGCTACTGCTTAAAGCTTGAGCTGGTTTTAACAGGTGAAGACAAACCATCCAACTGGAAGAAACTACAAGTAAATGAGCAGGGAGATATTAGACTAATCCTGGGATGGATGAATTAGTGTGGTGAGGGTAAGCAGGGGCAAGAGAGGAAAACCCAATATAAGGTTAGAAATATTGGATAGAGTCAAGGCTTAGAGGGCTTTGAATCTTAAATAACATTTTCTAAACCAATAATAAATAACACATATATAGCCCACATAGTATGCCTGAAATTGTTCTGTGCTCTTTACTGACAGTAATTCACTTATTCTGTATAATAACTATAACTATGGCCAGTACCACTGGGGCCATGTTACTGATGAGGACACTGAAACACACAGAGAAGTTAGTTCTCTTACTTGAGGCCACAAAGTCTGTCAACAGGGAGTCAGATTTAAACCCAGTCTGTTGAACTTCTGGGTTCTATGCTCTTAACTGTCACACTATCCTGATTCTCCAACTGACAATGGGAATTCATTAAATCTTATGAGTAGAAGAGTGACATTAGCAGATACGGATTTTAAAAGAGGGCTTAGATGGCTCTTGATGTCAAAAACGCTGGAGACAGTAAAATAGGAGGGACATATATTTTACTCTCTTCCTCCCCCATCACAACTTTCCAGTACCCTGACTCTATCCATGCAATTTTTGGTAAAAGCTGTAATGTGGTAAATTTATAATCTGAATCTAGTAGCCATGCTCGGTTCCAACAGCTCAATCATCCTAAGTGCTATAGTAGTGCTTAGTGAAAGCAAAGTGCTGAAGAGAGAGACAGTCAGTCACTTTATCAGCAAATGTTAAAAGTTTAAAAACACAGAGGGAAAAGGTAAACTAAAGTGCCATGGCAATAACAGAATAAAACAAAATGTATGTAAAGCTACCAATAATTAGGTGTTTCATAGCTGGTAATAATTTCCAAATAAAAGCAGGAGATGCCTCATTATTCGTCTTCAAAGCGATACTCTTCAGATTTGTACAAAGCTTCGAAGATAAGGAAACAAATCTGCTGTGATCCCCAGAGGAGGATTCGGATAACATATCTTTCTATTTTTAACTTGTATGTCCTAATAAAATGGCCTCTTTGATGCTCCCCTCTCTTCAATCTAAACTTTTCCACAGAGTCCTGTGCCTGTCTCATTCTTAATAATTTATTAATAAACTACCACATAAAAAATGTCCCTTAATAAAACAGTTAGGCACTGTGGACTGCATAATGTAGTTAATTTAAGCGGGCCACTGAGATTCACATAGATGGCCACATGAGATTAAGAGAGAGACTAGTACCACTCCTGCCATTCTCTGTAGATGGCAGCTGAATACAAAGAGCTATTCAGATGGCAGGCTTCAAACACCTGTCCTAAGTTTACATGCAATAATATGGTCAAGAGGCTTCTAAAAAGCAAAATTAGAATAATCTTAGATGGAATCTTCAGATAATTCCCATCCCCTTCTCTCTTTCTCTATTTTTTTCAATACTACTCCCATCCACACCCCCACACCCTCTACCACCTTTTGGTGCAGGTCCAGGAACTGGAGTATGGCTAATATGTTGGGAAAATTGAAACAAACAAACATTTATTTCCTTCATGGAAAGATATACAAACAAGCAAACAAACTGATAAGCACTCATGCTCATGCGTGCGCGCACGCACACACACACACATAAACACACACATGAAAGATCTCACTCAGCTACTTAGAGGCAGAATAATATTGGGCTGCTATTTTTTGCTTAAACACACATTCAGAACTACTAGACAGGTAAGCCTTTTGAAGCAGAAAATATGATAATTGACTCTCTAGAGTACATGTTTTTAAATGTTTCAGGCCTAGGGAAATTATATGAATATTTTTCATGTAGCATACCTATATTTGGCAAAGCCATCTTGTGCTTTGCCCAGTCTTTCTATCTGCAGCATTCTTAGTAGGACAAGGGCAAAGCATTCATCCCAGGCAAATGCTTATCTTTTCTCTGTCTGGCACTAACTCTAATGGCAATTTAACAATATAACAAGTAATGTCATCTGGCATAACACACCATGGAGGCAAATAATACATTTTGCTGAAAGTACAGCTAAACAACAAAGCACAGCTTAACAAAGCTGACTCACGTGTCGAGGGTTCTGTACTCAATCTAATTTGCATAGTTGGTATTTGGCAACTGTACTCTTCTTTCCCAAATTCAATAATGTTGCCAAATTGGCAGCTTTGCAATAGCTAAAGGAAAGATTATATGCCTATCCTCTGGTTTCCCCTTTGTGTAACGAACTCAAATGTTAAACCAATAATCTTCATATATATACACATATAAAGTATATGTATCAATTCAAATAATGGGTGAATAGATGAGTGAATCAGCCAGACCTGTGTATTTTTCTGCTGGGATATTTCTTTGAAGGAAAGTAACAAAGACTAAGAAGGGGCTACAAACTAAATTGCTTCAGAAACACAGCTGAAGGAGAGGGAGGCTCAGTCAGTCCACAACAGGTCTCTCCTGTGGGGATCATCTCCACCTCTAAGCTTACCTTCTGCCACCACAGCGTCTTCTTTTTTGGGCCCTTGTGATTCTCGGCGTTTGGATGAGCTGTGGATATGATTATTTTCATTATTAGTCTGGGATTCGGGAATCTCTTCAGGTTTTGTTTCTGTATTAATGGAGAAAAAGAAGGGAATTTTGTTCAGACAAAAAGAACATTTTTACTTGTAAGTGGGACCATCAGCATTTAGGTGTTTCCCTTGTATGTACACTTGTTCCATAATTACCATATACATGCAATAGAATGCATATAACATATTCAGAGTTCAAGAAATAATGGCATAAAATCCTACATACTGACCACCAACATTATGGTATAAAACTGTACAAATAGCAGACACATGTGGCTACTGATCACTTAAAATGTTGCTAGCTAAATTAAGATGTATTGTAAGTATAATGTACACAGTCAATTTTCAAAAAAGTGTAAACTACCTAATGTTTTTAAATTCATTACGTGTTGAAATAATATAATTGATATGTTAAATCGCTACTAGAGAATTACACATGTGTCTTGCATGTGTGGCTCATGTTATACTTCTGTTGGACAGAACTGATTAGCTAGTGACAGAATATTATTAATACTTTTTTAGTCTTTAATTTTGAAATGAATATTGATTCACAGGCAGTTGTCAAGAAATGTACAGGGAGGATGCAAGCATCTTCACCCAGCCTTCTCCATTGTTAACAACCTGTGTAACTACAATATGATATCAATATTAAGGAATTGAGACCAGTACAAGCCAGCAAATGCAAGATGAGGGGAGCTTTTAATTGAAGACTATATATCTTTAGTCTATCCCTGGCTGAAGAGGTACTTCATCTTCTATTCATCTACTTAATAAATGCATTCATCTAAAATATATTTACATTCCTCATGTCAGGCACTGTTTAAGGCTCTGGGAATACTATGGTGAGTAAAAAAGATCTGATCCCTGCCCTGATAGAGCTTTTATTCTAGTTTGGATGGCAGAGGATAAACAAATAAATTTGTAATATGGCAAAGTAATGCTATAACATGGCATGAAAAAGAGGTAGTTATGGGTGGGAAGTAGACCATTTTTTCTTTTTCAACTTTTATTTTAGGTTCAGCGGGTACATGTACAGGTTTATTACAGGTAAATTGCATGTCACTGGGGTTTGGTGTACAAATGATTTCATCACCCAAGTAGTGAACATAGTACCAAACAGATAGTTTTTCAACCCTTATCCCCCTCCCACCTTCCCCACTCAAGTAGGCCCTTGTCTCTATTGTTCCTCTCTTCGTGTCCATGTGTACCCAATGTTTAGCTCCCACTTATAAGTGACAACATGCAGTATTTGGTTTTCTGTTCTTGCATTAATTCACTTAGTTTAGTGGCCTCCAGCTGCATCAATGTTGCTGCAAAGGAGTGATTTCATTCTTTTTATGGCTGCATACTATTCCATGGTATATATGTATCATATTTTCATTATCAAGTCCACTGTTGATGGGCATCTAGGTTGAATCCATGTCTTTGCTATTGTGAATAGTGCTGCAATAAACATACAAATGCATGAGTCCTTCTGGTAGACTGATTTATATTCTTTTGGGTATATACCAAATAATGGGATTGCTGAGTTGAAAACTTCTGTTTTAAGTTCTTTGAGAAATCTCCAAACTGCTTTGCATAGTGGCTGAACTAATTTACACTCCCACCAACAGTGTATCAGCATTCCCTTTTCTCCACAACCTCACCAACATCTGTTACTGTTTTAACTTTTTAGTAATTGCCATTCTGACTGGTATGAGATGGTATCTTATTGTATACTAGACTTTAAACTATACTACAAAGGTACAGCAACCAAAACAGAATGGTACTGGCAAAATAATAGACAAATAGACAACAGACCAATAGACGAATAGACAAATGAAACTGCACACATACAACCATCTCATCTTCAACAAAGCCAACAATAACAAGCAATGGGGAAAGGACTCCTATTCAATAGATGGTGCTGGGATAGCCGGCTAGCCATATGCAGAAGAATGAAACTTGACCTCTTCCTTTCCCTATATGCAAGATTAAAGACTTAAGTGTAAGATCCAAAACGGTAAAAATCCTAGAAGAAAATCTAACAAATACCATTCCGGACATAGGCCTTGACAAAGTTTTCATGATGAAGCCTCCAAAAGCAAATTCAACAAAAACATAAATAAAAAAAAGCAGGACCCAATTAAACTAAAGAGCTTCTGCACAGCAAAAGAAACTACCAACAGAGGAGACAAACAACCAACAGAATGAGAGAAAACATAACAAACTATGCATCTTACAAAAGTCTAATATCCAGAATCTATAAGAATTTAAATCAAAAATCAAAAAAGCAAACAATCTCATTTAAAAAAATGGGCAAAGGACATGAACGGACACTTCTCAAAAGAAGATACATATGTGGCCAAAAGTTTGTGAAAAAAATGGTCATCATCACTAATGATTAGAGAAATGCAAGTAAAAACCACAAGGTACACATTTTTGGATAGGCATGATCAGGAAGGATATACCCTGAAATAAAATCACAGTAAGACAAAACAAAACAAAAAACCAACAAGAAGAGAAAAGACAAAAGCCAATTTTACTTAAGAATATCTTTGATAAAGCAGTAAAGAGAATTAAATTTTATTTAAAATCCGTATGTGGCCGGGCGCGGTGGCTCAAGCCTGTAATCCCAGCACTTTGGGAGGCCGAGACGGGCGGATCACGAGGTCAGGAGATCGAGACCATCCTGGCTAACACGGCGAAACCCCGTCTCTACTAAAAATACAAAAAACTAGCCGGGCGAGGTGGCGGGCGCCTGTAGTCCCAGCTACTCGGGAGGCTGAGGCGGGAGAATGGCGTAAACCCGGGAGGCGGAGCTTGTAGTGAGCTGAGATCTGGCCACTGCACTCCAGCCTGGGCGACAGAGCGAGACTCCGTCTCAAAAAAATAAAAAAATAAAATCCGTATGTGATTTTTCCCAAGAAAAAGCAATTTTACAATTGAATTTTGAGCTGAACTAGCTATTTTTTCATGGAACACCATGTTTACTTGAAAGAGCTTGAAAACATGATTGAGAAATTATGGTTATTCATACTTGTGTATTTGGTAGATTTTATTTTTTCTCAAATGAATGAAGTGAGCTTGTAAAACAGAAACAACTTACAATGTTTGTTGCCAGTGATAAAATTCAAGCTTTCATGGGAAACTTGGAATTTGGGAAAACTTGTGTCAACTGCATGAGCGTCATAGGTTTCTAATTCTTAATGATTCACGTTATTAACAAATGTGATCTTTTTGAATAGTAGAATAAAATATGTCAATGTTGAGAAGATCTTCACGACTCCATGAAACAATATTTTCAAAATGGTCAAAGCATAATGCATGGATGAAAGCTCCATTCAAAGTATATGATGAGACTGGTGGATTCTCATGTAACAAAGTACAAAAAGGACATTGAGATGGCACTTTAAGTAACTACTTCTTGTCAAGTCTGGGTGCAGTAGGAAAGAAGAATGTGCACTATTATCTGTAAAGGCTATTAAAATGCTCATCCCTTTTCTACAATGTATCTGACTGAGGCTGGTTTTCTTCATATACTTCAGCAAAAACAATATATTGCAATAGGTCGAATACAGAAGCTGCCAAGAGATTCCAGCTGCCTATTAAGGAAGACATTAAAGAGATTTGTAAGAATGCCACACTCTTTTCACTATATATTCTTTGAAACTACAACTTTTTAATTTAAAATGTTATGTTTACATGCAATGCATGTATTATTTTAAAATAAGGTAATGAGTAAATTTAAAATTTTCTGTTTAAACTTCTAATTTGGAAACACTAATGGATATAGAACTCATATAGACAAAAGTTGTTTAGATTCTCAACAATCATTCAAAGTACAAGGTCCTTAAACCCAAATTGAAAAAGACAGACACAGAGAGCATATAGCTTAACCAGAGAATCCTTTTTTATGAGTAAGTCATGGAACAATATATTTTTCTGATTCTAAAGAAATGAATGCTAATTTTAGAAACTTAATAAATACAAAATACAGAAGATATAAAGAAGGAAATACAAATCACTTATACAGATCTGACTACTGTAAAACTTTCATAAAGTTCCTTGTAATTTCTTTACATCTTTTTTGTTTGTTTAACATAGTTAGGAGTCTGTGCCCAGTCAAGAAAATATGGGGATATCATACAAGGTAATGTGTCCACAGATATTGAAAGGTTGAAAGAGCAAAAGTAAGACACTGAAGTAATAGATATATTTGTAAATGCAGGAAGAAGTCATGTTTAGGGCTGGGAGATCAAAAGTGGAGTTAGCAGAGCTTAGGAGTTAGAAAAAGCCATCTCTAGAGCTCAGGATTAAAAGTGAGGTTAGACTGGAGTGCGATGGCGCAATCTCGGCTCACTGCAACCTCCACCACCTCCTGGGTTCAAGCAATTCTCCTGCCTCAGGCTCCCGAGTAGCTGGGATTACAGGCGCCTGCCACCATGCCCAGATAATTTTTGTATTTTTAGTAGAGATGGGGTTTCACCATGTTGGCCAGGCTGGTCTTGAAATCCTAACCTCAGGTGATCCACCCGCCTCGGACTCTCAAAGTGCTGGTTTTCCCTGATTCTTTAACTCACTTTTTGAAGGCTCAACTGGCAATGGACTATAGTGTTTCAGAGAATGCGATCTAGAGCCAAACTTCCTGGCTTCTTCATGATTTTGAGACCTTGGGCAGGTGACTTACCCTTTTTGTCCCTCTTTCTCTACCTACATAATAACAGGCACAATATTTATCACCCACCTCATTGGGTTGTTGTGCAGATTAAAGAAATTCTTTTATCTGAAGTGCTCAGAATGTGTTCCATAGTATTTAGTAAACGTGAGGTTTTATGATTATTGCTATTATTACTCAAGATTAGGCAATCCTTTTCTCTAATGTATTAATTGAACAATTTGGCTTTGTGTAATTTTATATTTTAGAGAAGCTCACAAAAATTTGTCTTTGGAGAAAGAAAAAGAATCATTAATATGTTATGCATGATGACTTTTTTTTAAGAAATTTTCATTTCAAAAAAAAAAAAAAAATCTACGTACTTCTGCTTTTGCTTCTTTTAAGCCAACAGCACACCAGACAGCTCAGAGCCAGCCATGAGGCCACAGAGGACAGGGAAGCAGCCAGGATGATGGTCGACTTCTCCTTCCTAGTCACGGGCAAGACAGCAAATGACTGGGATCGAGCTGTAAAATTGACTCCTATGGGGGGGAAAAGAAGATGTTTCAATGATATGTTAATGAGATGCTAATATAATTAAAATATAGTAAAAATAAATACATTTCTAATAGTATCTGTGACATAGTAGGTGTTCAATATATATTCATTGAATTTAATAAATAAATAAATTATAAATCCAAGATTTATATTGCTAGAGAATCATGAGATTCCAACATTAACACATAACAGTTATTTCCAATTCTGTCAATTACTGATTAAGAATTCTTCCAATTCTCTCTTTTAATTTTCAGACCTACCTTCCATACCAATGCAAAATTTCAGCTTCTTTCACTCATGTTTCACTAATTAGAACAAAAATATTCTCAGCTCCAGAATGTGTGAAATTACTTGCTCTGATGTATGTATCTACTCAATACGTGCCATATAACACATCAAAACAGGGGCATAGGGACTCCTACTGCAGCACCAGATTGTCTTAGAGAGTTATGTGATCTGAAAAACTAGGAATAGAGCAATGGCAGATAGAACCACTGGCCAGGAATGATGGGGCAAGATGGTATCCTCCTGTTGAGACAGTCCAACTCTCTAAGAATTCATCTGAAACTCCTCCCATTTTTGGAGACAGAAAAATTTCTCATCCCGTTATTATTTATGAAATGAGGCATAAAATAATCTTAAAAAGGAAGTTACCTATCTTCATAAAAGCCCATATACAAATGTTTATAGCAGCTCTATACATAGTAAAACCCAGGAACAACCTAAATGTCCTTTAGCAGGGGAATGGATAAACAAACTATGGTTTATCTAGACAAGGAAAACCACTCAGCCAAAAAAGAAAGAAAGGAAAGAAAAAAGAACATAAACAAGCGCACAACTGGTAACCTGTAACAACTAGAATGAACATAAAAAGCATGATGCTGAGTAAGGGAAGCCCATCTCTGAATGGTACATACTTGTAGGATTCCATTCATATAACATTGTAGAAAAGACAAAGCTATAGAGATAAAGGACAGATCAGTGGTTGCCAAGGATGAATGGTGGAGAAAGGCTATATGTATGTGAGGACAGATTTTTGGGGTGATGAAATGGTCCTTATCCTGACTGCGGGTATGGTTACATAGATCTATACATGTATTTGAATTAATAAAACCACGTACAAAAATGTCAGTTTTATAGTACATTAATTTTTAAAATAAATTGTTTTAAAACTTGCCTTTAATTTTGGGGGTGATGAATATATTCATTATTCTAATTATGAAGATGCTTTCATGGGAGTAGACATGCATCAAAATGTATCAAATGGTATGCTTCAAATATGTTTATCATATGTCAATCATATCTCAATACAAACAGGTGTATTTTTGAAAAAACTTGCTTATGAACAGTTACAGCCAGCATTCTTAAAGCAGCTTATTCAAAACAAACAAGCAAACTTCAAACTTCTGCTTTCATCCACATAACTCAGGCAAAAAGAGTTTTTATTTTATGTACTCAAGGAAACACCATGTTTTTCTTTGCTGTGCTTTCACTGGGCTGAACCTGACAATTTTATTGAAAGTCACAGTCTTCAATCTCTTAACTTCTGACTGACTTGGTCCCAAAGCTACTAAAACAAAATCTTCTCTGTATACATCATGTATCTGAGCCATATTTGGCTTGTTTGTTACCAATTAATTGCTTTTTATGGGCATATGAATAAGCTCAATCAGGCCTAGAGATGGGAGAATAGATTTTACTTGGGATTTACAGAAGTAAAAACTAAATTCTTTACACTTTTATCCATTTTTCAATAGTTACTCAGTAATTGTTTACTTGATCAAGTTGATAAGTTACCAGTTCCCATTCTTAAGATATTTACAAGCTAGTAAATGAAATAAGATACACATAACAAACATTTGTTAAGCAAATCAGGATGTTACACATGCCACTAGAATAATGCAAATCAATTGCTTTGGATGTTTATTTTCCATTGATATGATTAGGGAAAGCATCCTGGAGGGGGAAGTATCTGAGGAGGCTTTGAAGGCTGTGCAAATAACTGAACAAAGACAGAGAGGAGAAAATAGCTATTGATACGTAGGAGACTCATGCAGGAAAATACTGGAACTTAACGCTAGAAGAACTTCAGACAAATCTTGATGGGCATTAAATATCAGGCAAAAGGACCTTGAGAACATTCTGAAGGCATGAAGTATCACAGGAGAAAAGATTCTTTTTTATTTTTTTTAATAGAGAAAGAGTCTGTCTCTATTACCCAAACTTGAGTACAATGACTGGCACGATTATAGCTCACAGTAGCCCTGAACACCTGGGCTCATACGATTCTCCTGCTTCAGCCTGCCAGGTGGTTGGGACTACAACCATGTGTCCCCATGCCTGGCTAATTTTTTGGTAATTTATTGTAGAGGTGGGGTATTGCTATGTTGTCCAGGCTAGTGTTGAACTCCTGGTCTCAAGCTATCCTTCAGCCTTAGCCTCCCAAAGTGCCAGAATTACAGGCATGAGACACTCCACCGAGCCTAGAAAGGGAGATTCTAAACAGAGAAGTGACATTAGCCACATAAAATACAGTCAGTCCATTTTTGTATAGAACACAAAAATGACAGAGAAGCTAAAGTCAAGGCGACCAGGTGAAATTATCTAAATGCAAGGGTGGAAACCACTGGCTCTCGATTACCTTAGCAGCAGAACATTTTCTAAAACTGCAATCTTAAAAATAATCTGAATATATTCACTCATCCATAAACAAATATTTATTTGTAGCTATGATGCACCAGGCTTTACTACACCCTTGGGATACAATGCCAGACTAAGCAGAATCTCTGTCCCTTTGGAACTTTGGTCTCAGTGGAGGACCCAGCACACAGACAGTAGACAAACAAATAAATACATAGATGCTATAAAGCCAGGAAGTGATAAGTTCATAAAGAAAACTAAAGTGAGTTTATGAGACAGAATGGCTGGAGGTGTGGGGAGGATTGGGGATGGTATAGACTGAGTGATCCAAAAGAGGCCTCTCTGAGGAGGAGATATTTGAGAAGAAATCTGAATGAGTTGAGTGAGCCATGTGAATTTCTGGAGGGAGAATATTCCAACCAAGGAATTGGCAACCACAGGTAGAGTTTCTCTGGTTAAGCGTATGTGTGGTGAAGGTGGTGGTGGGGATTTGTGGGTGATACCTGGTTACATTAATCTCTTCTCAGCCCAGCAGCCCCTGAGGGTCTCCTGAGAACCCCATGGCACCAAGAAATGGTCAGAAAAGCCACAGCCTACACCATGATAATGATAGTGAATATGGAAGGGCTGGCTACGAAGTCAGTACTACAAACTTACAGAAACCCTTATCTCTTGGCAGTGTCTCCGAAAGTTTAGAAGTGATAAATGAGCTGGATTTGATAACACATCAGACTTAAGAAGATTCCATAAATATTTGGGCAGATCTATTTTCTGTATTTCTAAAATAGGAATAATAATTTCTTCTCTCTAAGATATTGGAGAGATGAGGGAAAATAGTGGAAATGATTGCAAATTCTCTGCTTGATTCATGAATGAATAAAACAACAGACCAGGCATGGGGACTCATGCCTGTAATGCCAGCATGAGCCCAGGGGTTTAAGGTCAGGCTGGGAAGCACAGTAAGATCCCATCTCTACCAAAAAATGAAATAAAATAAATTAGCTGGGTGTGGTGGCACACATATCTGTAGTGCCAGATACTTGGGAGGCTGAGGTAGGAGGATTACTTGAGCCTGGGAGGTTGAGACTGCAATGAGCCATGATTGAGCCACTGCACTCCAGCCTGGGTGCTGGGTGACAGAGTGAGACCCTCTCTAAAAATAACAACAACAACAAACACACACACACACACACACACACACACACACACACACAAAACAAAAGAACCAACAATAACATAAAACAATGCTTAACAGACCTATTATTTTGAAGCCTATTAGAAATAAGAAATTTCATTGATTGGCTGAAATGTGTGAATATACGCTGCTTTCCCAAACATTCTAACACTTGAAATTGATACACTTGGAAACAAGGAGTTAGTCTCTGGACGTGTACCATTACTCAGCATGATGTCTATAAGGGGTCATAGAAGTGCATATCTTTACTATTTTTCCTTTCTTTTTATCCTCCATCTATTGTCTCCGAATTTAAACTTTTATAAATCTCATCTGAAAGAGTCTCATCTTATAGACTTGATCTTGAAAATTATGGAGAATAATTCAGTGAAAAACACTAAGGGAAAATTTTCCAGATGATTCTTCAGTTAGTTGTTTTTACAGGCTGTCAGTAGAAACTACAATAAAGCAATAGTCTACTAAGTGTGAACACCAAGACCAGTTCAAAATTACAGGAGTTACCAAGAAGTTTCTGTCTCGCATTTGGTTTTACAACCTCTTCCTTAAAATAAACTTGATAACATATTTGGTTAGTCTTAATTAATTACTGAGGTAATTAAAGGACAAAGGTCTTTTAAATGTCAGATAAATCTGGAACAAAATATGCATTCCTGCCTGTCTCACCCTTTAAAACATATCCATTCAAAAACTCAAGCTTATGGCACGGTGCCTGGGAACTGGGAATCCCACGGTCAAGGACACTACACATTTGTTATGAACCTGTACTTGTATCAGGACATTTTGACACACAAAGTGTGTGTAAATTGCTTATGTGACTTTATTCTTTTTAATAAGTATTTAAGCAATCATCCTCTGAAGTATAAATGTGACTCTCATAAAACATATAAAGAGCACTTGTCAACAGGTTATTTATCTCATTAATGAAGAAACCAGGAAGAACACGAAACTGGTTTAAATAGCATTTAAGAGATAATGATCATATAGCCAGGGAGCAATAATATTATCTGACTCCAGAAGATAGTCTTTTTGTTAAAAAAAATCCAGGCTGGACATGGTGGCTGACGCCTGTAATCCCAGCACTTACGGAGGTGGAGGCAGGCAGATCAGGAGGTCAGGAATTCAAGTCCAGCCTGGTCAACATGGTGAAACCTTATTTCTACTAAAAATACAAAAATTAGCCAGGTGTGGTGGTGCATGCCTGTAATCCCAGCGACTCAGGAGGCTGAGGCAGAAGAATTGCTTGAATCTGGGAGGTGAAGGTTGCAGTGAGCCGAGATCGTGCCTCTGCACTCCAGCCTGGGTGACAGAGCGAGATTCCATCTCAAAAAAATAAAAATTAAAAAAATCCAAAACTTAGAATTAAAGGAAAAATGATTATGATTACAGATCTTATCAGTGTCATACTGGAACATTTTCAAAAGGCCCATTGAAAGTTTTATTAAGTTCTCTCAAACATAAATTTGTTTCACTTACTATTTATTATTTATTTAGTTATTATTTATTAGGACCCAGGCATGTTTATTTGTAGAAGATTGACATGCTGAAACAATTTTTATACAGTTAAGGATGCAAATGATATCTGTAAACATTGGACTATCAAAATTTTGCTTTTATTGCCCTGTATCCATTGCAAACTTATCTCAACATTTCTTCCTGGGCTATATGATCACTATCTCCCAAATGCTCTTTTAATTAGTTTTCTTGTCTTCTGATTTCCTCACTAGTGAGTTAAATAACATGTTGACAAATGATCAGTATATATTTTCAAGAGAGTCACATTTAATACATCAGAGGGTGTTTTTTTACATGTTTTGTCAAAAAGAACTGGATCAAATGCGCAATTTACATACCCCTTATTCTGAAGTGCCAGGATGTTGATGGGTATTGTCCCCATTTGGCAAGGAGTTGAGGAGGACAGGACCCAAAGTTAAAATTTCAACATCCCATGACTCTCTTTCTTATAAATTAACATTCTCCTATTAATATCCAACCAAATGTCATGTAAGTAAATAAAGGAAAAAAACAAGTAGAACACTGAAAGTAAATTTCAATGTTGAGAAGGAAATGTACATTTGGTTTCTTGCTCACCAGGAGTATCCTGAGATTTCCATTTTTACATGTGCTCTTTCTTCTCAAGCTTAATGATACAGTCAAGTGAATTTATTTTCTAAACTATGATGACTTCTTATTCATTATAGTAGCTATTCCCAAAAGGGAGAAAGGATTGTCTTCTAAAAAAAAAGAAAAAAGAAAACAGAGAATAAAAGCACATTGTATAAAATTACCTGGAGGAGAAGTGACAGTAAAAATAAAGTGCCAGTTTGACCCAGAGATCAAGACTGCCAAGTTGTAGAAGCTCACATAACCATCTTGAGTTTCTGCCTGGGTGCACCCTTCAAAGAAGCACAAAACAAAAAATAGCTGTTTATTATCTAATCTAGAACATCGTCTTCATGTCTGCTGTGAAGGCAGACATTTGGACAATAAAAGACAATTTTTTTTAACTCCAAGAGGTTACCTAATCCATCAGGTTTTTCTTAGTCAAGACTTAGAATCAAATGATCCAAGACAGTATAATAACAGTTAACATACACTGAAAGCTCATTATGCCTGACACTGTTCTTTATATACACAATTGCCTACAAACTACACAACAACCCTACAAAATATGCTATTATCTATATTCTAGCAATTAGGAAATAGGCTCACAAAAGACTAAATTACGTGGTACTGGGGTTACAGCCCAAATCTACCTGATTTCAAAGTTTCACTCTTTACAATATATTGGCTATATTATTATTAAATGTATAATATATAAAGAAAGAAATACTATTATCTTTCTAGGTGGTCAGTTTCTACAGTCTGTCTTTCTTCTATTCAGGTTATCTGTAGTTTATATGGCAGCAGAGTTAGGCCAAGGGATCAAGACCACGGCAATCTATCAAATCATGACTGATAAAGCTACTCTGATTTAGCAACTTGAATTGCCTGAGCCTTGGCTTCCCTAACTAAAATGCAAACAAAACAAAACAAAACAAAACAAACCTTGCATCCTCTAACAGTAGATCATCCATTTATAAAGTGAAAAAAGGCAGCTTAACTCAGTATCACATTCACAATACCATTAATCATCTTTTGACTCCACCATTCCTAAATTATGTTCCTAATTAACAGCTGCTAGACTTTACTCTGGAAATGTCGATATGATTGGCATGGTGGACAAAGGATTATGGAAGTGGTCTGAAAGTTTATAAGTTGGTTTGAGATCTCTAAGGCTGAAATGTGTCATAAAGATATAATATGCTTAGTGTTACATTTTTTAATTCAAGTGCTTAATCTTTTTGTGAATACACTTTCTTCATCAATTTTGCAGAGCTAACTAAAACTTCTTTTTTGAGAAACATCTTTTACTTCATCTCTTCTGAGTTCCAAAATAAATAAAATGCCAACTAAAATGAAAATAAATAAGCCAAGACTCAAATAAATGATAGGCGCCCAAGATAAATGCAGTTTATACTCTTTAAAACCTATATGCATCAAAATTATGGTCAATAAACTCTTGCAAACAATGAACTGCAGAGTACAGATGTTCAACATGAAATCATTTGCTGCAGTTTTTCCTTTGACAAACGTCCTTATTGTTCCCATCTTTGGAAGAATACAAAGCAGCATTTAATCAAAATGTGTCCGTAGAGCACAGTGAGTTGGCCTCATAGAACAGCCGCCAAATTGCCTAATGGAAAGTGCTTTAGTTCTAAATGGGTTTACTTTTGCGTTAAATACCAGCTTGCCTTAGAGATCTCTACAAAGATTCCCATATATATCTATGATATTCTCAGATTTGAAGCGTATGTGCCCAAAAGCTGAGGCAGTTGCTGCCAAGTACAGTACATTACTCCAGGGTTCATCATATCTTCAGAATAGCTATGATGACATATACAAATGCAATTGACAGGCTCCCTGATCAAACTGGAATAAACAGTATACTGGCTGGGGGACTTGGGATGGGGTGGGGTGCTGGGCTCAAGCAACTTCGGAATTGATTACACAACTACCAGGAAATGATAACTGAATGGGTTTCTGCAGGATAGATAGTTTCTAAAATACCTTTGTAGCCCAAATTATCCCCACAGCTATCCCACTCACTCCTAGGTATGCATACTAGCAAACTGTTACATCATTAATGTTGAGATGTTATGTTTAAAAGTATTAAGGACTTTTTTTGTGCAACTATGATCCATAAATGTTAAAGGATATTGAAGACCTGTAAATAATTGTCCTTGAGTATATAAATTCACTTTTTATAATAGGTTGTAACTGGCTTTTCACTGAGGAGGGTCTACTAAAGAAAAAAGAACATGAAGTTAAATTGCAGAACAAAAGATTTAGAGGAGATATACAGATATGGTTTTGTTGTTGTTATTTTGTTTTTCTCCAGGAAATACTTACAGTAAGTTAGATAATCTATCCCAAATGCTTTTGGTGCATTCTTTCTGAAGTTAAAAAGTAGTATTTCATAATGGCTTCAAGAGAAACTTTCAATCACATAAAATAGGGTATTTTGGTGACATGGGTATGCTAAAAACAGAAAACTACATGTGATTTCTTCCCTACTTCATGACTCACACACATAAAAAATGTGTGTATATAAGACACCCTCAGAATAGTCCTCACACATTCCCATTGGATCTCTTAAAAAGTGTAATAGTGACAATACTGATCCAAGTTAGCTAGTTGGCTTGAGTGTGGCTTGGTGTCCATGAAATAAAAGAGTAAATGTTATCTCATCTCACACCAGTTAGAATGGCAATCATTAAAAAGTCAGGAAACAACAGGTGCTGGAGAGGATGTGGAGAAATAGTAACACTTTTACATTGTTGGTGGGAGTGTAAATTAGTTCAACCATTGTGGAAGACAGTGTGGTGATTCCTCAAGGACCTAGAACCAGAAATACCATTTGATCCAGCAATCCCATTACTGGGTATATATCCAAAGGAATATAAATCATTCTACTATAAAGACACATGCACATGTATGTTTATTGCAGCACTATTCACAATAGCAAAGACTTGGAACCAACCCCAATGCCCATCAATGATAGACTGGATTAAGAAAATGTGGCACACATACACTATGGAATACTGTGCAGCCATAAAAAAGAATTAATGTCCTTTGCAGGGCCATGGATAAAACTGGAAACCATCATTCTCAGCAAACTAACACAGGAACAGAAAACCAAACATTGCATGTTCTCACGTGGGAGAAGTGGGAGTTGAACAATGAGAATGTATGGGCACAGGGAGGGGAACATCACACACAAGGGCCTGTCAGGGGGTGGGGAGCAAGGGGGAAGGATAGCATTAGGAGAAATACCTAACGTAAATGATAGGTTGATGGGTGCAGCAACCACCATGGCACATGTATACCTATGTAACAAACCTGCATGTTCTGCACATGTATCCCAGAACTTAAAGTATAATAATAAATAGATAGATAGATCGATAGATAGATTGATAGATAGATAGATAGATAGATAGATAGATAGATAGATAGATAAAGAGTAAGTAGTTCCATGCCTCATTCACTTTGCATGGCCACAACATGATTCTAAGCTGGTGGGGTATGACATCCTTAAGGTTACTGAAAGAAAAATAATGAAAGATGAGGTGCAATAAGTGTCAGGAGTGGAACAAAGTAAAATATAAAGTCTCGGTAAGGTATGATATAGGAGAAGGTATAGAGAATAGGTAAGGCATGGAGCATAAGTAAGGTACTGGGTATGAATAATGTGCAAAGTGTGGCAAGGTACAGAGTATAAGTAAGTTAGGTATGGACTATAGGTTAGAAATGAAGTGTGAGTAAGGGTCTGAAGAATGTATAAAGTATGGAATATGAGTAAGGTATAGACTATGGGTAAGGTATGGAGTGTGAATAAGGCATGAAGTATGTGTAAGTTATGGAATATGGGTAAGGTACTGGGCATGGTAATGTATGAAGTATGGCAAGGTATGGGATATAAGTAAGGGATGGGCCAGGCACGGTGGCTCATGCCTGTAATCCTGACACTTTGGGAGGCCGATATGGCGAATCACCTGAGGTCAGGAGTTCAAGACCAGTTTGGCCAAAATGGCAAAACTCCACCTCAACTAAAAATAGAAAAATTTTAGCCAGGCGTGGTGGTGGGCATCTGTAATTCCAGCTACTCAGGAGGCTAAGAGAGTAGAATCGCTTGAACCCAGGAGGCAGAAGTTGCAGTGTGCTGAGATTGCACCATGCACTCCAGCCTGGGTAACAGAGCCAGACTCTGCCTCAAAAAAAAAGTAAAGTATGGACTATACCTAGGGTATGGAGTATAAGTAGGGTCCTAGGTATAGATAAGGTATGGAGGAGCAATATAAGGCATGAGTGTGAGTATGGTTTGGAGCATGGGTAAGGAATAGAGGAACATGGGTAACGTATGGAGTAGACGATGGGGAGGTGAGTTCCAGTATTCATGTGAGAGTATCCGTTGTAAATATTACTAGAACATGAAAAAAAGCTAAAAATTAATATTTTTATGCTGCTGTATTATTTTAAGATCAGAAGGTGAGTGACTGTTACATATCCTAAGCATTTTCTATACCAAAATGCCAACAGTAGCAAAATGACACTGAAAAATGAACAGAATGACAGCATCAAAACAGGCAGTTTGGAATGCAATTCTGAATGTTTCATCTTCACAGTGGGCAACCTTGGATAAATTCACTTCATTTTCTTACTTTCTTAATGACATGCCTTGTGTCTACAAATTTGTACAAGGACCATTCTGGTCTGTCCTCATTCCTTGGGATTTTAAGCCCAAGAAGTTTCTAACTGTACTGCTCACATTTAAAAAAGAAAAGAAAAAAATGACCAGGAGCAAAAATACGAGTTAGCCACACAGGTGTTACTTTCAACAAAGTGAACAAAAGATAGATTGTGTAAGTGGAAGGGAAAGTCTGGAGAGTCTATGGGGAGATTCTGACAAAATATGCAACATTACCTGGGCCTTTAAATTTGGATCATATAAAGAGAACGTGGAGAGGGTACTGAGGGGAGCAAGACCTCGAAGTTTGGTAGAAAATTATTTTTGTGGACAGGCTGAAAACATTCAGAGTCTTGTTGTTTTGTTTTGTTTTTTGTTTGTTTTAATTATTTTATTTTATTTTAAATCTCGGGATACATGTAGAGAACATGCAGGTTTGTTACACAGGTAAATGTGTGCCATGGTGGTTTGCTGCACCTATCAACCCATCACCTAGGTATTAAGCCCCACATGCATTATGTTCCCTGTGTCCATGTGTTCTCACTGGAAAACATTCGGTGTCTTAATAAGTAAGTAGATAGAGTAAAAAAATTACAGGTCAAAATAGTAAAAAGTCAAATTGAAAAGAGAGTGGAAAAACTTACTGTTTTAATAAGAAAGCAATAAGCCGAAGCAAGCTTTAAAAAGTAAGGGTTTTGAAGCTATGAAATGTTTAATCACGGGATGTCAATCGCCCTCCTTAAGAGAATTTTTAGAAGGGAATAATTTCATTTTCTGGAATCAATGAGGTGTAGCTTTGCCAGAAACAAAATGTATAAGCTAAATTAAAAGGTGACATTAAAAAAAAACTGAGATCTGAGATTAATTCATTGAAAACAACATCAAATGATTATTCATTAACTTGGAGACTTTATTACAACAATTTTATATGTTTTTTAAGAGACAAATAACAAAAAATTAAGGAACAATGTCATCAGAAAAGGTAGGCAGTGTGCACCATATGATAGGAATGGTTTTAGGCCAATAATAAATGCAATTAGAAGACAAGGCACATCTATGATTGACTTATGCCTATCTATTTGAACATTTCGTATATTTTATGGGAACCATCGGAATGAGCTTAGACTCATAGCAAGAGTAGAGTAAGAAATAACTGTAAAATTGTAGCCTATTCTTGGTAGTCAGTGATTTTGCAGGTAGGCTGATGTTTGAACTGGCACATGAGTCATTTCCAAGACTGAAAAAAACATTTTGACAACACAAAACCAACAGAAATGCCTTACCTGATTCATGAGGTGCACAGGAAATTGGATAAGCTGATTTTGTTTTGTTTTGTTTTATTTTGTTTTGTTTTGAAATGGAGTCTCACTCTGTCACCAGGCTGGAATGCAGAGGGCGATCTTGGCTTACTGCAACCTCCACCTCCCGGGTTCAAGCAATTCTCCTGCCTCAGCCGCTCGAGTAGCTGGGACTACAGGCACGTGCCACCATGCCCAGCTAATTTTTGTAATTTTAGTAGAGATGGAGTTTCACTATGTTGGCCAAGATGGTCTTGATCTCTTGACCTTGTGATCTGCTCGCCTTGGCTTCCCAAAGCGCTGTGATTACAGGTGTGAGCCACCACGCCTGGCCCATAAACTGAATTTTTGAAGAGTGGTAAACACATCCTCAAATTTGCATAAGAATGGGGATATTTGGCCAATTATACAAAAGTACATACACACAATATCAATTTATAATTTTCAGTGATTTATTGGTATGAAACTTCCTTTCAATGTGTTACTGGCAAATCTCAAAGGATGCATCATTATAATTACAATACTAACTGCATAAAAAGCCAGTGCTTGAAATCACACTTCTAGAAAGAAGGATTTGCAAAAGTTAACAAGATTTCCTACTTATTCCCCTATTATAATATGCAAATATCATGGTAATAATAGATAACTTTGCTTAAAACAAATAACTGTTATTTTCTTTTTTAAAAAAATTTTACCGTTACTGATATATATCTCTTTGTATAGTATGCATATTTTGAAACATTATTTTCTTTTTTCTTTTTTTCTTGAGACAGAGTCTTGCTCTGTCACCCAGGCTAGAGTGCAGTGGCATCATCTTGGCTCACTGAAACCTCTGCCTCCTGGGTTCAAGTGATTCTCATGCCTCAGCTTCCCAAGTAGCTGGGATTACAGGTGTGCGCCCACCATGCCCGGCTAATTTTTGTATTTTTAGTAGAGACGGGGTTTCACCATGTTGGCCAGGCTGGTGTCAAATGCCTGACCTCAAGTGATCTAGCTGCCTTAGCCTCCCAAGGTGCTGGGATTACAGGCACAAGCCACCGTGCCCAGCCTGAAAACATTATTTTCAAATCACATTTGAAATCACAAAGAATTTATCAATTCTTTCTCATCTAAAATAGCAACACAATATTTACTGCAGAGATTTGCTTGAGCCCTAGCTCTTGGTCAGAATTATTCAACAATTCTGAATTCAAGGAGTCAAGATTAAATCCATTGGCTCTATTCTTTTACTGGGACCCTGTAAGGATTTTTGAAAACTGTGTGATGTAGAAGTTGTGGGGAAGGGAGTGAATGCTTTCCTTTCTGAGGATATTTTCCATCTACCTTAAAAATCATTTTTAATCTGTTTGAATTCTTGGGACACTTTTTAAATTTTCTCATTGAAATTAGTGGGAGAGATTAAAGAAATTTAACAGATCCTCTTTTTCAGACTGTTGTAATCTCTGGCTCCCTATCCAAATATAGGAGATGATTTTAAAATGTTCCACTGAACCCTCCTATTCTAGGTTATATCAGGTTGACATAAAATTAATTTCTCTTCACCTCAAGGTGAAGCCCAGACTTGGACTGTAATATTGTGCATGATTGGGACTCCCTCCAATAAGAAGGAAATACACAACCCTACCCATAGGCAGAGGAAGAATTTCAAGGTGCTGTGATCATTGTGAGGCTGCTTGTGCAGAGAGGCAACCCCTATGCATGAAGGGTTTGAGGCTGTCAGGCAAGATCTACGTGTTGGGAGATTGACTGCACACAATAGGGAGAAGGCTCCTGGTAGGAAACATGATTAATAATTTATGGGTTATGTTGGAGGGAGGCAGGTAAGAGGAAAAAAACTCTCTTGTGACATCTGGAACACAAACTATATTAATTGTAAAACAGAACCTCTTGCGTTTGCTGCCTTAAAACCGAAATCAAAAGGGCCTGAGTCTTAATTTGGTCCAGCAGCCAGGTTGTACTTACCTTTTTGTGTTTCTCATCATAAAAACTCTTGCTTTTTGCTCCCGATCCAGTCTTCCCCATTTCAGTAAATAACACCAATATCCACCCAATATAACAAAATCAAAACCTAAAAATTGTCCTTAAGTCCTTGTTTTCTTTACTCCCAGTAGATTCTGCTGATTCAACTTCTGAAAGACATTCTGAATTAATCCACTTGTGATCTCCACCATCTCTTGCCTGGCCTTTTGCAATCACTTTTTAACTGGCTCAGGAGGTTCACTTTTGGGGTTCTCCAATCCACCCTCCACAGAACAGAGTGGTCCTCTAAACATGCAAGTCAGACCTTGGAACTGGCCTGCTTAAAACTCTCCAATGGCTCTTCATCTCACTGAGAGTGCAGCCCAAACTCCCCACCGTGGTCCCCAAAGTCCTCTATTGTCTGTCTGGCTCCAGCACCTCCCTCACTTTACCTCTTTCCTTGATCTCCCTTAGTCATGAGGCTCCTTTGTCTTAATTCTGTTTCGCAAACACATTCTCCTTAACATATTTTCTGTGGATAACATATCGTACTGTTTTACAACATAAAAACACAATGATTGAACTATTTCGCAATAAAGAAATATGTGCCTCTTTGAGTAGGGCGTATTTCAGTGGTTTTGTGTGTGAGGGGTTTAGATAGGAATTTAGAACTCAGAAACTATTTTTCCCATAAAAACCATGTTATACCTGCTTGCTTCTCTCTAGACCAGGCCCTAAAATGCACATTCTTGGGTCCTTCTGCAGAATATGTAGCCAAACTATCTTGGGCCTAGTAGAAATCTGCATTTTAAATAGATTTTCATATACACAAGCTTCAAGGAAAGTAAGTGGAGCTGGCAGTGGTTCTGGGATAGAACAGGAAGGCAAAAGAGGACAGACAAAGATCAAAAGGAGAAAAACTAACTCTGAGGGCTGCAGTGGGCCAGATGCTTTTGCATTTATCCTCACATTTATTCTTCATACTACTGAGAGCAAGTCTTTCTATTTCCCCATAGAAATCATATTATACTTGGTAAATTGCTCCGTGGCCCAGTCCATAATACTGTACCAAACAAGGGTGTGTCACGGGGGCACTGAGTGGATTGTAGAAAACCTAGGATTTGATACTCACCCCAAAATGCCATGCACTTTTCCTTACACTGCCTTAAGGATACAGATATGTTGAAAACGTTGCTTTATTGTGAAAGGGAAGGGAGAGAAAAGATGGTGACTTTAGGATTTCCTGCCAGCCTAATCTTTCTTTTCACAGACACTGACACTGTAGATTAGGGATGAAGGAGTTTCCTCCCAAATTACTGAAGAAATTCAGTATTATAAGTTTTGCTATGAATTCCTTATGGGGGCAAATATTTTATCTGCAGATAAAGAGGTAACAGATACCTGAAATTTACAGATACTTTACCTACCTTTCAGCACTGAGTCTGATGCTCCTTCCAGGGAAGCTGAAATTGTCCATGGCTCTGAAGGGGGCCCCAGGGACTCCACTCTTCGGTTCTAGAAATGGGAATAGGAGGAGGGAGAAAGAAAAAGTTAGATTCAGAAGAGAATTTTGTGAAGTTAGAAAAGAGGATGGTTCAGATACATGCTTTTATAAACATTCAGTAGAAATAAAGGAAAGAAAGTGATAAATAAATGTTGTCTTTCTCATGTTAAGAATATATCAGAATTAACTTATATATGAGTAAGGAAATTATTGCAAGACAAGTTGGGGCAGAACAGTGAGGAGAGGAAAGGAAAACTATGCTTATAGAAAAGAATGGTACTATGTGCTGAAGGTTCATAAGAAAGGAAAGGTAAAGAGAAGAAAACAGAAGAGAGCTGGGTGAGTGCCAGACTAGATCAAAGTTTACAGGATTCCAAGTGTGGACCTCAGTGCCACAGATTTCTCTCTGCAAACATGTCAGGGGATGCATTTGTAAGTAGGAGAAAGCCAATTCAACAATCATAGTTCACTGTGAATTTTGTAAATACTGAAAAGATAAAATAGAATCAGGACACAAAGCCTGAAATTAGAATTAAGCACAGAAACTTCTTGTTTTACTTAACCACATATAAGAGAGATTATTTAAAAAAACATAAAACTGTAATGTATCTATAATGTCATAAGTTCCTTCATTAGCATATGAAAAACTTCTTCAGATGTAGATCTACTTCTTTGTGAAGGCTAGATTTCAGAGAAAATGTGACAGACCTACTTCAAGAATTTGGTTGGGGGAAGAAAAGTATCAGAATTTTATTTTTACCCTTGATCAAATTCTGAATGTCCAGAGAAAACAGAAGGAAGGCAGGCTGTGAAGTGGAAGGAAAATGTGAAAGTAGTGAGAAGCTCTTAAGTGCAACAAATTGCACACAGTGGGCACTCTGTAAATGTGTATCAATGATGACACACTCTAAAAGACAGACTGAATGTTACATGCTACTTAGCTCTAAAGACAGATTGTTTCCTGTGAAACGTTACCTGCTCATCCAAAAATACCAATTGTGGCTGCACTGGAAGCTCATTTCCCACTTCTCCATCTGAAGGCTGGACTAGGACGGAAAGTGCATAGGGCCGAATATATATCAAGTTCCCAGTTTTAAAAGTGCTTGAATTTCTGGCAGATATAAAAACAAACAAAATACATCCTTGGGATTACACATATCCCTATGGCAGCAATTTTTCACAATCCATTATTACCAGTGAAAATATTTGCATTTGTCTGTGTTTCTATAAAATAATACACTGTGTAGTGAACATGGCTTTATAGCAAAGGTTAATTAGGTATGTATTTGATATGTTTTCTTAGCTATAATGGAAATGGACTGGGTGGTAGGGAAAATCACAAATTATGAGTGTATATTTTTATCATCATTTATTAAAATCAGTCAAAAAATAAAAGTCTCAGTGAAAATTAGCCTCAAACTAATATGGATAATAATAATAAAAGCCTCAGACTAAAATGAGAGGACATGGACACGTTCAACAGTAAGCTATTAAATCAGCTTTCCCAAATAATGCCCTGATTTGTAGGTGTGTCCCAATTCCGTGATATAAATACTACCACCATAGCTAATTCCAAGATGACAAGATAATATCACTGAGCAGAGCTGGGAAGAGACACCCAACAGCAAACTCCAGTACACCACTGTTTTACACAGAGGAGCTCATTTAATCTTCACAACAAACCATATTTATATTCTCCGAGTGTGCTTGTACTAAATGGATTCAATAACTATTAATAGCATTAATGAATTAATTTACTTCAGTTGCATGAAGCATCTGAGGAGAATAATACTTACAATTGGCATTTACTGAGCATGTACTGTATACCAAGTTCCATGATAAAGTGTTCATGTATAATTTCATTGCATCTGTAAAATGACACTATGTGGTGGGTACTCTTGTTTATATATGAAGAAGCTGAGGTCCAAAAAGGCTTGAATAACTTGCCAAAGGTCCTACAAATAGTAAGTATTGACCGAGATCTAGAGTGGTTAACCAGTGAGCTATATTGCTTCTCACTTCCTTTGAACATATTAAGTGCTGACACGACTTAGCAACAAAATGGAACACACACAAAATAGTTATATAATTCATGACAGTGTAAAACATATGTCACTCAGAGTTTTGGTATTTTTGATGACAGAGCTTGCATCATTAAAATAAAATTATACACCTATTGTCCCACTAAGTCTATTGTGTATTACATATCATAGGCATGCAACAGATGTTTGGCAACTAAGTGGAGACACCTGGACATCACATATCATATATAGGACCCTGACATACAGCATTCCTTGATGAGTTATCCTCAATAGCCTGGGCCAGGTCTCATGAGGTATTTATTTGTCTATTTACTTATTTATTTTTTTAAAATAGCCTACTTTGCTTTCTCCCATTTAATGTTTATAAGTCAACTATTCTATCTCCTAACTACCTCCCCTTCCCCACACAAGGAGGAAAGGATAAAGTATTTATTTAACATGGAGGGTGCATGTCAGGAAAAAGCGAAGATTTGTTCCGGAAGAGGAAATAGTGGAAGAGCAAATACAAGGGATCACAAAATATGAAGTTTCCGTAGGAAGCAATTTTCTTCTCCCCTAGGAATCCTAGGAAATGCGGGCAGAGTGCAAATATGTGGTCCTAAGAAGCTCTTTAGTCATCTACCAGTGAAGACCCTGGCTTTTTGGCTGGAATCACTTCCTGGGAATTCAACACACACTAGCCCCAACATCATTTCTTAGTTTGTTTAGCCTGAGTGGCTAGGGCTCCTTTCCTTTTTTAAAGGGAACAATTTAAACTAGATTTTAAAAATCCATGCTATTAATTCTATCCTTCTGTGGGTTCCAGGTTATTAGAAAATTCTAACGTTGTTATCAGATCCTATTTCTCCCCTAATCTTTTTCCTTAAATTCTTTCTGACGGGGGCTAGGATGCAGGCAAGCAGTCTGGGTTAAAGAAACTGAAAGACTCCATCAAAGATTCTGACATAAGTACATTGACTTCTAGAGACGAAGGGAGGGAAACCAACTGCCTGAACACACGCTAAAAGGCCCATTCCTGACACACTTTAAAGTTTATTGTGAGCAAACATCTCTTGTTAAATGTAAACAGCATCTCACTGGAGGTCACAGACTTGCTGCTGCAGCATATCCCAAGGTAATACCACTTTAAGCTCCACATAAACTCTTAAGCAGTTTCTGTCCTAAAACCTGACCGTAGGTGGTACAGTTTTTTACGATATGTTATAATAGTGCAATAAATCTGTTAGCTTAAAATCGAATCTCCGTGGCCTTTTAGAGAAATCATCATTAAATGCAGGGTCCTGTTAATGATGCCATCGAAGTGAAATTGTTTAATCTGCTAAGGGGGTGAAAGGTCACCAAATGAATTTTTTATAATACATCAACTTGACACGCAATAGGGAAAACTGTAATAGATAAAAGCAAAGGAAAAGGGCACTGTCTTCTTCTGATAGGTCAATAGCAGCCAAGAGAGTCACTCATCCACTTTCCTTTCACGATGGGGCTCCTTTTGCATTTAATATGGACACCCAATTAATACCTCAGCACCACAGACAACCTCATTTTAGGTGACTTATAGCAATTTCTCCCCCTTCCCTGAAATGAAAGTGATCACAATACATCATAGCATTGTGCGAATTAACGTTAATTGATTCAAGTTACCAAGCAATGATGGGCCACTTATATAATCTAGGCGTTATTGGGTGCTAGAAGGGATGGAGGGAAGATTAGATTCCAATGTCCGTTGCTGTGACGACGGGAGTCACCTGACGCCTTGTTAGACAGTTGTAAGGTTCTATTGCTGGCCCCAGTGGGGTCGTCAGTAAACTGGAGTGATGTCCAAACATCATTACATGCTGCTCCAATATTAAAGCAAAGGGATTAGCAACTTATTGCAAGCAACCTGGATTTGTCATTGTGCTGTCGTTATCCAATTTCCAACTGCTAATGTGACTGTAGCCTGCAGGCAGAAGGACCTACAGCCAAACTTTAAAAAATGGGGGAGAAAAGTTCCCTCCATTCATCCCAGTTTTTACCATTATTTAACAGCTTCCAATACCCAGTTAGGTATGTGAAAGAATTTTTTTTCTACAACACTTAAATGCAGGCTAAAGGAGAAAAGTCAAGAAAATACAGAAATTTCCCAATTAAGAGATCACTCCTATTCATGTCAACTCTTGCTTTTCAATTTCACCAGATCTGAAATGTTTACCTTGTAAAAGATGGAATTATTTCTACCTGCATGGAAAACTTAGAGAGCAAATAAATTTTATTAGTGAAAACTGGCTCTCAGCAAGACCGACTGTGGTGGGGTGGGGTGAGGTGAAGTTGGGGTGGAAATCAGAGATACTCTCTCTTCAACCTTCTGCTCAAAGCTACTAAGCCGAGTTCCTATAAAAAGCCTCATGTTTTGATTGAATGCTTCAGGATATCCTGAGCATTTTTTATCTCTCTTGTTTTAAATAGGCTAGATAAGGCCGAATATTCTATATGTACCACAAGGGGACTTGAATTGTAAAATGATTTTGGACAATTTTGTACCCTGAAAGAAAAAAGTAAATTATTTAGTCAATTCTAAAAAATTCTAATATATATATATATTATGTTAATATAGGGAAAATATAAATATAATGTCAACATATTTCTATATATTTAACACATATATGTTAACCCTTCTACTATGTACAAACATTGTTCAAGGCACTGTGAGATTTGCAAAGATATAGAACACCATGATCTCTCCCCCTCAAGAATAACCTTCTATATACTTTGTATGACAAGAATGACTTTTCTGGTTATCCTTCTGAGTTGATAGATGCAATTTTCTTACCTTTCATGGTCCTAATGCTCCCTGTTAAACCTATCTAGGCTTCCTTAGCAAATAGCCAACTCCTAAGAGGGAAGAAATGTCTTATGATCTGACAGTTTTTTCTGGCACTGTGATCTAGCGGTTCCGAGCCTGGCATATTGTAAGCACCCAGTACATGTTGCTATAGTAACACTTGCCAAATCAGTACCCATTATGCATTCCCTCTGTTCTTAGGTCACCAATTGCCTCTGAAAAACTACCACTCATCTTGGCCTTCAACTTCACATTCTGGGGCACTTCTCAAGCAGTGTGCTTACTTCTATTCTGTGATACTTCTGATTAAACTCTTGTGATTCCATGGAATTATTCATTTAAAAATGAGATTTCAGTAACCTTAGGTGTAACTTACAGTGGATCATAAGTATATAAAGACACAGAATAAACACCGTACATCTTCCAACAATTCAGGGGACAAAAACATCTCTTAGGAGTTGACTAGCTGCTAAGGAAGCCTAGATGGGTTTAACAGGGCATAAGGACAATGAAAGATAAGTAAAATCAATTATAAGCCAAAAATCAGGGGACAAAAACCTAAGTATTTTAATTGGCAAATCATTTAAAACAATATTTAATAATAAATCTAGCGTGACTATTTTAACTAGGAGAATGAAAACTCTGCATTTTTAAAGATCATATGCAAAATAACCAAAATTTCCTGTTTATCCTGGGGAGCTGTAGCAGTCATAAGTCTGTCCAGGAAAACAGAAATCACTCAAGGTCTTTCTAATGGAAGAGATTTAATTCAAGATATTGGTTGCACAGGAGTTTTAGAATAGTAGAAAAGTAAAACAGGCTACCTTTCACTATATGTGATACATTGAATGATAATTTATTGTGATTTACAATGTGCTTAGGCACACTTGGGAATATAATCATAAGTCGAAACCTTGACCACCTAATAAATATTATAAAGATTAACATTTTATACTCAAGTTAATGTTATGAAAAACTGGATTAATGGTTAAGCAGCTTCACAGAGAATTAATGATTTATTTGTAATAGATATGGAATGAGATTTAGTATAACATCTTCTCATTAAATAGTTGAATAAATGCTGTTTTTCATATCCATTAATTTTCAAATCTCTAGATTCTTACAGGGATCATATGATATTTTGAACATTATAGCTGTTCAGTTAACATTGGGGAATAAAAAACATTGAAATGTAAGCTTTCAAGAGTCTATTATATTTACCTGCGAGTTCACCATGTGTACAAATAATTCTTAAATTAATTGATTTTAAGGTCGTGTCATCTGATTTTGGAATTAGAACTTTTCTGGATGTGGATGTGTCAACAGCAACAATAGATTACAATTAACATGCTGTTCACAATAAAATAGCAGAAAAAAATACAAACTGCAGGACAAGAATTAAAGATTTAGTGGTCTGGTGCCATTCAGTATAAGAAAAATCGTACCCAAGGGCATCACTGCAAAAACAGGATTGTGAAGTAAATGATAGATTTAATGATGACCATGAATCGTCATAACAAATGTGAATGGTCTACATTATTTCCCATTAATAAGTCTGAATATTATGGAATCTTTGTCTTTTTTTAATGTTTAAGAGTTGAAGACTTAAAAATGCTTTGTATTAATGGAACAATTTTTAATTGTATAGAAAGCTTGCTTACGTAGAACATCTCACTTTCCCACAAAGCCACACATATGAAGTAAGATTGCAATAATTTTGCCATTGACCCAATTAAACAAAGTAGCGTATTTGTACTGCAGTGAAAAGAAGGAATGATGTAAAAACACTCTTTAATGGCAAAGTTGTGGTTTTTGTCATGGGGAAGAACAGAGACAAGCCAGCAGTACAGGAATCTCTTCTAGGATGAACATTCTGCCGGTCTTGAAAAGAACATACTTCCTTGCTGATAGAAAGATTCTACTATTTCATGCTCCAAACGGCTGTCTTCTAGAAAGCAGGTGCCCAGGATGCATAAAGAGGAGAAGATGCAGAAGAGAAAATGTTAAAGGTGACTGAATGCCAAAAGACTTGTATAATTTATTGGCTCTCCTGGTTTTCTTCTCTATTCCAAAGTAACCTGATAGGGTGCTCCTTATGCAGAATGAGGGAACTTAAAAAGCTACTAATGTGATAAGTATATACACGTTGTGCATACACAGATAAACACTCCCACAGTGTCATGCTCACCCTCATGGTAACTGTTTTAATAGCCCAAAGTTCACGGCAATGTCATGAACAAAGAGCTTTATGTGACATGGCATATTAGTTTCTATTGCTATATAACAAATTACCACAGTCAGCGGCTTACAGTAACACCAATGTGTTATCTCCAGGGAGTGGGCCAGGAGTCCAGAGAGGCTTGGCTGGGTTTACTGAAGAGTTCACTTCCAAACAGGTTGTTGGAAGAATGCATTTCCTATGACTACAGAATTGAGGTCCTTGCAAAACCAAAATGAGATCCCACCTCATGCCAGTCAGAACAGCAATTATTAAAAAGTCAAGAAACAACAGATACTGGTGAGCCTCTGGAGAAATAGGAATACTTTTACACTGTTGGTGGGAGTATAAATTAGTTCAAACACTGTGGAAGACAGAGTGGTGATTCCTCAAGGATCTAGAATAAGAAATACCATTTGACTCAGCAACCCTACTACTGGGTATATATCCAAAGGATTATAAAGCATTCTACTGTAAAGGCCTATGCACACATATGCTTACTGCAGCACTATTCACAATAGCAAAGACTTGGAACCAACCCAAATGCCCACCAATGACAGACTGGATAAAGAAAATGTGGCACATATACACCATGGAATACTATGCAGCCGTAAAAAAGGATGATTCTTGTCCTTTGCAGGGACATGGACAAAGCTGGAAGCCATCATTCTCAGCGACCTAACATAGAAACAGAAAACCAAACACCACATGTTCTCACTCATAAGTGGGAGGTGAATAATGACAATACATGGACACAGGGAGGGGAACATCAGACACCGGAACCTGTTGTGGGGTGGGGAGCAGGGGAAGGGAGAGCATTAGGACAAACACCTAATGCATGTGGGGCTTAAAACCTAGATGGCGGGCTGATAGGTGCAGCAAACCGCCATGGCATATGCAAGAAGACAACAAATGACAACAGAGGTCAACAAAGTTTTAGAAGTTGGAAAACATGGTGATGGAAACTTAGCTAAGCAGAGGAAGCTTGAATCCAGATGCCTCTAGAGGAGGATAAAGACCGGAAGAGGCCAGTTCGCTGTGTATTATTTACTTTGAAAGTAGACATCTACTCCATCTCTTCCCACAAAACAGAGTTAGTAGCATTTTTCTTTCTTTCTTTCTTCCTTTTTTTTTTTTTTTTTTTTTTTTTCAAGATCTGGCTCTGTCACCCAGGCTGGTGTGTAGTGGCACAATCTCAGCTCATTGCAACCTCCCTCTCCCAGGCTCAAACAATCCTCCCACCTCAGCCTTCCAAGTAGCTGAGACTACAGGCATGTACCATCACGTCCAGCTAATTTTTGTGTTTTTGTAGAGATGGGGTTTCACCATGTTGCCCAGGTGGGTCTCAAACTCCTGGACTCGAGCTATTCACCCACCTCCACCTCCCACAGTGCTGAGATTACAGGTGTGAGCCATCACACCTGGCCCAAAGTTGGTAGCTTTTGAAAGTAGCTAGTACTCTCTTAGAAAAATGTGTCCAGTATGGCTGAATTTGTTGAAATGCATATAACCCAATTAAATTAACAAGAGCAAACCACTGGAGAACATCCTTGGTACTTTTCCACGAAAGCACTGCATTCCTAGACTCATTTCTGCTGGCTTAAGGTCAGTTCATTGGCTCATCAATAGCTCTCCAGTGAGTTCAGTGGAAAACCCAGCTGACTGTGATAAAGCTGAAAGAAACAAGGCTGGCTCTGGGGCCTGTGTCAGGTTTTATGGTTTTGTTTTGTTTTTTATCATACTGTGCAACACTGGGAAACATGAGAAACCTGCTAATTCTCATTGAATGCCATAGGATATGGCATTTCTCACTCAGGAGAGGTTTGTTCAGATATCCTTAAGAAGCAGCCCTTCCTTATCTTCAGAAGATTTAATCTTTGCCTTATGTCTAGAAAATATCTTTTAAAATACTAAAGAAAAAGAGAGAGATAGGGGGATAGAACACATTGCAACACAAAATCAATTCTATGTTTTACACTTTCAACTCTTTCTTATTAAATCAGAAAAAACTGAGTCAAAAGTAAAAAAACATGATGGCTATGACAAATGGTGGGTGATAAATAAAAGCAATCTTTTCTCTGAAGCTATTTCACTTCATGATAGAATGGCATGCCCCACATATATGTGTGTATATACCTAAATTTGTTCTGGATCCACTCTCTGCTGGTTTTCCTCTGACGTAGCTCTATTGCTTCTACTCATTGACTTTTCTCTGTTTCTAGTTAAAAGCACATTATTCACTGAGTCTTCTTTTATATATAATAAAAAATCAGTCATTTTGGAATTACAACCTTTTAGAAAGCTCAGTACTGTAAAATCTAAATAAAATTAAGCAATAAACTGACTCTCTTTCTCTCTAGACAAAAATTATTCATGTATGTATACTTATAATATACTTACAGGAACTCATTGGGACCTAAATAAAATTGGGCTAATGGAAAAATACTTAAATGTAAACTAACATGCATCAGCATCATTTCTTTAAGCATTCTAATCCTCATACCACCATACATAATATTATAATAATGTTGCTAACATGGTGAAGGTTTGGTAGTTGACAAAAATATCCAAAATTGAGTAAGTTGTGATAATAATAAGCTATGAGTACCTTTTAAGTTAACAATTCCCAAAGGCCTCAAAATCAACCAGATCCAGAAAAATTTGCATGTATTTTTTCTCATCTTCTCTATATATCAATGTATAGCAGGAAAGAAGAACATCTATCTCAATTATAGACACAAAAACACTAGCTAAACTTTCACTTGGATATGTTGGTCTGTGTACAAAAAGACAATCAATGTATTAGCTGAATATTTCTCCAAGTGTGAGGACGTGGTTTTCTTTTTAGTTTTGCTTTTTATTTAAGTTCTACCGAATTTCACATCCATTGGAGATGGTTGATGGTTGTATAGAAGTAATCACTATCCATTAAATACTAATAGCTTATTAGCACTATCACGAATAAAATGATATAGCAGTAGCAACAGAATAATATCTATTTCACTTTACCAACCCTAGAATCTAGCCCATTGCTTAAATTCATTAAATAAATAAATAAATGATCAAATGAACCAAAAACAAGTTGCTTCAAAAAAATCTCTTCCCACATGCTTTTCACTTTAAGGAATCAAAATATAATGTTTTCTACCACCTTGGAAATAGAATAATCATGAAAAATATGAATTTAATACACAATCTAAAAACTAAGAATTTAAGTTTTTAAATGACGCTTTGAATTTTTATTCCTAAAAAGCAGACGAGTTATATGATTCAGTGTAAGTACATTGACATTTGCAACATATGTCAATATGGACCTAAAAAATCAGCCCTCGCCCTCATTTGGATGTGAGTATAATTAGTACTTACCCATAGCCAATGACTCCCTTTGACTGAGTAACTAGTAAGGCCCCAATAGTCATATTCAGAATATTCTCTAGTACCCCAGTCTGTTGAGCAGTGATGACTTGATGAGCCAAATTCTGTAATTTGTTACTTGATAAGGATGAAATCATTCCAGTACTCCTTACTGTTGGCAAATCACCAATTTCAATGACAATCACTTTTGAGATAGTTTCCACAGTTGTTGGGGGTGAAGACCTATATGAGTTCATTTCCATCATGAGAGGCCTACGTTGACCAACTCTTCTATAATGACTAGCGCAAGTCACAGTCGGGCAATTGCGCTTTCTTTTTGCTCTACTGTCAGCAATGGCCTTTAAGGTCTCTTCATGGCCAGGTATCTCATGAATAAACCTGATTTGGTTTCGGCCAATCTGTAAGAAGTTAGTTAGTCTTTCGAGTATTACTATTTCCCAGCCTTTTTCTGAGACTGAAACCATCACAGTGAGGGCCAAGTGAATGGAAACACCTGAGCGTATTTCAATGGGCTCCTCTCCTTGTAGCACAACATACAAGAGGTTATCCATGACGTTGAAATAGTTGGCACCAATAGATTCATTCAGCAATAAGGAAGCCGACTGAACCAGAGTGGGTGGAATAAAACTTTCCCCTAAGAAGACGTGGGGGTTCTGGAGCTCATGGTAGAATACAGCCAAGAGAAGCTTGGAGGTACTTTTGTTCCCCAAAAGAAAAAAACGCAAAACTTGAGGAGTTTGATCCATGAAGCAGACCTTGGTGATTTGCCTGGTGGGTAAGATAGAATAGAAAGTAGACACCAACCCAGAGGTAGAGCAGGGAATATTGGCATTTACACTACTAAAGATGTCAACAAAACCACTAGTCACAGATACAACTGGATATAACTTCTGAATTGCCCAAGTGGCATCAGCGCTATCAAGAATTAGGACCACTTGGTCAGTCTGTTTGCAGATGAATCCTTGCATCAGAAATCGGTATGTACATTTCTGTTCTTCTCTAAATGTACCTATAAAAGAAAAGAAACAAAACAAGCTATATGTGAATTACAATCTCTCAATGACGATTTGTAACCCATCACTGTTGCCATCATCTATAACCTGATAAAATATTTATTAAACCTCTAATTGTGCCAGATACTGAGAATGTAAGGAAGATTGGGGTAAAATATAAAAAGATAAGTACATTAAATAATAGTTCTTTAATGTATTTTTAAAGTATATGTTACATAATATGTTATTTAAAGTTAATAATGGAGATAATAACTGAGAAAAGGAGTTGAAGAAGTAAAAGAGTCAAGACAATGAAATAATCATCAAGGGCCCCTGAGAGAAAAACAAGATAAACTGTTTTTTGCTACTCTCACACATTCCACATAACACAAAATACCTCACCTCTGGTCATCAAAATATGTAGGTATTTCTCCACACCAACAACCAATTCTCCAGTGGATACAAACTGGGTGTCATATAATTTAACCAAATTCTGATACTAAACAGTTAGTGCAGACGCCACAAGGTAAGGGCTCAGTCTTACAAGCATGCCCCTATTTCAGACGCCAATTGCAAATCTTAGGTTGTGACCTGTGCTTCTGAACAACTGGCTATAAATCAGGGCTCTCATGACTCCCTCCTTGAATTCAATTAACTTGCTAGAGAGGCTCACAGAACTCAGGGAAACATTTACTTATGTTTTCTCACTTATTATAAAGGATGCAGACAAACAGACAGATGGAAGAGATGCATAGGACAAGCCATGTGGGAAGGGGCATGGAGCTTCCATGCCCTCTCTGCATGTGCCACCCTCAAGACCCTTCCATGTGTTCAGCCACCTGAAAGCTCTTCCAATCCTGTCCTTTCGGGCTTTCATGGAGGCTTCATTATGTAGGTATGATTGACTAAGTTATTTGTTGTTGGTGATTGACTCAACCTTCAGACCCTCTCCTTTCCCCTGAGATGGGGATGGTGAGGAGATGAGGCTTGAAGTTCCAACCCTCTAGTCACATGGTTGGTTCCCCTGGCAACCAGTTCCCATCCTGAGGCTATCCAGTAGTTGAGGCATCAGCTCGTTAGGAAAAAAAAGACATTCCTATCACCCAGGAAATTCCAAGGGATTTAGGAACCTTGTATCGGATGTTTCTATCACTCGGGGAATTACAAATGTCTTAGGGCTTCTGTGTCAGCAACCAGAGTCAAAGATCAAATATTCGAACAAAAGAGTCTCCTAGCACTACTGATTTTAGTAGCTCTGCCTCAGGAACCAGAAATATAGATATAGGTGTAGATATAGATATAGATCTAGGTGTAAATATAGATCTAGATATAGATATAGATACAGATTTAAATATAGATATAGATATAGATATAGAAAAAATCTCACAATATCATAGCTCCATAATAGAAATAGGGTACAAGAGAAGGGGTAGTATCATCCTAGTGAATGGGAGAAGAGGTAGATGGAGGGGAATGGGTGGAACAGAGAAATTATGGGAGCATATTAAAATTGAAGAGGTGTATCTGAACAGATTGTGAAAGAGTTTGGATGTCAAACTATGTAATTTTCTCATACTCTATTTTTCCCCAAACATAAAAAGTAAAGAAATACAAGAAGAGGGAAAGAAGAAAGTAGTAACTTGGGAAGTTGTTGATATTAAGGAGCCCAAGTTGAGGATGGTGAGGGTTAATAAAAACATTTAAAGGAACAGGTTATTCATTATTCCCACCATTCCTAATAGCGCCTCTATGAAGCTAGAATAGTTCTTGTTTTGAGTCCACAGGGATATTTTGTTGTCCACAGGGATATTTTGTTTTCCAACAAAGAATTTCTTTGACTTAAAATTTATATTCACAAAATCATTCTGTATTGTTTTCTAGATTTTTTAAATTTGCCTTAGTGCAAGTTCATAAAAGTAGCCTAAAAAATGGAACAAAAAATCAAATTATTTTTAATGTAGGAAATACTAGATTTGCATATAATCTAGTCTTTCCTATATCCTTCCATCCACATGATATAATTATAAATCTATGCTAAACCTGTCCATGGTGTTAATAAATTTAACTACCAAAGTGTTGGTTCAAGAGTAGGGCACATGATTTACTTTTTCTTCAACAATAATAGCAAAATCAGGGGTGATTAAAAGTCACAAGGAAAATTATAAAATATTTAAAACAATAATAATTACAATTCTACTATATTAAAATTTTTGGAACAAAGTTAAAACAGTGCTTTTATGGGAAAATTTATAGTGCTAAATGCTTATAGAAGCAAAGAAGAATTATCTAAAAGCAATGCCCTATGGTACTACCTCAAGAATTTTGAAAAAAGATATAATGGACAGCATGGTGATTGTAGTTAATAATACTGTATGGTATAACTAAAATTTGCTAAGAAGGTAGATCTTAAATATTCTCACCACACACACACACACACACACACACACAAGCAAAAAGGTAATTATGAGGTAATGGATATATTAATTAGCTTTCACAATGTATATGCGTATCAAAACATCACATTATATAGTATATCTATAGTATATCCTAAATATTTAAAATTGTATTTGTCAATTATGTCTCACAAAAGCTAGAAAAAATAAAAGACCTGCATGTCAAAAAGAATTTTAAGGAATTTAGAAAAAGAGCACAACAAAGTGGAAGAAAGGAAATCATCAGTATGATAGCAGAAATCAATGAATTAGAAAAGAAACAACAACAAAACAACATAAAACAACAGAGGAAGCGGTTCTCAGGAAGCAGCAACAAAATTGACTAACCCTTCCTAGACTGATCAAAATAAAAAGAATACAAATCACCAATTTCAAGAATGAAAGAAAGAGTATCATTACAGACTCTGCAGAAGAAAAAATGAGAAACTATTACAAACAAACCTTTGCCAACACATTCAACAATTTAGATAAAGTAGACAAATTTCTTTAAAATTGACACAAAATAAAACAGAAATTTTGACCTGTTCTATGTCTCTTAATGAAATTGGATTCGTTACATTGAATGCTAAATGATTACATAAAAATTTAATTATCAAATTTAAAGGAATAGTCACTTTCACATTGTGGTTTTTTTCCCCTGTGATTATATCATAGGATAACTCTAATGTTAATCAAGAGTTGTCTTCAGAAGCATGGATCCAGTATGAAGGGAATAAATTGCATGGTCTTAATGGCCCTACAAATTTTGTTTTGAGATCCTGATGCACCAGTCTCTATTACAGTTATATCTTTTCCAAGTAAGATAGTTAGGTAACATTTCCTCATGGAAGATCTTCGAATCACAGTGGTTCCCCTTTGCTAAACTTGGTAGCTCACTCTCCTTTTTGCACATTTTTTTCAGCCATGCTGATGTCATTGATTAATCACTCACATTCCATCCAATTTTATAAATCTCCAGCTTTCTTCTTCCTGCTTCTCATCTAGGAGATATAATGTCTTAAAGTGACCTCTAGAGATGTACAGTTCTGTTGGAATTATAAATAATTAAACTAAAACAATCACATCCTTTGTTGATGATTCTCAATCATTCTCTGCTACCATCTAACTATATGTAATTTGATAAATCACATGACATTAGTAGGCATCAGTGTTCTTAAGGGTTATCTCTCCAGGCCAGGGACAGTATCTTATCTCTAAATCACCACAAGGGTCAACATTCTACCGCAAGCAGAGTAGATGGTTTTAATATATAAATTAGCTGATTGATATGTAATGTCCTTTTTGAAATTCCTATTCTTCAAATCACTGTATGTGTGTTTGTCAAGTGTCTAATAATAACTCTTACTCTATAGTGCAAATATATTTTAAGTCAACTCAGCATAACAATAATAATTGAGTATATCACAAAAATTTATTGTATCATCCTCTAAATTGATTCCTAATATATGTTAGGCAATATTGTAATGCATCTTTCTCACATGTATCCATAAGATTGAAATTATGGTTGACTATACTTTTATAAATTTTCTTCTGCTATTGTATCACATAGTTGATTTGTCCACAACAGGTTCTGTTGTAATAAAACATTTTTGGAACAATTCATCTATTCATTAAACAAATACACATGGAGGAACATAAGTTTTTCTTTCATACCTCCGTTCCTTATGACAGGTAATTTCCAAGGCCAAAATAATAAAAAAAAAAAATGGCCTTTTAAAATGTAATTAACATTTTTTGGAGTAATAAGGTACAGGAGCTATACTAGTAGGATGCATACCTTCAAAGAGGCCCAGTGATATGATTCTTTCTTTATTTATTTATTTTTACATATTCCACCCAGAAACCAATCCATCATAAAGGCTGGTCACCTAAGCCATTTCTGCCCTAAGGATCCAAAGTTCCCCATTCCACTATTCAGTCATGACACTTGATGAAAAAGAATATGACAAACTACCTAGATAGAAGGCAGGAGCTTGAGAGGGAGAGAAAGAGACAGAAGGAGAGAAGGGTTTGACTCATGCTGGGTTGGAGCTTGAGAGAGCACAATCTCTGTTGAAAGTGTGTAATGCAGAGACTTTGCACACCCTGGAGAGTATAGCTCAGGCCTGGCCCATGAGGAAACTCAGGAATAAGATGATAAAGAATGAAAAGTCACAAATCTTTATGACCCATTGGAATTTTGTATGATTTTAATTACAAACCCTAGATTGTGGTAAGGAATTGAATAAACATTGATTTGGATTCCTTGTGCATGCAGTAAGATTTTGTTACTATGGCTCCTCTCTCTTCAATAATAAGGAGCTAGTTGCCATATTGTTATTATTAAGCACTGTGCTAAAACTAGAGATCAAATGCCAGGCTTCTCAACTATGTGTTAGTTATTTGCTTGTTTAAACTTAGCCAATTACCTTCCTGATTGCAAAGGAACTAGTGCAGTGCCAATTACATGCATTGTTTTTATTCCTATTTTCTCCTATTTTTATGTTTTAAACCTCTGTGTATGAACACCTTGCTATGAAAGAACCACATGGATTTTGATTTCTCATATCTGGTTGGAGATTTACCCCTATAACATTCACAAAGTTAATAATTAGTATCTTCTTTTTTAAATAAAGAGTTTCATCAAATATTAGTTATTATAAAATATTCTCATCATTGTTTCCTTTCTACACTCCCCAAAAATGAAAAATGTACTCATTTTGATTCGAGATAAGAATAAAGAATATTTAAATTACTTCAGTTCAGATCTTCTTGACAAAACATACAACATACCTTTCTCCCTTCACAATTTTTTCTACCCTAGGAAAAAAACTGTACAAAAAAAATCTGTAATAAACAACCAATTAGTTATATTTTAAGGCTAGGTAGTTTTGTGACAGATATACTTTTTCTAGCCCAATGTTTCTCAGAAGTCAGAGCTGAGGTTTCTTTGATAGTAATATGAGAATGATGATTGGGATGTGACTGCCCCAAGCTCTTTACAGAGATGAAGCTGTATACAAGTAGCTTTACCCACTGAGGGGAAAAATGATTTGTACATCAGATACATTATTGTGGATAAGCAGAAAATTTTCCTTTTATAAAGAAAGTTAAAACAGATCCCAAAAAACCCCACAAATTAAATAATCCCACCACACAATTAGTCATCTCTGATAATACAAGCCTATTTCAGCAAGAATTTTTACCTTAGAGTTTTGACAATAAGGATTCTGTACAAATGAAGTGCCTTACATGAGCTGAAAAGTAGGTTCTTTTACCTTTAATGTTATTGGAATAAAACAGTCTGACACTCACAATGAAACTGTGAGAAACAGCTCATGCACAGATATTATAATTCAGAGTATCTTAAAATGTACATTTCAAAAAGGCAGACTGTTGTGTTTAGATGCAAGCTGAGGTGCTGTAGATAACAGAGAACTCATAAAAAGAAAGAGACTAATGTTGGAGGGAGTGGATGACTGACACAGTAAGCTCTCTGAGAGGCTAAAGAGGAACGGGGTCCACAGACCTCTTAAAGATGGGATTGGATAGGTTGAAAGACTTCATCTCCCGTGGAGCAGGAAGGAGGGCAGAGAGTGTTAAGTGCATGTGGAGGTGTGTGGGAGATTGAAAGCACTCTATCTGCTGGGAGGTGTGAGGCAAGCATGGTTATTGACAGAAAGTCAAGTATGAGGGTGAGTATTGGGGGCTAAGATGAGGGGCAGGAAAGTTGGGTCAAATGTTTGTGGATTGAGAAGATGGTATAAAACAGTCATTGTGAAAGAGGTGCATACTTAGTCTTTCTGTTATTTTAGTGCTTATACAATGGAGGGAACGATTCTATAAAAGTAGGTACAAAGTTATGAATTTAACATTTGGAGTGGGAATGAATTATTTAAAATGAGAAAAAAAATCACAACACAATTATGTTTTAAAAACCTCGTAAGTACCACAAACATGATAAAATCTAAGAAAAGGCACTATGTATACTACCCAGCTCACCTCTGTATCATTTTTCCTATATTTTATTGTTTAACTGTTGTTGTTTCTTCATATAACAACAATGTTGTAATACTTTTTATAGAGAAGATAGAAAGATAATTTAGTTTTTTCTATAGCTTGGATGATTGACATTGTTTTCCATAATTTCATTGTTAGTTTAGAAGAATTTCTTTCAACTTCACAACTCATTATTGGTATGTGTAAATGTTTAGAATTTTTGTCAAATGTGGGAAGTCTCTTAGAAAGGTTTTCTCATGTACAAGCTGTAATACTTGAATAAATGTTCACAGATTAGCTTTTATTGGACTGTTACCCCAATCCTACATCTCTTATACCTTTCACTTTCTCCTCATGCTTTAGGATATGTTCATAACACAGTGTGACCTAGCATCTGGCTTCTGTGTGTTGCAGCACTGGGTAAGTTGACATATATGTCTACTAATAATTTTAAATAGAAGTGATTAGGAACCACACAAATCACACCCTACTAAGCCCAAATCAAATGCATGTCCAACTCAATTTCCCCTTAGCTAGATTTCAAAAATGCTGTAGTTAGTCCACTGTCGCTCAACCCCCACCACTTATGATGAAGGAATATTTAGAGTGGAAAGAGAGAATTTTCCTAATTTTGGTTAAAATATGTCAATTTTGAAAATTTTACAAAAGCACAGATCTATGCAAACACATAGCTGAGATTCGTTTTGGAGCCTTGGAAGGGGCCCATGTAAGTGAAGAGCCTGAAACCTAATCTTAATCATCTTCACAAAAAATTCAGTCGGCCTCTGTTGCGGAGAATGCATGTGTACTTGCTTTGGCTATACCCAGTAAGATGGAATGGACAAATAGAATGGCTGACTTTATTCAAGGTTGGGTTCTTGCCAGGCTATGCGAAGGACAAAGACTCACAGGTATTAAAGGTATATAGAAAGAACTGATGATAAGAAAGCATAGCTCATTTCAGCTGCATAAGAAGGGAAATGAAGGGAAGGCACTCATGCATGTTAGAAAAATGCACGTGGAGGCCGGGCGCGGTGGCTCACGCCTGTAATCCCAGCACCTTGGGAGGCTGAGGTGGGCGAATCACGAGGTCAGGAGATCAAGACCATCCTGGTTAACACGGTGAAACCCCGTCTCTACTAAAAATACAAAAAATCAGCAGGGTGCGGTGGCAGGCGCCCATAGTCCCTGCTACTCAGGAGGCTGAGTCAGGAGAATGGCGTGAACACTGGAGGCGGAGTTTGCAGTCAGCTGAGATTGCGCCACTGCACTCCAGTCTGGGCCATAGAGCAAGACTCCGTCTCAAAAAAAAAAAAAAAAAAAAACAACATAGAGAAAGAAAAATGCACATGGCAATGAGTTTATTGCCACAGGAAGGGACTCTTGAACAACTGAGTTAGAAAGACCTGAATTATTCCTTGAAAGTAGGGTACTTAAGTTCATGATTTTTAAGGTCAGTCATCATGACAATCTCAATGCTGTCACTGTGACAGTGAATAGTAAGGTACAGTGGGGGGAAAAGCATATCTGATAGGAAATACTAATAACAATGGTTAACATTTACTGAACGCATTCTCTCTGTCTGGTATTCTTCTAGAGAGGACTTGAAGATGAGATGAACAATGAAAGTTAATATATAAACTGACAATGTCTAGACCAGATACCAAAATAGAACTCTGACCAACAAGCAGCAGTAACCAGTCCTAGAAGACCAAATAATAACCCCTGAAACCACAGGCCTCAAACAGCCAGAACTTGATTAATAACTGTCAGCTTCCCTGTTTTCCCCGATAATCCCCCAATTTTTGCCTCAATTTCCAACTTAGAACCAATCAGAGAAAGCAAAATATGTATCCATAACCAATCACATAGGATGCCCCACTTCTAGTTTGCCTGTGTCCAGCTTCCCCACACCAACAGCATTAATCAAAGCATTAACCTGAAGCTTTCCCCTTTTTCCACACTCTTAAAGCCTCTTTAAGCTTTCCTGCTTTTCTGTGTGCCTTTGCATCTCTACCAAGTTGAAGCGATAGTGGCTGACTCTCTTGCCATAGCAAGTTCAGATAAATAACAACTGCCAGTTCTTTGCATAGTCCTTGTTTATTTTCACAGCAGTCAAGGTTTTGAATGAGTTATCCACCTTAAGAAAATCACGAAAGAGTGAGGATGAAGAAGAGAACAGTGATCCAGTTTCTTTGGCCTTCAGGGAGTGAAGAGCCTTGCCGATTATGTCAATAAGACTCGTGAAGTAGGTAGTCAGCCAGATGGTGTCAGCCTCGGAGGGGTAGGGGTTTTATTAAAGGATATTATATAGGGCATGAGAGCAGCATGGAAACATGAAAGACACCTTAAGGGTTGAGAGTGTGGCTTAAAGAGACTTTAAAAAGAGTGGCATCTTTAGAAGATGGCTAGGTTCCAGGTGAGGTAAACGAGTGAGAAGAATGTTCTTTGAAAATAAAGAAGAGTTTGCTGATCCCAAGTTCAAACTTTCTCACAGCACCAGGAACAACTTTTGGAGGAATGGAGTAAAAGGTTGAGTGAGCCCGTGAATGGATTGGGAAGGAGATGTGTATTCTAGAGACAGTAGATAGAGAGTGGTAGACTTGTAGGTAGTGACTGAGGCAAGCCGGGATATTAAGAAAAACATATTGCATCCTTATACTAATAGTGGTGTAAAACTTAGGGCTATCAGAGGAGCCTGAAGGGTTTCCCACAGTTTTTATCAATGGGAGGCTCTGGGTACACTGTTTAAAGAGATTTTATGTGGCAGGATGGTGGTCACCCCATGGTCATTTCAGCTAACACATAATGATTGCTTAGGAGAGCTGTAGGTACAGATATATCTGTTAAGAAGCCCACAGACTAATGGGTGTGGTGCTTGGAAGTGGGACAGGCCAGGATAGAGATTAGAATAGCAAATAAGAAGCTTTGACCTCACTACAAAGATGCGCTCAAGACATAAGGCTGGTGGTTTTCCTTCCTCTTTTCCTTCCTTCCTCTTTTCCTTCCTTCTTCCTTCTTCAATTCTTTTCTTCCTTCTCTACTTCCTTTCCCTAAAACTTTCTAATAGCAAGTTTAATTATCCATAGTTCATAGATAAAAAACTTGAGTCACAGCAATTTTAACTCAGCATAATTACTTAGTAATAATGATGAAGACAAGGAAGAAGGAAAAAAGGCATACTTCTAAACCTCTACCTGTCCCTTTGGCAAAGTTAAACGTAGTCTAAACAACTCCCCTTTTGGCCTGAGTTTAGACTTAAGATTCAGGGTGATGATTTATCCTGTGAGAGAGGGGCTGTAATAACTAGAAGTTCTCTGCACAATTTATTGACAGGCACACATGGAAAAGTTTTTGACGATTTGTCAGATCACATATTTGGCAAGAGTCCATTTGCTGTGTTATGTCTTCATTTGGCCCTTTTAGTATTTTATCATACTATCCCAGGAGTATAAAGATATAGCTACGTATTTAACAAAGACAATAGCCTAAGGATTATCAACAAGTAATGTTAATTATCCACTTTTGTAGCCAGAATTGAAATCCTGGTCTTCATAAATTGAAAAATATATATA
>NC_045438.1:117112157-117353089 GCF_002776525.5 Piliocolobus tephrosceles | reverse complement strand
ATATTTTTCTATATATATATATGTGTGTGTGTGTATACACACACACACACACACACACACATATATATTCAGAGTTTACCAGTGACTAAGGGATGGGGTGGTTTGTCAGTATCTTATCATTCATTTTCCTAGGTCACCTTTAATCAACCCTCATATTTTAATTTTGGCGTGCGGCAAAAATAAAGCACATGTAAGCAGGGTTCCAGAGCCACTAAATGGGTGTAGTTCTTAATTATGGCAGAGAATACACATTCACTGCTTAAGAGGGTGACAGACCTCAGAGCTCAATCCCCAGGCACTACTGGCAGGAGACTGCAGTGACAGTCCAGCATCACTTCTATAGAGCGTTCCGTTTTTCCTTCCTCTGGATTTGTTTTCTTCCTGCTTCTCTCACTTGGGGAAGGTTTGGTTTTGAGTAATAAATATCTTTCTCCCTTGTTTTTGTCTCTTATTTTCTCCCACTTCTCCAAATGGCCTATCTGCCAGTCACAATTTTTGTGGTCTGCAATTCTGATCACTTTTAAATGAAACCCATGCTGGCTTTGGTAATCATAATGTCATTTACAATTTACCACTAAACACATTTATTCAGTTAGTAGCACACTGGAGAAAGAGAACTCCATATGAACTCACCGTGAAAGGCCTAATCTGATTATTTCCTCATGAAAATCCAGGCAGGGGTGCTTGTAAGAGGGGCTGAGAGAAGAAGGAAAAAAGCGAGGTCTGGCCACAGCTGACTTTCATAATCAACGTGAATAGATAAGTGACACAGCCTGTCAGGGGCAGCCGCCCAGCCACCCCAGGGCATTCCTTTCCAAAAGGCTAGGGTGGACAGGGCTTAATAAATGCTGAGTGACCAGTGAGTATTGGCTTGGCATGCGCTATTGCATTCACGATGGACAAGAACATGATAAAGTCCAGAAGCTCTTCTCTAAGTGGGGAAAATTAGATTAAGCAGGTTGTATTTGTGCGTGCATGTGTGCCTATGAGCAGTTGCTTTGTGTATACTTTAACTTCCTAAAATACCCTGGTCATTCAGTATGCTCTGTCCACCTTTCCCTAGACAGGAAGCTACAGACTTAGAAACCAAGGCGGTGAGTGAAGTCTGTCTGGTGGCAGAGGAGGAGGAAGAAGGCAGGTGTGTATGTGTGCGAGTGCATGTGTAGACTCAGGTTGCTTCCAGGGTTCTAACAAATATTAACTTTGTGTCAATATTTGTCCTTCCTGTCGTGAAATGAGGATTTTCCACCTCATTTCACGTTTGAAAAGAAAATATGCCAAAGGGGTTGTCTTTGCTAGGGAAAAAAAAAAATTAAAAGAAAAGAAGAAAAAAAACAACTTCTATTCTTTATTTAGAAAAATGGATCTGAAGGAAAGAAAAAAAATTAAATAAATGTTCTGACTCAAAGGCACATAGAATCCTTCCATATTTCTGTTTTCAACAAAAAAGAAAAATGTATATGTTTAAAATTGAATGAAATACATCAACATTAATGATTTTTTTCCTCGAGGTTAACACCACCATTTCCCTCAATAATTTTTTTAGCCATTTTGTGATATATTTCACAATTCATGGTAAAGTGTAGGAGATTTTGACAAAAACAAAATATATACTCATTCTCTTATTTTCAAGAAATGAAATCATTTACAATTCTTTTCTGTCAAACAACAGTTATACCTCATTATTTCTAATTTAACAAATATAAACGGTCCCAGATCAAATAAAGTGAAGACAGGCTGAATTTATCCCCATTTATATATGTTGTCACAGGCCCTCAGGCTATGAGGAGTGAAACTCCAAAATCTCAAAGCTGTGCTCCTTCAATACACAAAAGGAGTAACTGTGATCTTCAAAGGAATTATTAAAGAAAATATGTTTTGGTCATGTTAGAAATGATAGAGAAAAACAGTCTGCTTTTCTAGAATGGGCAATTCTAAGCAAAACAATTATTTGTTTAAACTTCAAAAAATGGGTGTATGTTATACTTATAAGGTGAATCCACATTGAAAGTGATGTTCTTAAGCAGAATAGATTCAATATAGGTGGTAGGAAACACACTCTTGCTAGTCTGGAGTCTAGAATTAGAGTTAGTTAACGTCTGTCGAGGGACCATAATATGGTAGTTCTAATTATTATGAAAAAGATAAATATGCTTGTCCATATATACACTGATAGGTATTATTATAAGCAAACTAAGTACAATTATAATAGTTATTATTACAAGTAATATGAGAAACTTCAAGTTCATTAGATTGAAGAAGTACAACATGCATTCACTCGCTGCTTAGGTCCTAGAGCTTCAAAATTAATGCATTTTCAGATTGACTTTCACAGTTTGTTAGACAGTGGCACTTCAGAGTATAGTCACCTCTGGCACCATTTTCAATGCAGGGACACCACTCTAACAGTTAGTTACTGGTGTAGTGAAGTGGCTTTCAATGCTTGGGAGCCACACAATGCCCAAGGGTGAAGACAGCTCGAAAGGACTGAAGATACTGCCTAAGAACAGGAAGCTGCTGTATGAGGAATATATGCATCTGCAGGTGTAAAATGGACTGGTAGACTTCAGAAACTACGGATCATAGGATCTGTCCCAATTTTATGAGCAATCTTGCCAAAGTTTTGTAGTTGGGTCTATTTTCCATGAGGATGCACTTCCAAATTAATACAAGAAAAATGGAAAACTACATAAAACCAACTATTGCATGAAGCAAGAAATGTCTATAAGACCTTCTGTTAAAGTCCTTTCTGTCTCTACAATCAGTTCTTTCAGTGAACATCTCAAAATGTTTGTTATCTTTTAATAAAAGTGTTGCGTTGATAAAAAAAGATCAAGAGATGAAAATAAGTGATGACATGACAATAAATATGAGAAAGAAGGTCAGATCTATACCCAATAGACCCTTCTTCTGATTCAACCATTTTTCCTTTTTGCTTTAAAAAATTTTTAAAAACCCTTACTTTTATTAATAGAAATCTGTTCAAACAAATTCAACAGACTATTTTATATTCTTTTACTATGGTAAAATGTCATCATCTATACACTGCTTGAAAAAGTGGTTTAGAAAGTGTTTTTGTATTTTTGTTATTTTGTTGTAATATGATTTCACCTGCAAACATCAACGAATATGGTCCCAATTATGATTTTATTATTTGAATACTACATTGAAAACAGCCCAGGCAAATTTAAACTCAGGAAGTACAGCTTAGCACATGAGAGATCAGATTTTCAAGTCGGAGAGATTTGCATTGCAACCTGGCTCTGCCACTTTCTAGCTGCAAAATGTAGACAAGTTACTTATCTTCTCTCTGACTCATATTTTTCATTGTCAAAGGGATTGGAAAGGGTACTTAATACATAAACTGATGGAGAGAGCTAAGTTAGATGATATGTGCACAGAGTGAGAGAAAAACACATGTTAATAAATACAAGCTGTTACATTCCTATAATTTTAAAAAGAGAATTTTTAAAGCTACCTTTCATTCTCCTTTTGCCTTTTTGGGCTCTATCCTTATCTCAAACCAGTGTTTGCCTAGTATTCTGGAACAGCACCTAAAGTGTTGCAAACAATCATAATAAACAGTGTTGAAAGGGACAAATTACAGGTGAAGAAAATGCTAGAAGGTAGAAATGAAAATCTATGTTTTCAAGAAAATAGCAGCAAGAAAGAAACGCACGTACATACATACATATATGTCTGTGTCTGCCTGTGCACATGGGTCTATGAATAGAGTGCCTATATTTTCCACCAATCAGGAAAAAAATCCAACCTGAAAATCTAAGATGATTTTCCTGTTCATCTATTCTTCACTTTCTCTTCATTTCTTTTATAATATAATATTCGTCATCATCACCCTACACCTTCTCTCTACCTTCTTACTTTTTAATGTTAATTGTATTTATTTATTTATTTATTCATTCATTTATTTATTTATTTATTTATTTATTTATTTTGCTAGCAACCCTTGCCTGCCAGCTTTAAACAAACTGATGTTCATAGGTTGAACACAGGAGCAGCCAACAGCATTCTTTGCAGATACAATTCCTGGCACACTCTTTCCCCAGAATGATAAACTTATCACCTCTCCAGCCCTCAGTTTGAAGCTGTAGCAGTAATTTCTGCTGGGTGCCAAAACTAAAATGAATGTGACTGTGCCATGCCCTGCTCTGAGCTGTGGCTATAATGAGATTTGAATGGGAAGCCCCGGACACAATAAATCTGCGCCATATGTGACCATTTCCTGTGTCAGTTCCTTTCTCATAACCAGTGGAGACTTTTTTTTCCCTCTCATGACCCCACACCATGACTCTGAAATCTTTCATGGCTGCTTATGGGCCTCAGGCTTTTTGCAGCAGTTGTATAAATAAATGAATTTGACAGCAAACATCATAACAGTTAGCAGTAATGTGTGTTCGCCACAAGTGCCTATACTACTCACTGGAGAAATGGCAGAGGAAACAGCTTGTTTTGTTACCTAAACAAAAGTAGTTTCGTTTGACAAGTGGTGAAAGAATTAGTCAAATAAACTTGAAATCCACTAGGAATTTTTTTTTTTTTTTTTTTTTTTTGCCAACTCTCCCTGCCAGGGGAATGTTCCCAGTTCCTCAGTGCCCACGACTCACAGGAGGTAAATTTCTCCTTTTTATTCTGAGATAAAGATCTGGGCTGGGAATACAAAACCTTTGACTGATATTTTATATTAATCTTTTCAAGGCAAGAGTGTCATGTATGGGAACTCAGGTACAGTCAAGAATTTCCAAGGAAGCTTGTGGTAGAAACGCCAAGCAGGATGTTTTGGGAGGAAAGAAAGAAAGGTGGTAATAATGACCCAACTCTTGGATTCCCGTTGAAAGCAAACTGAAGCTTACAAGTGCTTCTTTTCCTTTCACACTGCCTTTATTCAGGAACAAAAAATCTCTACACAAGTTGCTGAAGGAAAGGAAGTTAGCATTTTCCCTGTATCTCATTTCTCCACCCTTTCTCTGGCATCTTAATGCCAATCCCGTTGTCTCTGCTGTGAAGGATGTTATACTACAGTGATTATTCTCAGGACTCTGGTGCAAACTGCCTAGGTTCAAATCCTGGCTCTGTTTCTTACTCTCTATGTAACTCTAGGCAAATAACTTGGTCTTATTGCTCAGTTTTCTCCTTTACAAAGTAGGAAGAATAATGCTATAGTACCAAGCTCATAAGGTGTCTGTGCCAATTAAATCTGAAACATAATATGTATTATTATTATTATTACTATTATTATGCCAAACAGAGAGATTTGGAAAATGGTCTCTCTAGCAGTACTAGAAGTTTTTTCCATGATGGCTTGATATTGGCAGCTAATCTCAGAAATGAAATTTCAAACTTTTTGGGAAAAATCATAATAGGAGCTTCATGTAAACCATTACAATTAAATTCAAGGTAGAGTACAACACTACTTGAAATAAAAATATCACCTGGACCTTGAAATTTTTACTTATATGAAGGTTATTTTCACACTTTTTTTTTAATTTAAAATTATATGTTATTCCGTATTATTTATTTTTATTACAAAATGCTATTACGTAAACAATAGGACTAGTGAACATGGTCAATAAGTAGCAACTGATAGTAGTACTAATTAAATAATAGATGTGACAAAAGTATAACAATATTTTAATAAGGATTTTTTCTGTCCTCTAATGCAGCAATTTTTAAGTCTTTGCTGACTCTGTGCTGGATATGTAAAGATACACACTACTACAAATTTTCACACTTTTAAAGGTGGTTACATTTTATCATAAGTGGCCAAGTAACTATTGCCCATAGACTCTTCTCATATTGCACAGAAGTATCACTGATTAGGAGAGCAAAAGTCAAGAGTTATCACAAACTAATAAATCTTAGTCCAGGTATATGTTCTATTTTGGTTTTGGTTTTTAATTTAATTATTAAAATGGGTTCACTGAAGTATTATGCTTGTGTGACAATATACAAGAAAGTGCCATAAAAGTTTAGAAGGTAAGGACAATAATCAACAAGAACAAAAATTTCCTATTACAGAGAGCCTGCTGCCTACACTATAGATTCCTAGTGTCTTTGTTTTAATTAAATAAAAAATCCATTTGAATATACATTTCTCCATATTTAAACTTCCAGACTATAGTGAAAAGTCACAAATATGAATGAATTAAACTATTGTAAAGACAAATGAAACGTTAACGTTTTGCTCTGAGAGCAATGCCAATAAAATTTGAAAGGGTGTTAACTGAGGGTAAAAAAAACCATATTCCTTTATAAGACAACGAAGAACCAGTAGGGAGACAGAATAAATATACAGTTAAAAATGGGTTGGTTGTGAACTGGGGGTTAGGGTTTGACAGAAAACCGAATACATAAGTGGCATATTTCTATAGTAAAGCAAGTTTAAGTGCAACTCTATTTCTAGTAAAATCAATGGAAAACCCCATTTTGTCACTGTTGCCCATGTATAGACTGCATTGCTACATCTAGCAAACCTCTCAGAAATTGATCTATGAGAAAATGACTTTTTCCCCCAGGCAATTTCACTGCTGTGGAATGTCATCTGATAAAATGCTTCCCTTGCTACTCCAAATCCTTTCCCAAGATAAGTTTCTAGGATGTATTTCCTAACTCACCTTAGGATTTCCAAAGGTAAAGATTTAATGCTTTGAATAACTCCAGCTCTTCAGACTAGACATTGCCACCAACTCAGAATAAACACAGGCCTTAGCAATGTCATGTTTGGTTGACCAACCACTTCTATTGCCCCTTAACTAGCAAACAAATACTGCCACCTTGTAAAGTCTGTTTTTCTGAGTTAAAGAGAACACTGAAGGGAATAGACGAACTTTAAAAGACCAGTTGCCTTAATCAAGCATTGTAGATCTGTGAAAATAACTGCTCAGCTATTTCTTCATTGTTTTCCTTGTATGTATGTGAATACACATAAACCTAACCTTGCACTTCCCCATTATCTTATTGGTATCTTAATGACTAGTTAATAGGATCATTAACTAGTCATTAACCATTGAGCAGAGGTAACTAGTGTCCCTTTTGGGCCATACTATTTAATTGAAAGAGGTGGTGAACTATAAGCCACAGGCCAAATCAGGTCCACTGGCTATTGTTACAAATAAAATTTTATTGGAACACAGCCATACGCATTTGTTTATGTATTGCCTATGGCTACTTTGCACTACAAAAACAGAGTTGAGAAATTATGACAGACACTATATGGCCTACAAAGTTAAAAATATTTACCACCTGGCCCTTTACAGAACATGTTTGCCAGTCTCTATTCTAAGAGTTCTAAGTTTGTCTCTTGAGACAATGCCCAGAAAAGTATGAGATGGAAGCTGATCTTTCAGCTTGAGTTCCTGCCAACCAGAGATGGACAAGAAGTACAAACGAGAAATAAACTTTTGTTGTTTTAAGCTGTTGAGATAGATACAGCATCAGGGTAGACTAGGTTAGGATGTCAGTACCCTGATGGATGCAGCATCTATAGTATTCTTAGATGCATCTTTTCCTCAGAACATATATACTATCTCCTGCTTCAGGGAAGAGGACAAAGAACATAAGAGAACTCTTCTTGTGTCCCCAGGAGACCTAGGATGAAAACAGAAACATAATACAATTTTCTTTCTAAACACAAGTTTTCTTTACATAATTTACCACAATATCACTTTTTCTAATACCTGAGCATCAGTATTCTCTGTTAAAGCTCTTTGCAAAGCTAGTTCTATGAATCTCTTCAAATTTGCCTTCTTTTTCAGTGTGATATAAAGATGAAATTTCCTTGATATACTGCACGCAGAAGATTACTGAAGTAATTAGGTAAAAATATTTTCATAAGCCCAGAATTGGGATGCTCTAGTCTCTGAGAATGAGTTCTTACATTTGGGCTTTGCTTTAATATGGGTGAAAAATGCACATAACTGGCTCTGCTTGCTCATTTTGCTATGTCCAGGTGTTCTCCTTTGGAGGAAAAAGAAACAGGGCAAGTTGAGTGAACAGCTTGCCTCTGCTTCTGCTTTTTGGAGGCCGAAAGTGATGGAGACCACAATGAGAGCATAATGTTCCTTGTATCTGCTGTAGAAGGGAAAGCCTAGGGGAGTCTTACCAATAGAAGCTCTGTGACCTGAAGAACAGAAACACTAGACTGAAGTGTCAATTCCAGTTGATCTTCTTCCTAATCCTGGTGACTTTGAAAACAGGCTACCATGCACCTCAGTTTCCTTATTATGCATACAAAGCAATATATCTGGATATTTATCTAATACCGGGAGAATACATAAAAGTTATTTGTACTAATGCCTGGGAGACATGGCAGGGGAAAATATATTGAAAAAGGAGGCTTTTACCCAATCAGCTAACTAGGAGTAATAAGTAGGATCCAGAAGAAAGAGTGATTAAGAAACATGGTGAGATCAACCAGATACAATTTAGTCAGTTGAACAAATCAACTATTAAGATTTTTTACAAACAAATTTGCTAGAGTTTTTACAAATAAGATTCTGGGTCGGAGGATTTCAGATAAATTACTTCTAAGTTATCTTTTAAGTTCAATGACTCCTCCTGAAAACTGGTACATCATAATTCAGCAAGGTGAGCAAATTTTAAGGACAATTCAGGATCCAATTTTGAGTCAGAAAACATAACTAGATTACTGAGCAACACAATTGACACTATAAACATTGGGAGACAGAATGGCTTACTTATACCAAAGGCTTTATTCCAACTTTGAGGCAAAGTAGTGGCTGGAACTATAAGAACAAATACCAAAAAATATATTTACAAATGCCAATCAGACAACAAACACAATATACAGGCTCAGGATGGAAAAGCATACCTGATTAAGCAAAATTTTACTTATTTTCAACCATATATAAGGTTAAGGAACTATAAGCAGCTGTGTACTGTGGTCTGCATATAGAAATACTTCAAGACCATGTCTTCAATTTGGATGATGTATGGTATAGACTCAGGAAATCATAGTAATCCTAGGTTTTATTCCATCATGTCGGATTTTGGTAAATTCTGGGGGCAGTGTGAGTAATAGAGAGGAAAAACAGGAAAGAATGTAATTTTATAGCTCTTCTACTGTATAGTTGTGATATTGTAATCATTGATTTTATACTACTTATTGACCACTTGCCGTTATCCTGATAATGAATTCGACTTTGAGATTATAATGGTTAAAAATTAAAGGAGAGACACAATGCTTGCCTTCATGGAACTTATTCAGTCATGATTTAGAAACAAATTTTCCTTCTCTTTTAGAGACAATGAGCTCATGAGCACCTTGAGTAAAGATATCAGCCTTACTCACCTTTGCATATGTCCTTCCGCTCCATATACTCAGACCAGTGCCCGATATACAAACCAAGACAGGAGAAATACTAACATTTCCTGAGTGTGTACCATGTTCCAGCTACTCTGAAAGTCTTTCAACCAACAGTTCTTATTTTATTTAATTATCACAGCAAACTGAGAGGTGTTTTTTTATTGCTTCCATTTTCCAAATAAGAAAGTTGAACTTGTAGCTGTACTTGAAGGACTGTGAGATAACAGAGCTAAATGTTAGAAACAGCCTGGTTCCCTGAGTCACCACCAGGAGGGCAGCTACCAGGAAAGCCACCCAACCTTCTTCAGGCTGAGATGTGAGTAAAACAAAGTTTTTCTACTCTTAAACAACTGAGATTTGGAGATTATTTGTTAGTTGGAGTTAATAACTCTGTCTGGTACAATATCCATGTTTTATGTAAATAAGGAAAATTTTAAAAGTAAGTACAGAGAGGCAATGAACAAATAATGCTGAGGTCCCAGTTAGTTTAGAAGCAAAAGGAAGAGAAAAATACAAGCAATCTGACATTGTGACCTACACTACACCTACCATTTAAACAGGCTCCAAGGGGATCTATAGGACATTGTTGCCTTCATTCTGTGTTCTTGGAAGTTCACTAAGAAATGACTGTGGATAAGCGTTGCCCTGCTAAATATTCCCCCACTCGATGGCCAGCTTAAAACTGATTTAGAAGCTTTTAGAGACTGCTAGGGATTCACAGCTTCACTAAGGTCTGAAAAGCAAGCACTTAAGCAGCACACTGCATGCCAAGAAACGAAATCAGAAGCTACAAGCAGCTGTTTTGACCTTTGAAAAAAGTTTGGCAGAAGGGCAAGAGCATGTTTATAACTCCTATGGGACAGTTCATGTGCTTTCCATTGCACTTGCTCTGTGTCAAAGGCCAATTTCCATCCATTATGACTCACTAAGTTAGTTTTATGAATAATATGTTTAGAGAAAATCACACACTGGGTCAAAAGCAAAATTAGACTGTATCTGTCATTGGGGAGTTTATCATTTCACCAACTATAAAATTCTTTTTGCTTGAATTCAAGGCTGATTTTCCCTGAAATACATGATTTTCCAGGTAAAACTAGCCACTGATCTTTCAAGGATAGTTTTCTGGGCTAATAGAAGCTGCCTCCTGGGAAAATATTATACCCCATTATGCATCTGGCCAATTCTTTGAGGCCATTCAAACTATTAGGAGTAAGAACGGATGAATTCCTTCCTGTCCTCTGAGACAATCATTTTAGACCCCAAAACTTCAACCTCGTTATTCTTATCTTAGGGCATAATTATCATGTTATTATTGGTCATAAAATTAACCAGATTTTCCTCCCTTTTCTTTTCCTCTTCAGCATTTGACTCCCTGACCTTCAACAGAAAACTCTATGGGCTGATTATATGCTACAAATAGAAGTATTTCCTCTTATTTGTTTTAAATTTTCCCACTGTTAATTTCATTGAGAGCATACTTGTTCTCATATTATAAAACAGGGTTAAAAACTTTAGAAAAGAATTTTTTACTACTTCTATAAAATCTGAAAATTTTGCTCTTGTAAGCCAATGCTTCTGAGATTGGTCACTTTTGCTATCTCACCATCCAGAAGTCCTAGTCTACATTTACATTGGCCTATAGGCACATGATTCAACTTATATCCTAAGGCCCTTTGCCAGTTTTCTCTTGCACTTCACTTTACTACTTCCCAAAGCAACTTCTTTCTTTTAGTTAAGGAGGGTTGCTATCTTCCTGTGGCAGTGGTTGCCAAAGTATTGTTTTAAGAACCATTACCAGGCCATGTAAGGACTTGGTAGAAAAAATGGTTTTAATGGTTAGCAGTCTGCTGGTGTGAGGGGTGGAAGATATTGGGGAGCGTTGGCAAAACTTACTGTCAGGAAAACACAGTTATACCTCCTATTCAAACACTTTGCTCAATAGCACTTAGGCACAACTTACCTGCTGTCTAACTTAGAACTCCATCCAAATTCCCTTCCACTTATCTACATCCCATATTTTTTAAGTTTCTATAAAGATTTTTCTAACACTCTGTGCTGATGACTGACTGACAAAATTCATTCTATAATTCACTCTAAAATTGGCAGTGCTGCCCTGATGGATGGCATGTTTGGCTGACAGCACCTAAATCTTACCTAGAGATTCAAGGTGAGAAGCTTTTTGAACCCCTAATCACCTTTGCCTTGTAAAGAAGGATGATCATTCCTCTACTGTTTATATTAAAATGATTAGACTTGGTAATCTTTAAAACCACAACAAAAGCTGGACTGCTTTCCAAAGAACCAGGGTGCTTTTCCTGTGGCCTTGTCCTCTGCTGATTCCCCTCCTGGTCATTCTGCTCAGGCCACTCTGACTTCCTTGCTAATCCTCACACACCGCAGGTACTCTCCCCACTTGGGGCCTCTGCCAAGGCAGATTGCTCTGCTTTTCTCCCAGGTGTTCCTGTGGCTCAATCCCACACCTTCTTCTCTGTCTCCTTCTCAATGAGGCCTACTTTGGTCAGCCTATGCACAAGCATTCTTATTGCATCCTGTGATGCTCTATATTTTTTCTTTTGTCTGTAACACTTATAACTTTTTATAATCTACTAGAGAACTTACTTATTTAATATATATATTACTTAGTCTCTCCTCTAAGTAAGCTAAGAAAGTAAGCTCTATGAGAGCAGGGTTATTTGTCTAGTTTTAACACTTTAGAACTAGCCAGAAAAGTACCAGGCACACAGTAGACTCAGTAATATGTGTTAAATGGAATAAACTTAACGCATTCATTCATTTTCAATGATTAACTCTAGAATTTTCCTGATTCACTCAGATTGAAATTGAACATTGAAGTCGAAACGATGATCTACTCACTTGTATGTCTGAAATCTACAAGGACAACTTTCTAAAAATATTTTGCAAGGACTGTATATTTCTTATGTCTTTCAGAGGACAGATATGAAGTTACATTTTCTCAGGTACTCCACTTTCTCTTGGTTTTCAGAAAAGTTGATGTTCTTCCCCTCCTGAAATCATGGCACCAAAAACGAGGATGTAAGTTTTCTCATTGTCAAGAGTGAATGAGAAGGAAAGGGGAAAAGAGGAGCAGGGAAGAAATGGACAATATTATTTCCAGTACCCTTCCTTCACAGAGAGGAATGAAACACTAGTCAAGAAGGTCACCAAGTTAATTAGACGTATGAATTAAATCAGATTGTCTGAAGAAAGTGCTCTATGAAGATAGAGCACAGAGAAAGAAGACAACAACAATCAGATGATAAAAAATGAAAAAAAGTTGCATTTGTATGGCACATTTTAATATGTTAAGTACAAATAATAACCCTTTCCATTATGTGTTAATAATAGATCCTTTTCTGTAACAGCTATATTGTATGCATTATATATAAATGTTGACAACAGGAAAGATAATACCTGTATTTCTATTCTACAGATGACTAAACCTAAGCTCATGGTGTTAAGTATCCATAGACACCCATCTATTCAGTGGCCAGCAGGGCCTGAAGCCATATGATAGCCACCATTGCACACATTTTGCCACCGTGTCACCTGTTATCATTTGCCCTTCACAACAATTTTAAAAGGCAGAAATAAAAGGTGGAATTTCCATTTGCCTGATGAAAAAAACTGAGTTTCTTAAAATTTAGTACTTGCCCAAAGACAAAGTGAATTAATTAAATACTGGTCTCTTGACATCTCTGTCCAATGTTCTTGTCATAACATGATGCTCTTGTTGTTGGTAATAAAACGAATGTTTCTCAAATAAAGGATGAATTTGTGAGTTAATAAATCAGTTCAATTTTGACACTGCAATCTCCAAAGAGATCCTAAAATTATTTTCCTATTTTCAAACCATGTGGATTAATACTTGGTATCAGATTGCACTCTAAAAATAGTATTGCCATGAGATCCATCCACTTAAATTAATCAAAAAATACTATTAATTAACTAGAGTTAAGAAAGGGCTGGTACTAGGAAATGTGACTTTTTTATGTCATATGTCACCTGGATTACATTTTCACTCTGATGTACATGTCATTGATGGCAGTAAGCTGCTAGAATTTGACACCATGAATTTATTTGATGAAGTGAACAGAAAGAGATCAGTTTATCCATTCGTAAACACAATCTAGAGCCATTTTATAATACAGTATTTCCCCCTTCACAGAATGAATCAGTACTTGACTGATTTAAGTATAAAATGACTTGGTTTATTAAACACAACCCCATATTGAGGAGAAGAGGACTTGGGTTCTACCAGCAGTTGTCCCAAAATTTGCTATTCTTAAACAAGCTGTCTTCACTCTCAGGACTTCAAAGTCACCATCAAAGACTTAGAAACATCTCAAGGGAACAACCTAGTATCACAACTAAAACAACTGGAGAACCAAGAACAAACAAATCTCAAAGCTAGCAGAAGACAAGAAATAACCAAGATCAGAGCTGAATTGAAAGAGATAGAAACACAAAAAAAAAAAAATGTCAAAAAAATCAACAAATCCAGGAGCTATTCTTTTTTTAATAGAAGTAAATAATATAGATAGACCACTAGCTAGACTAATAAGGAAGAAAAGAGAGAAGATTCAAATAAACACAATCAGAAACAACAAGGGGGATATCACCACAGACCCCACAGATATACGAACAACCATCAGAGAATATTATGAACACCTCTAGTGTTTTCTGGTTTATGCATATAAACTGGAAAATTTAAAAGAAATGGATAAATCCTGGACACATACACCGTCTCAAAGCTAAACCAGGAAGAAATTGAATCCCTGAACAGACCAATAACTACCTCTGAAATTGAGTCAGTAATAAATAGCCTACTAACCAATAAAAGCCCAGAAGCAGTCAAATTCACAGCTGAATTCTCCTAGATATACAAAGAAAAGCTGGTACCATGTCTACTGAAACAATTCCAAAAAATTGAGGAGGGACTCCCCACTAACACATTCTATAAGCCCAGCATCATCCTGATACCAAAACCTGGCAAAGATACAACAAAAAAAGAAAACTTCAGGTCAATATCCCTGATGAACATCGATGCAAAAATCCTCAATAAAATACTGGCAAACCAAAACTAGCAGCAGATCAAAAAGCTTATCCATCAAGATCAAGTAGGCTTCATCCTCAGGATGCAAGGTTGGTTCAACATATGCAAATTAATAAATTTGATTCATCACATAAACAGAACTAAAGACAAAAACCAAGAGCAAACAAATTTATCTCAATTTCTAAATTTAGATATCTCAATATCTAAATTCATCGATTATCTCAATCGATGCAGAAAAGGCTTTCGATAAAATTCAACATCCATTCATGTTAAAAACTCTCAATAAACTAAGAATTGAAGGAACATATCTCAAAATAATAAGAATCATATATGATAAACCCACAGAAAACATCATATTGAATGAGCAAAAGCTGGAAGCATTCCCTTTGAAAACTGGCACAAGACAAGGATGTCCTCTCTCACCACTCCTATTCAAAATAATATTGGAAGTTTCTGACCAAGGCAATTAGGCAAGAGAAAGAAATATAGGGCCCAAATAGGAAGAGAAGAAAGCAAACTATCCTTGTTTGTAGAGGACATAATCCTATGTCTTCAAAACCCCACAGTCTCAGCCCAAAAGCTTCTGAAGCTGATAAAAAACTTCAGCAAAGTCTTGGGATACAAAAATCAATGTGCAAAAATCACTAGCATTCCTATACACCAACAGCAGAGAAGCTGAGAGCCAAATCACAAATGAACTCCCATTCACAATTACCACAAAAATAATAAAATACCTAGGAATACAGCTAATTATGTAGGTGAAAGATTTTTTATCAAAAACTAAAACAACTGCTCAAAGAAATCAGAGATGACACAAACAAATGGAAAAACATTCCATGCTTATAGAAGAAAGAATCAATATTGTTAAAAAGGCCATACCACCCAAAGCAATTTATAGATTCAATGCTATTCCTATAAACCACCATTGAAATTCTTCACAAAACTAAGGAAAACTAGGCTGGGCGCAGTGGCTCACGTCTGTAATCCCAACACTTTGGGAGGCCTATTCAATAAATGGTTCTGGGAGAACTGCCTAGCCATAGGCAGAAGATTGAAACTGGACCCCTTCTTTCACCAAATACAAAAATTAACTCAAGATGGACTAAAGACTTAGATGTATAACCCACAGCTATAAAAACCCTAGAAGAAAACCTAGGCAATACCATTCAGGACATAGGCATGGGCAAAGATTTCATGACAAAGACACCAAAAGCAATTGCAACAAAAGCAAAAATTGACAAACAGGGTCTAACTAAATAAATAGCTTCTGCACAGAAACAGAAAATACCAACAGAGTAAACAGTCAACCTACAGAATGGGAGACAGTTTTTGCAAACTATACTTCTGACAAAGGTCTAATATCCAGCATCTATAAGAAACTTATATTTACAAGAAAAAAAATCACATTAAAAAGTGGGCAAAAGACATGAACAGACACTTTTCAAAAGAAGACACACATGCAGCCAACAACCATGTAAAAAAAAATGTCACCATCACTGATCATTAGAGAAATGCAAATCAAAACCACAATGAGATATACCATCTAACACCAGTCAGAATGGCTATTATTAAAAGTCAAAAAATAACAGAAGCTGGCAAGGTTGTGGAGAAAAGGGAATGCTTATATATTGTTGGTGGGAGTGTAAATTAGTCCAGCATTGTGAAAGACAGTGTGGTGATTCCTCAAAGACCTAAAGACAGAAACACAATTCGACCCAGCAATCCCATTACTGGGTATATACCCAAATGAATATAAATCATTCTATTATGAAGACACATGCGTGCGTAGATTTGTTGCAGCACTATTCACAGTAGCAAAGACATAGAATCAACCTACATGCCCATTAATCATAGCTTGGATAAAGAAAATGTGGTACATATATACCATGGAATACTATGTAGCCACAAAAAAGAATGAGATCATGTGCTTTGCAGGGACATGGATGAAGCTGAAGGCCATTATCCTTAGGAAACGAGCATGAGAAAATAAAACCAAATACTGCATGTTCTCACTTATAAGTAGAAGCTAAATGAGGGGAACACATGGACATGTAGAGGGGAACAACAGACACTGTGACCTTTTAAAGGGTTGAGGGTGGCAGAAGGGAGAGAATCAGGAAAAATAACTAATGGGTACTAGGCTTAATACCTGCGTGATAAAATAATCTGTACAACAAACCCCCATGACATAAGTTTACCTATGTAACAAACCTGCACTTGTACCCCTAAGCTTAAAAGTTTTTAAAAAGTGGGATTAGATTAAGTAAATTATCATTGATGTGCCTTTCAGCATTCACCACCAAAAGTATTTTATCACCTAGAGATCACCAAGCTACTACCCAATCTAATGGCAAACGCTGGCTCTTTTCATTTCTTAAGAACCCTCCATCTCCAACATATTAAACAAGGAAACTTGTCTCTCCAACCAAACCTCCTGCTTTTCCACATTCACTCTAGTCTTTGGTTGTTCAGCCCTCTCCGGCCTTCCTCCCATTTCATACCTAACAGCGACTTCTTTCTTCATCATTCACTTAATGCTCAAATCAGTATTCTCACTCCTCCCAATCTCTCAACCTTCATTCTTCTCCCATGTTCACGTTGAAAATTCCCAGTTCTTGGCAAAGCTATGTATCCACTGCCATCACTTTTGCTTCTGGAAAGTTTACGAATTCTGTAGAAAATCACATAATACACACACACACACGTGCACAGCCCACTGAGTTCTGGGTCATTTGGTGCTATTGCAAATGCTTTATTTCTAACCTCAATTGAGCCTTCAATATTAATTAACTCATCTTCCATTCATCTCTTGTTAAAATTCTTTTCTGTTCAAAGTTTTACCTCTTGCTATTCTTCTACCTCCATGACTTAGTCACTGACTTCTCAAACAAAGCTGAGGACACTTTTACCAAAAACTTTTAAAAATATTCACTCTTCCTTACCTCCCTCCCATCTGGTTATTCTTCTTTTTCCCTAGATATAATTTCTACACAAGTGACCTTGTCCCAGTCCACTTCCCCTTGAACATCACAAGTTAGTCTCACCCATTTTTTTTCCATTTCTTAGATATTCAAAATTCTTTCCATCAACTGACACATGCATAAGTTTTCTATATAATAAACATCATCTATCTTTTTTCCACTTACTGTCAAACTCTTTGAAAAGCTAAGTTTTCTTATGATTTTGTTTTATATTAGTATAATTGTTTATCTCATTTTTTTTTATAAATCTCAGTCCACTGAAACCTAGATTTTGCCCCAATCACTCTGTGATCACTATTCTCAGTAATGTTATTAGAGGTCTTTATTTTCTGATTTAATCATTTTGATTTAATTAAAACATTTTTTGCTGTTCTTGAAATGTTCTTTGGCTTTAACTCCTAGGGCATCATTATCTCCTTATTTCTCTCTTATCTTTGTTTCTCCTCACCTGTGGTGTTTATTGTTGTTTTTTGCTCTTTTGGTGGCTTTCCTTCACCCAATCATTTATGGAGTGGTATTCATCAGGGTGCAGTTATTTCTTAACACATATGCCCCCTGCACAAGCACACATGCATACACACACATAGAGAGGGGGAGAGAGAGAGAGATTCGTGTACTAATAGGCCCCAAAACCATCATCTGAATGACAGAACTGTATTCTCAGCCACTTTTCTCTATGAAGGCATTTCACACATGGCTCAAACATAACACTTACCCATTGGCCCTCCATACCTCCATGTGAACCATATACTTACTGTCTACTGCTTAACAATGATTTGACTTAAGAGAATCAGAAAATAAATGGCTTATGTATTCCTTATTATACACGCACATTTATACAAAAAGATTCCTTTAGAACAACTTCTAACATATGCCTAGAACTGACCACGTGCCTGGGACATTGTGAAGTAGTTTACAAAGATTGTAGCAAATCTAATCATCACGATAAACCTAAAAAGTCCATGTTATTTTTATCTCTATCAAGATGTAGAGAGAGACTAAAGAGAAGTTCAGAAATTTACTGAACAAATAAGTGATGGAGACAGGAAACCTATACAGTCCAGCTGGTTCAGTGGACAAGATTGCCTGCAGAAGGCAATATGGGCAGCTCCATTAAAAACATGGGATGGCAGTGGTAAAGCCATTACCTCCTTTGCTCATTGAAAACAATAACAACAACAATAATAATACCAGAGGACATGTACTGAGTGCTTACAATGAGACAACCACTGTTTAAGTGCTTTATAAGCATTAACTCATTTAATCCCCACAATAAAAAGGTACTACTATTATTCCCATTTTACAGATGAGGGAATTGAGGCATATAGAGCTTAAACATCTTTTCTACTTTTAAGTAGCTTGCAGACAGTGAACCCAGACAATCTGATTCAAAGCCCTGTCCTTGACCTCTACATTGTATTCTTTTACTATATAAACAATTAGTTAAGTTTCTTAAAGTAACATTGAGTACTGAGTCCTAGGTACCCCATTCCCGCCTCTCTCGCCACCGCCACCATGTCACCTGGCTTCATCTCAATAATTAATATTCCTACTGTTATGATGCTTTTTTTAAATTTTCTCCCTCCTACCTGCTTTTGACTTGTTATTTTATAACAACATCTGCAAATGTTTTCTTTCTCAGTTCCAAAAAAAATATACTACGCTCTGATCTCATCCTGGATAATCTAATTTTACTGATCTTTTTCACAAGCCACACCCCTGTCATACCAGCAAAAAACGAACCACTTACAATCAATACCACTCTTCCATATGGATTTCTTTTTTTAAATTCATTCATTCATTCATTCATTCATTCATTCATTTATTTTGAGACGGAATCTTGCTCTGTTGCCTAGGCTGGAGTGCAGTGGCGTGATCTCTGCGTGACTTCTACCTCCCGGGTTCAAGCAATTCTCCTGCCTCAGCCTCCCAAGTGGCTCAGATTACAGGTGCCCACCACCATGCCTAGCCTTTTTTTTTTTTTTGGTAGAGATGGGGTTTTACCCTGTCATGTTGGCCAGGCTGGTTTTGAACTCCTGATCTGAAGTGGTCCACCTGCCTCAGTCTCCCAAAGTGCTAGGATTACAGGCATGAGCTACTGCGCCCGACCTTCCATATAGATTATAAGTTGAGAGTAACCACAAAATTTTACTGTTTAAATCAAGAGTTGGTGCTATTACAATTATGCTGGGACAGCGTGTATAAACAGACTGTGCTGAGCAAACTGAGTGGTATAGTCACATCACTTCTGACCCACAGAAGACAACACAGCTGCACTGCCACATTGTCACTGCAGCATTTTCCTTGCTAACAGCTTTCCCACTGACAATGATATTATGGTTTCTTCCAATGGCACTAACCACAAAAAAACTTGGAAATTCTGCTGGGATCTATGAATAACAACAAGCACAAAGAAAACAATCTTGCCAAAATTTTAAAACAAAAAATGAAGAATAAAGGAATAAGATTTAAGGTTATAAGTCTATTATAACCAGTGGAAAGTAGACAAAGCTGAATAAAAAATGGACTTAAAAGTATTTAATAATATTTCTTTAAATCAGTAGGATTTAAAGAACAGAGACCTTACTTCTTAAAGTCTTTTCAATAAAATCCACAGTATAATCTCATTGAAAACACTCATCTTGTTAAATAAACATTATCTAATGAACAAAGGATTTTCTCAAAATCCTTTCATATCTTGTTATTCTCAAGTATAAATTAAAGCTTTTAACTTGTCTTTATAATGCAACCTCAATCTCAACCCTCTAACCCTTCTCCATAGCACTTAATACTGTTACTTCTGAAACATAAATATCGCTTTGCCAGAGAAGAAGAAGGAGAAAAAGAAAAATGAAGAGGAGTAGGAGAAGAAGAGGAAGAAGAGGAGGAAGGAGAGGAGGAAGAAGAAGAAATCTTTAAGTGCGCAGTTTATTAAATTGGTAGGAATCATCACATAATTTGTATCTATGTAACATATTCTTTGGATTCATTTCTAGAGTTGTTCAGCTTGAAGCAGTGTTGTGTTTACCTGACTTTCAGAAACTGATACTCTTGACACCCTGAGAAAGTTATTTTATAGGTTGTGAAAATGATGACTGATGGATGCCTTGTATCCTTGGTTTAAAATAATAACAATATGGATATATGTGAATATCTCTGAAAAATATATTACCAATAAATGTCTGGGTTTTGTAGAGGCTAAAAGGTGGAAAAAATATTTATGTAACAGTGGATTCTAAATGAAATTTTCAATTCCTTCTCTTCCCTCCTTTACTATCTTGTATCTGTTGTACATTTGAATATGAGAGCAGAAGAAAAATGGCACAAGCCCAGAGTGAAATTTTGAGGTAGAAAAAGTTTGCCTTGATGGTCCTCTTGGTTCTTGAAAAATAACCTCTTCCACACTGGGACTCCAAAAACTATATCTATTTCTTCAGAAGAAAGAATCTGTCATCTTTCTTTGAATTGTAATAAAAACTTGTTCTAAGAAGCTAGCACTCAGTTTGCATTTACAAATATGAACATTTAAAAAAAACTCTAGTTGTGAATTGAAAGGAATTAAAGCACCAAGTTTCAAGCAGAGCAGTGGTTTCTAGAAAAGGCTCTTCTCATTGTTTGCAAACCCAAAGCACTTGGAAGGCAGCCAGCTCTGCTTTAAAGACTTGGAAGTGATGGGCACACACAAAGTCAGCAGAGAATGGTAGCTGATCTTTAATCAGTAGATACATTAATAGTCACTGGAAAGAAGAAAATGGGGCTGAAGCTTCTAGAAGGTTAGTTCTCAGAAGCAGCAGAGCAAGGTTCACGAGAGCCATCATGAATATCACCCAACTAAGCAAAAATCTGTCCAAATGTCTAGAAAGTGACTATCTTATGTCCCAAACCAAGGACTGAGAAACTCAATCCCTTTGGTGCGCCCTCCCCTGATCCATTATGTAATCATCTCCTGGTCCAGAACTCTTACCCTACTGTTTTCTATCTCATTATAAAGAGTTTATTTTCAGAATTCAGAAAGAGACAAAGCAAGTGGATATCCTGCTCTAAAATCCATGAAGTTTAATAGGATCGACAGCTGAGGAGGGGATGAGCAAGACAGGTTAGAGGTGAAACACAGGGAACTGTGGCCCTGGAGAACTGTGGGTGGGAGGAGTGTCCCAGTTGTTGGGATATGAGGTCCAGAAACTACGTGTGTCATTAATAGTGGGAGACGGAAAACAACAACAACAAAAAAAAAAAAACAAAAAACAAAAAAAAACTGATGACCAATCCTTGAAAATTAACTGTAAAAGAGAAGAGAGGAAAACAATATTTAGTCTCACAGATTTAAAAGGATACTTACTTGTAATTGGGCCTAGTGTGATGGCTCATGCCTGTAATCCTGGCACTTTGGGAGGTTGAGGCGAGCAGATCACTTGAGGTCAAGAGTTTGAAACCAGCCTGGCCAACATAGTGAAACCCCATCTCTATTAAAAATAGAAAAAATACCAGGCATGGTGGCATGCGCCTATTGTCCCAGCTACTCAGGAGGCTGAGGCAGGAGAGTTGCTGAGGCAGAGGTTGCAGTGAGGTGAGATCATATCACTGCACTCTAGCCTGGGCAACAGAGCGAGACTCCACCTCAAATAAATAGATAAATATAAAGGATACTAGTAATTGTCCTCCTAATGAGTTGCTTCGGACATGTGCCTAACCAAACATGCTGTGAGGTAATTGTAGCACATGTCATGAAATTTGTGTTAGATTAGCATTTATTTGCAATTACTTTGATTACAATAATAATTGCAATCAAATCTGATTTGAGAGGTCTCCTGTGAAAATCCCATCAACACATATTCTGCACCTACTGTGTTCAAAGCATTACGTTCAATGCTGAAAGCATATTCTCCTCACTTCAGAATGAGGGTTCTCAACTTGGCACTTTTGAGATTTTGAACTGGAAAATTGTTGTAGGAGGCTGTTCTGTACATCATAGGATATTTAGCAGCCTCCCTGGCCTCCATGCACTAAACACCCATACGTACACCTCCGTGTCCCCAGTTGTGGCAACTGAAAATATCTGCAGACATTGCCAAATGTCCCTGAAGGGCAAAATCATCCTGGTTGAGAAGTCAGTGCTATAGAGGGATTCTTCACATACCTTGTTCTTAGATTTCTTACTGCTCATGTAGCATGGCTGCCTTCTTATCATTTTAACACCTCAGCAGAACTCTGACTATAAACAACAACAGCCAACATTCTTATTGAGTAGGATGCCCAAATTTCAACTCCTGGGCATTTGCAATATGGTTTGTCACCTACCTGGCATTTACTTTTTTTAAATCCTCATTAAGAAGTTGTAAGCACTAAATACGTTGCTGTTGGCACTAAAACAATGCTTATACATTCAACAAATACCTAGGAGATAGGAAGTAAGGAGAGGATCATATTATATTAGCCAATTAAACTATCCCTTTCTTAAGGAATCAAGTCATCTGTTAGAAAGTAAATGGTACAAAGTAACTGTGTTAAGAGTTATCAATTATCAATTATTTGGAAACAATTCACTCAGAGACCACTAAACAGCTCTGAACAGCCATATTACAAGCAGGAAGAGGCTGATTTGCTCTTCTTAAAACATGTTGAGGTTCTAGAGGTATAAAACCCATTAGACTAGACAGAATAATTGTGTTCCCATTCGTACAGGCTCATTGTAGAGTAGAACATCAAATCCTTGGGAATTAGATGAAGTATATCATAGCAGTCTTAATTATTTGGGATCTAATCAGAATCATTAAAATGGTAAAGACAAAATTATATTTTAAAGTACAAAAGAACTCAGTTATGATTATCATCAGCATGGGTTTCTCATCTACACTTCAACAATGAGATTAACACTACATGAAACACTGGTCTAACGCTTTACAAGAAAGAGTTAAACGTCCCTCAAAAGCATCAGATAATTACCTAAGCCAGAAGCAAGATGTTAGACTAGGCAGACTAATGATCTGATCTAGGATGGTAATTCCCATGGTTCCTAAGGAGCACAAGCATCAATCATTTAATAAATATGTGGTTTCCAGTGGACTCCAGAGTGGGTCAAAAAAAATCTCAGCAGTAAGAAAATTGTCCAAATTTTCCTGGCGTATCAATATGTATGTCCCTTAGAGCAAGTCTATTTCTAACGTAACACATTTCTAATCTTTCTTTCATATGCTATTATATTAATTAATGCAAGAATCAGTGCCAGAGGGGTAAGTCCACATAACTGGACAATAAAGTGATGGGTTTTAACAAGATCTCACAACTCTGCATTCTGAATAATTATAGGCAAATATCCTTTTTGATCATAACTACTTTATTTCTTTTTAAAAAATTATACTGTAGCTGACTTTTCTACCTTTCTGCCTCTCGGATAACTATATCATGGCTTTCAAAACCCACAGTCTCCAGTTATGAAACACCTGAGAAGATTCCACTTGACTCTTAGTAAGCCTCAGTTGGTTAAACAATTATCCAAATCTAAGAGACTTTTAGTTTTCATTTTAAAATTCTCAGATGGCAATGTGTTTTTTTTGGTGTAAAGTTCTATGAAGTTCAACAAATGTATATAGACTCATATAACTACCACCACAATCAGGATAAAAAGCAATTCCTTCATCTCCCAAAAGTCCCTTGGGCTACCCCTTACAGTAATACCCTCACCATACCCATATTTCTGGCCACCACTGATCTTTTTATTGTCTCTATAGTTTTTCCTTTTCCAGAACGTTACACAGTTGCAATCACACAGGATGTAGCCTTTCATCCTGGCTTCTCTCACTCTGCATGTCTGAGAATCATCCAAGTTGTTGCATGTATCAATAGTTTGTCCCTTTTTACTTCTAGTCCACAGTTTACTTATCCACGCTCTTGATGAAGGGTATCTGGGTTGTTTCCCATTTTTGACTGTCACAAATGAAGCTATTATGAATGTTCATTCCAAAAATTTTTGTTGAATGTAACTTTTTATTTCTCTAAGGTAAACAACCTGGACCAGGGTGGCCAGGGTGTACGTTAAGTGTTTGGATAACTTTATAAGTAACTGCCAAACCGTTTTCCAGAGTGTTACATATGCCTTTCCACTCCTACCAGTAAAATTCTCTAAAACTGGGTTATATAATGTGACAGAGGAAGCTGTAATGGTCATAAATGATTTGTTTATTTCTTTTTTGTATCTGTGCTAACTATAATATGTGCTCCATGCTTTTTGGGCTATTACAAGGACCAGAACCACAGTCATTAATTCAACAAATATTTGGTGAGAACTATTATGCTGGGAATAGTACTAAATAGAAAAAATTTGGCCTCTGGACTATATATGTGGAGTGTGTGTGTGTGTGTGTGTGTGTGTGTGTGTGTGTGTAAAAACAGTAATAAGAAATTGCCTGAGTAATTTTTCATCCTAAGGATGTGTATAGAGTATATTAGCTAAAGATATTTTAGGAGAACTTGGCCTTGTTTTGATCAATTCTAGGTACATCTCATAGGAAGCATAAATAAAAAACATTATGCTATAATTCTGATTTCATAGCAAATAATGAAATTACCAAGTGTTTCTGAGAAATTGGTACAAATTAGAAACTAATTAAAATATAATACAAATTTTAATAACTGAACAAGAAACTTTGATTCCAAGATCTGAAAAAAACAAATTTAGAAGGCAGACAGAATGAGAACTATGAAAGGTACTTTAAAATATCAAAATTCTTTTGATAAATGGAGAGAGTATTTGAATGTCATCAATAGCTAACACTCCAATCCCCTCTCTGGCTGCACAACATCACCAGACTCAAGCTCCTCCCCATCTTCTTTCTCTGAAAGCTCACCCTGTTGTCCAGATTCTCAGTATTCCATCTCCTTATTAAGGCTCATTCTAGGATTTTCATCCTCTAATTCCTCTGGATTGATGCATCACTGCCTCGAGATCATACCTGCAGCTTCCAAGTGGAAGACAATGGCCCCCAAAGGATTGAATCTCTCCCCAGCTCAGACTACTAATTCACTGCACCCCACCCTCTCATTTGGGTCATCCAGAAGGGGAATCTGAGATAGTATCTAACTTGTGATTCTCAAAGGAAGGGAAAATAAGCCAAAACCATTCTATCTGTGTGCACTTAACATTGCTTTATTTGGTAAAATCCAGCCCATTACCTGAAAGAGACGTCTGTGAAATTTGCAGAGAATTAAAAACCCTCATGCTTATATAAAAGGCTGAGTCATTTTCTAAGAGTTAGGCAAGTAACAAAGAGTTCAACTGCTAACAAGATCCTTCAGAAATGAAGCCACCTGAATATAATCAGTTTACCCTAATTGATTGCATACAGTTTTATTACATAACTGATGGTTCTAAACCCCAGCCAATTACTTTATCAAACAAAGGTTAAATTCTTGACTGGTTTATTCAAGCTCAATTTAGGCAGGATTCACAATAGAACCCACCTTATCCTGGCAGCTGAAAATGTGCTCTTTAACAACTAAAATTATTATGGACTTTCCCATAACCAAAAAAGGAAAAAGAGAGAAGTTTCATTAAGATATAAATCTTCAATAACTAAAACGTTAACTCTGGGTTGTATTTTATCTAATGTAATTTCCTTTGCTATATAGTTTGCTAATTTTGAGATCTTTTCAAAAAATTTCTGATGGTGAGTATCACTGATAATGCTGCATTCGAAATTATTAAACTAGAATTAAGCAAAAAACTAGCCTATTTGACCTGACATTGATTCCAAAGAATCTCTTAGGCTGCTTGAATCATCACTGCCAGTCAATCATTCACAGATGTCACCAATTTCTAATGTTTGGTAGAGTTAAATCTGTTCGAAGATTCTGACATTTATTTCTGAGCATATTCCTCATAATAGAGCCAAGTCATTTAAAATAATCCTCATTATAAATTATCATGTTTACATTGCATTTTTAGTATTCCATTGATTAAATTCTAGTATGGTAAAGCAAAATCTTTTCCTAAAACTGGGCAGCTAGAGAAATAAATCAATTAACCAGTTTTCATTAAGCACCTGTTATTCATTCAGCCCTATGCAAAGTAAAACCAAATACAAAAGAAGAATTAGAAATAGATAACAGGTGAGACACAGAATTCATGATTTCAATCTCCAGGCTAGTATTAAATATTGCATTGGAAAAATTTTTAGAAACTAATTGTTTCTCCAACTTTATATAAGTTTACATTAGTATTTTATAGCGCAGAAGTCAGCAAAATTTCCATAAGAGACCAAAGAGTAAGAATTTTAGGCTTTGTGGCCAAGAGGCAATATCAAGGATATCATGTACACACTTATTAAAAGAGAAAAATTATTTCCACATTTTTGTTGATAAAATTTAAAAATTATATCAGATTAAGCATATCTTAAACAATAACATTTGTGGAAGTAATTACTATCTTTTATTTTATAAGATCTCAATACAGAATAGAGAAGTCATTATATAAAAAAACTACTTGCACATGAATGTTTATAGCAGCACAATTCACAATTGCGAAACTATGGAATCAGCCCAAATGCCCATCAATCGAGTGGATAAAAAATTGTCATATACACACACACACACACACACACACACACACACACACACACAGATGTCATGGAATACTCCTCAGCCATAAAAAGGAATAAATTAATGGCATTTGCAGTAACCTGGATGGAATTGGAGACTATTATTTTAAGTGAAGTAACTCAGGAATGGAAAGCCAAATATTGTTGATCTCACTCATAAGCGGGAGCTAAGCTACGAGGATGCAAAGGCATAAGAATGAAACAATGTACTTTGGGGACTCAGGGGAAAAGGTAGGAGGCAGGTGAGAGATAAAAGACTACAAATTGGGTTCACTGTATACTGCTCGGGTGATGGGTGCACCAAAATCTCACAAATCACCTCTGAAGGACTTACTCATGTAACCAAATACCAACTGTTCCTCCAAAACCTATAGAAATAAGAAATTTAAAAATTAATAAATGCACTGTTAAAAGAGAAAGAAAAAGGATAGATAATTCAATGTACCAAATTCAAATAATTCAAAAGTACCAAATTTTTTCTGGGATTCAGAATTATCAAAAATCAATTTTTTTAACTTGTGGTTACCTTCAATTAAATAGGTGTCAAATTTTCCTATAGATTGTTCTAGATAACAAGGAAACAAAGATAAATGGCCCCCTGCCCTCAGAGCACTAAAATTTAAGAGGAAAAGACAAATAGACAAAGCACAATGATGACATGTAATGTGTACTGCAATAAATGTCTGTACACAGAGTGCTCCATAAACATTTATAGAAAGTGCTACATAAACAAAGATGAAGGACTTATGAAAATATTGTTGAAGGTTTACCTAAAAATGTACATTTCTCCCCTCATGGTCTTAGTAATAAAAACGCTGGGCCTTCAGAATGTCTAATTGATTGAGGATCCTTTTGTTGCTTCTGAATGATGGTTCTGGTCTGTTTTCATTATGTATTAATAGCTTTATAGCAGTGGGTGTTCCAGTAATTTGCTTGAATCAGAAGGGACTGTGAGGATACAGTCAAGAAGTGCTTTATTTCTATGCTTTTACTAAGTCTATCGCAATGCATTTTCTTTTCTCCTGGCAATTATGATTCTGGTTATTTGAGGGCTCTAGTTAATGGAGAACTTCCCCCAGCAGTCTCAAGCACTAAAATGAGGATTGACAAAAAACAAACAAAATCCAGATTATTCAATATAATTCCAAGCCAGAAGGAGGGGAATAACTATATTTTATTATCATTGTTTAAACCTGTACGCCATACAGTAGGCAATGAACTACCAAAACCACATACTTATTATCTAAATTCAGAAGGAAACCAAAGTCTCAAGTCTCCTCTCTCCCAAGAAGGTCTGTTGTGAACTATGACCTAAAATGTAGCAATATGCCTTCCTGATGACATATTAAAGAATCTTGCAACCTTTTCTCTTCAAATATCAACTAGATGATGACTTCAGCATCTCCCTGTTCTACACCAAAAAGATGCAGATGGTCCACCTTTTGTGTTTTAATTCCTGGAAAGCTCATCTGGAAATAAACATAAATACAAGTCAAGATGCTCTACTGTTTTGGAGGGAATGCAGACCATTCACATTTCTGCTCCAGTGATCCTCATTTGGAGGGTACCTAGCTTATTTCCAAAAGTTTGTTTCTAGCTCAGAGTCATATCAGCCATGTTAATACTGACAGGAGGCAGTAATGAGATGAGAAAAGCTACATCTTCTACCTTTCTTTATCCTCCCTCTGACAATTTCAGTCAATCAACACCTATAGAAAGGGAGTTTACTCCACAATCTCTTCTGGCATGCAATCTATTTTCTAGATAGGTAAATAAAGCATGGACACCCATCATACTGAACCAGAATAACATATTGCCCAGAGGTACAGAGGCGTCAAGCAACAAGCAGTGTTTATCATACTGCAAAGGAGAGTGGTGCTTGAAAAGGAGACCAGAGTCTTGTGATGGAGGTTAGATTACAAAGCACATCAAATGTTATACCAATGAACTGAGATGTTCTTCTATAAGACAAAGGGAAGCCAGCACGAGTTTTATACAGACACTTACATAATCAGATTAACATTTTAGAAAAGAGCACTTCTTTCTGTAGACTGTGGAATTATAGGCATTTAGACTAGTAAAAGAAGAACAGTATTTACTGCTATAGCTCAGGTAAAAGCTCACACCAAAGCAGTAGCAAGAAAATTAAGAAGAAAGGATGGGGGCCGGGTGCGGTGGCTCACGCCTGTAATCCCAGCACTTTGGGAGGCCAGAGAGGGCAGATCACGAGGTCAGGAGATCGAGACCATCCTGGCTAACACAGTGAAACCTTGTCTCTACTAAAAATATAAAAAGTTAGCCAGGCGAGGTGGCGGGCGCCTGTAGTCCCAGCTACTCAGGAGACTGAGGCAGGAGAATGGCATGAACCCAGGAGGCAGAGCTTGCAGTGAGCCAAGATCATGCCACTGCACTCCAGCCTGGGTAACAGAGGGAGACTCCGTCTCAAAAAAAAAAGAAAGAAAGAAAAAGAAAAAAAGAAAAGAAAAGTTGGATTTAGCTGCTATTAAGAAGAAGAAATCTGCAAATTTTTGTGACTCTGTGAAGGATGGAACTGAGGGAGGTACAGTCAAGGGTGACTAGTAATTTGGGAGACTGGGTGGAGAGTGGACTATTGGAAATAAGGCATGCCTAAAACAGGCAGAACAGAGATGTTGGCTAGGTATAGTAGTTGGATATTCAGATCTGAGGGTAGTAGATGCAGGGTAAGACTAGGTTAGAGATAGGGATTTGGGATCTTCATCACTGACCTGATAGTTGAAGGCCTGGGCTTTGGTAAGATCAGGAGGAGAAAAATTAAGAGGAAAAGGAGAAGACAATTAAAGACAAACTTTAGAGAATACTAACATTGGAGGTATAGGTAGAAGAGGATTCAGAGGGAGAATATGAAGAGGAGGCAATGTCTGGGGTAGTGTTGGCTCCCAAATTCCTATTTTCAAAAGACTGAGATCAGCAATGAGGTCAGAAGAGGGCTTGAAGATTTGTTGGCAGAGTACAATATTTAATCAAATAATTAAGAAAACGCAGTTGTCCATATCAAAGAATGAGGGTTGTTGTGGACGTTATGTTCCCAGCCCAGCTCCAGCTTTCAGTTGCCATAGTACTGAAAAGTAGAAAAATCAGGAGAGTGCATTGCCTTGAAAAATCAAAGGAGGATGGGATTTTAAGAACCAGGGAGTGGACTTGGTGTCAAATTCCCCAGAGATCATAAAGTAAGGACAAAATACCAGTCAATCTAGCAATGACTAATGTTTGCCAGTGCAATTTCAGTGACGTGATGAGGGGAAAAGCCCATGGCAGTGAGGAGAGGGTGAGTAAGAGGTAAGGAAAGGTCGATGTGGACAGACCTCTTTAAGAAATTTGACTATGAAGCCATGAAGAAGAATATGACAGTAGCTCCAGGGGGATTCTGGGTCAAAGAGCCTCAAAAATAGTTTGACTGCACAAGTAGAGACCCTGTATTAGAGCTACTCCTCAGAACTTCATGATACACCTGCAATGCCAGCAGCACAGATTGATGACTGTTTTCTGGAAAATGTCTCTCCCATAGGGCCCCATTTCCATCTAAAAGTCCACTAAGAAAGATTCATTTAGTTGGACCTTAAAGGCTTTTTACTGGCAGCAATTTTCTATTAAAGTGCAAATATCCAGTAACAACTGGAAATGAGGCTAGGATAGATACTTGAAATAGAAAGGGGAAGTGATAAGGCAAAAGTCAAAAAATAAAAATTAAACAAAATCTTTGCCTGCTTTATGGTCATGGGCAGAGAAGGGCAACTGTGATTAATCACAGGTGCTGGTTAGCTGAAGTTATTCTTTATGTCTTATATACAGACAGGCATCATACACAGAGTATCAATTTTTAAGAATAAAAATTAAATTTAATAAACAATACTAATTTGGATCAAAATTAAGTCTATTAGGTGATACAGATAGCATTTACAGATATTAAATGCCCCAGGGTAAAACTTATCGAGATCATTTGTAATTTTCCCTAAATATATCATCATAGAAGTAAAGGAAGGACTTGGGAAAATCAAAGCCTGATAATGATTACTAGGTGACTTTCCTCTCTCCAAATTTTTCTCACAATTGAAACAGCTCATTGATACCATTGTCTATTGTGTCTGTTGCTGTCTCCATCCCAATTTCTCTTTCTTCTGATCATAGGTCCACAGGAAGAGTGTTGGTGACTTATATATTGAATGCAGTCATTCACAATTTATTTATCTGTGATCTACACATGGCCCTTTATGCATGTAAGAAACTGAAAATAAGGCTTCCAACCTGTCTAAGAGATACTGCAGCCCCAAATAGGCCCTTCCTTTCTGCTTCAAATTGAACATCCTTTCCTCACCCTGTCAAGGACAACTTTATATATATCATCTCTAATTCTCCCACGGTAAAAAATAAATAAATAAATAAAATGGGTAACATGACTAATGAAAGAGGGAGGTGAAAGACGAAAAGGAGGAGCAGCAGAAGGAGAAGGAGCAAGTGGAAGAGGGGTCAGTAAATGCCAAAACCATTTTCTATCCATTCAATCACTGATACTCCACTTCCATCCCTAAACTCTGTCCCATTTCATCATCTGTCCATTAATGGCTTTTCCCTACAGTGCCATCCCAAGCCAAATTCTTGTAATGAAATGCCTAGAAAAGTGTGAATCTGATTCTCCTCTGAAATATTTTGAATTTTCTTCAATTCTGTGGAAAGCCGAGGAAGTACCATTAGCTTTTACACTTCATGTTGCCTTTCTCTAAAGTTGAGCTCAGACCCTGGCTCTGAGGATCTGACATGTGGCAGTGTTGCTATAAGTTGAACTCTCAAAATTATTGCAAAGGATTTGAGGATTCATATGCTAGCCAAGCATTATGTAAACTGGAAAAATATTAATTTGTTGCATAGATTTCTACCCTTTTTCTTTCAAATTTGATTCTCTGTGTGGTGATTACTAAAACATGTTCACTTAAAAGAATTGCTGAATATATAAGAATTGCTTTACATCAATGTGTATATTTATAATAATCAATCAATAAATAAGAAATCATTGCTACTATAACAGCCTGATAAGTTTGTTGATGTTAAGTATGCTGGGGAGTGATTTCCAAATTAAAAATTTGACAGTGGCCCAAGAAAGAATGTTGAACTAAAAATGGTATCTGAAAATAAATCCATCAGCATCTTCACTCATCCTTTCTGCTTTCTTTTGTCTCATCTGATATTTCCATTCCTGTAAAAGGCCCTCTAGCCTACAGGGTGACTTTTTGCAACTGAGAACAAGGCACCTCCAGTATGATGTATACCATACCAGGTAAACAGAGTACAGGCTGGCCTCATTGGCAAACTCGATTTCTTCCACCTGTGCTCTGAAACCCACATCCTTCCAATTTCTCAAGTAATCTTGCTCCTGTACTTTTACTCTAAGTCTATTGACTTATCCTCATGAGCATTAAAACATGTTTTTATGTTTTAATGGATCTTAACAGATCCCTTCCCCAACTCCAGCTACCACCCTGTCCTTCTTTTTCTCCAACCTTTCATACTTGCTGGACTTCTTGGTAAAATGTTTTGCTTTCACCATCCCTATATACTCCCACTTACCTCCAACCCATTCCTGCCTGACTTCCAGCCATGCCACTTCTCTGAAACTGCTTATATCAAGATTATCAATAAAGTCTGTATTATCAGATCCAATAGTTTCTTCTCAGGACTCATTTTGTTTTCCCTAGTTACAGGATTTGATACTGTATCATCCCACCCACCTTGGAATGCTTTTATTCTGTGAGTTTTGTGACTTTGAAATTACCCTGTATTCCTCCTATATGTCTGTCTACTCCTTCTCAGTATGTTTTGTGAGATTGTCCTCGTCTAGTCATTCCTTCAACATTGGGGGCTCTTATTCTGCAGACATAATTTTATTCTGTCCCTGAGCCTTGGTTCCATCTATAGGGTGATCCTCAAATCTTTCACCTGTCATGTAAACTACAGAACTGCATATTTAATTTCTTACAGGGCATCACCACTTGGATGACTAGCATATACCTCATATTCAATACGTCTAAAACCAAATTATTCAAATGTGGTTCTCCTGCAGGATTCTCCCAATACATGGCACCACCAGCCACTCAATTGTTTAAGGAGCAACCTAAAACTCATCCCTAACTCTTCCTTTCTTTTCCTCATCTCCTACCTCAAGAAGTCCAGCTAATTTCACTTCACAAATCTCACTGGAATCATTATCTCCTATGTCATTATACTGTACTGAACCTGCTGCTTTCTCTCTTGTCCCTATCCAATCTATTCTCTGCAACACAATCAGAATACTCTTTTAAATATGCAGGTCTGATCATGATATTTCCTCATTTAAAATCCTTTATGAATTTGTCACTGCCCTTAGAATTAAGTCCTAACTCCTTAACATGGGTTATCATATGTTCTGGGAACTGAGATTTCATGTTCCAATATCATCTTGGTTCATTCTCCAGCCAGGTTGGATTTCTTTTCATTTGTTAAAGATACAACACAGTCTCTAATCTATGGGCTTTTGCACAGATTCTCCCTCCATCTCATGTACTTTTTCCTACAACTCTTTCTATACAATGATAACTTGTCTTTCAAATCTCAACTTCCATATAATTTGCTCCAAGAAGCTTTCCCTTATCTCCTAAATCAAATATTGACAAACTATGGCCCATAGAGTCAATTTGCCCTTTGCCTGTTGTGAACAGCCCTCAGGATAAGAATGGTTTTAAACTTTTAAAAGGATATTAAAAGACAAAGAAGAAAAAGAAAAAGAACAGGAGGAGAAAGGGAAGAAAGAGCAGGAGAAGCAGAAATGAAGACCATATATGACCCTTCTAGCCTAAAACAGTAGCCTTTAAAAACTAAAATATTTACTATCTGACCCTTGGCAGAAAAGTTTGCTAACTCCTGACTTAGATCATCAGCATAGGCCCCCCACTACGTGTTCCCTTGATGCCCTGAATTTTCCTGGTTATCACATTTGTGCTTTGTATTACAATCAGTTTTTTTAATGTCTCATTTTAACACTAGACTATGAGCTCTTCAAAATCAGGCACCATGTTCACCTTTATCACACTACATTCCAAGTATATTGTACCTGGTAGAGTCTCAGTAAACATTTGTTGAATGAACCAAAATGAAAATGAAAACAAATGACAGCTTCCACATTGCTGGTGTCCACAAATAGGCCATGAAAACACTTCCAGGGGTATATGACTAGGACAACCACACATCCTCATGTTTTTCAGGGCAGTGATGATTTATTCTTGTTGTCCCAGCAAAATTATTAACTGTTTCCCTTTCCCTGTCAAGAGTATCTCACTTTGGAGGAAGTTAGGATACTTGGAAAAAGTTTTTAAGTCAAATTGCCTGGGAAGATTTTCTAGAGACCATTGTTGCAGAAATGATAGTGACCTTTGTATCAAACAGCAGCACTCTTTCTATGGGAAAAAGAATCATTGTAACACACAATGTTCGGAATCCAGAAAAACATTAGTAAAATGTGTTTATGGAACATTATGATTGAAATACTTTTCTTCACTGATCTAAAGGTTTTCCTGTGATTTTTAACATAGTCATTGTGTGAAATATGTTGCAAATGACCAACTTTTAGGAATCAGTCCATCTTGAGTTCGGAACTGTGTAATTACATTTAATGGATAAATATATAGTAAGTTTTTTGTGTGTACCTGACATCTATGCTTTAGTCATTCTTTTTTCTTTTGACACGACTGGCAAAACAGATGTTCTAGCTAATCAATGTGCAGGATTGATTTTAAAAGAATTGGCCGGGCATGGTGGCTCATGCCTGTAATCCCAGCACTTTGGAAGGCTGAGGAGGGCAGATCACCTGAAGTCAGGAGATCGAGACCATACTGACCAGCATGGTGAAACCCCATCTCTACTAAATATACAAAAAAATTAGCTGGGCATGGTGGCAGGTTCCTGTAATCCCAGCTACTCAGGAGGCTGAGGCAGGAGAATTGCTTGACCCCAAGAGGCAGAGGTTGCCAGGAGCCAAGATTGGCACCACTGCACTCCAGCCTGAGTGACACTGAGACTCCATCTCAAAAAAAAAAAAATTATTTTCAGATATAGAATTGAATTAAAGTTAAGTTTGGGAATCTTCTGGCTCAACATGACTATTTTATGGATATAAATATGGATGACAAGAGAGGCAAATACTCCTGCAGTAGATAAGACTCCTTTAAAATCATCAATAGACCCGTTTGAACATTTTTCCATAAATGTAAATAAAATGAAACATAATAAAATATCATATTTATATTGCATTCCTTTTTTAATGACTTTGAAATCACTTTGGAATCTTCATGTCTCAGATTCACCTAACAAAAACCTATATTATACTTATTTATACATGAATCTTACCTATCCAATGGAAGATATGAGTTCTACGTCTTTTCATTTCCTTTTCACTTCTCTAAATAGTGTTTTGCCACCACTTTTCTGAGACCCAGGCCAAATTCATTATATATATATATTACTAATAATAATTATTTGAATATATGTTGAATATACACTCAATACTCAACACTCAACATAAAATTTTAGTACTTATTGAATATATGCAACATATTAGGCAGTAATCTTATGTAATGTTTTTACTCATCACAAAAACCAGATGAGGTAAGAGCCATCTATTTATAAAAATGACAAGACTGAGGCTAGGTGCAAATAACTTGCCTAGAGATACACAGCTAGTATGTGCTACAGATGGGACCTCAATTCAGATCTTTCTGAGTTGACTAGGAACAACCACACTATCATAACCATTTCCTTAGGAGGCTGTATTAGATACCTCTTGTGTGCTACTTCAAATCTTCTTGGTCTCATCTTTTACTTTAGCCACTGATGAGGCTCCCAGTTTCATGCAGAAGGAAGCTAACAGTGCCCCGCCTTCTGCCTCAGGTCTCTTTGATGCTACTGCATGAGATGAACCACTTAGCATTCATACATGTGCAACCAAGCAGTGTTGGTGTTGGGGATACTTTAACCAATCAGAGACATGAACCTGTCCCTTCCACTTTTTCCCATGGGCAGTGTTGGGATATATTTCATAAGGATCCTGAGAAAGTCTCACAAAATCAGCATTTCCTGTAGGCATCCTGAGTTGCCTTCCCTCCTTCTTTGTTTCACTGCAGTCCTCCACTCCTGTTCCCTGAAACCATCTCCCAAATACATAACCTATACGCAAGCCTTTGTCCCAGGCTCTGTTTTCAGTGGCATTCAGGATAATAAGAGGCCATTTCCCTCACCAGCTGAAATCATCTTGTCTCTATCCCTGAGCTTTACGGAACTAATATGCAACAGCTAACATACTTTATCTGAAGAGGAAATCCCCTGTCTCCGATGGACCTGACTTCTTCATTTCCTGTGAATAGCAGAGCTATCTGCATCTGTAGGGTCTCAGGACCATGTTGAGAATATTTGTCTACCTCTGCTGGAAGCCCTTCTGATTAGTCAGGCTCCTTGGGTTGGAAACATAAGGATTTATAATGAAAAAGAGTCACACAGTAAAAACAGAAAGAATGAAAAGAAAACAAACCAATAAAGAACCTATCCTATCATAACATTTGAGGTTCTGGTATTTGCTGGCTTTGGAGGGAGTTCAAAATAAATGAAAGAAATGTGTATTTTATTAAATGCTAATATTTAGAAGATGTGGGGGGAAAAAAGAAAGATAAATGCTTCCAATCATATTTGCAAATATGAGGCATCTCCTACCCCTTTCAAAATGGTTAGGTATTTTCCTTGCATTTGAGCAACCTACATGGTTTTGGAAGTAATGCCTGGACCTAGCCAAAAAAATTGCACTAGGAGTAGCGTGTGAATCTAACCAACAGAGATTGCACCACATTATGCTCTCAGCCTAGATCTCAATAAAATGATAGGCTTTCTCTCGTCAAGTTGTAGCTGCCACCTGACTTCCTCTACAGAAAGAGCCTGTTGCTTCTGACTCCACATAGACCAGTCTATAATAAACTCTATCCTTTCCTTGCAACATCTGCTGTCGTTAACATGATCTCTGTTTGTCTTGAAGTATAAATAGGCCCCAAATTTCAAAAGTTCAGAACACACTGAACCGTAACAGCATAGCTTCTTCCCTTTCTTCTTGGTAAGAGCCTTATCCCTCTCTTGGGTTTTGGAATTCATTTTAAAAACAACAATGAAATAAAGTGGAGCGGAAGAAGATTTGGAGGGTCAGAAGTACTCAAGTGGATCAGAAATGAAGGCTTCCCTTTGTTTTTGTTTTCAGTATTTTTGTAATAATACAGGTTGACCATGAATTTAAACCATTTCTTGCATACCCTTTTATCCACACTAAAGTGAGGAGTTTATCATCAAGATAACTCAAAAGAAGAAACTAATTTTAATATTAATTTTTTTTATTCAGTACTCAAAGTGGTTTACAATGTTCAGATACACCAATTTTTTATTTTGCTTGAACAAAACATTTGTAATTAATGCACTTTTTTCAAAAAGAGAAAACAGGTGATTCTTATATTTCCTCCGATGTAGGGTATTGATAAAGGGCAAAGCACTGAGGCCTGACAGCCCCGTATTCCCAGCTAGCCCTGCGATCAAGCAAATTGACTTCACATATCTGAAACTCAACTTACTCCTCTAAAACGTGGATGAAATCAGTAATATTTTCATAGTACTGTTAAAGTAGCAGATGCAATAATGCATGTGAAATGTTTGATATGTGTATTTAATAAATAATAGATGATAATGATTTTCCAAAGGCATAATTGGATCTTCCAGTGTGACTGACAAAACTTTATGATCCAGTTATCTAAACTAAATCAGATGAAGACGGAAATCAGTTTCATATGTATCTCCAGCTGAGGAGTTAAAACAGATAAAATGATTGGAAGAGTTTCTAGCAGGTTGTAACCACTTGATAAATGTTAGCTATTCATTACTATCATTATTAATGTATCATTAATAATGTATAATTATTCATATTATTGTAGTCAGTTTACTGAATGACCTGGGCTCAGCAGGTGCAAGAGAGGAAATTTAGTCTTTCTAACCAATTTGTATTTAACTCATACTGTAAAATGATTTTTCTCAGATCCTGGATAAAACTCTAAGCAGATGACATAACTTTGTTGAATACTTTCAAATATGAAAAATTCCAGTGCAATCTAATGCAATCTCAAATCCTTTTCAAAATTTCTTCCTTCCCTCAGCCCAAGCCTGCCTCAGGCTGGAAAATCTGTGATGGGGAAAAAAGTTTGGTTGGCTTTGGATCATTTTCCTTGACTCCTCCTCCTACACTCACTATGAAGTCTCTGGTTCTCCAGGGTTGAGCATAGGGCTTGGAGTTGAGAAAGGGAAGGGCAATATGAGACAGAAAAGATCTGCCATGAGCAAGAACATTGATAATATAGCTTTGATTTTTGCAGATTTATATCTAGCTTTGATTTTTCATGAGTTTTGCAGATATCTGAAACTGACTCATTTTGGGGTCAGGCCCTTCTACAGGTTCTGCAGAGATTTACACTCAAGATATGCAGTTCCTTGCCTGGCATGGACAATTCCTATCCCTTCCGGCTGTTTAAGATTTCTCTGGTAGACTCTAGTCTCCAAGTTCAACCCTGCACTTGAGGTCACCTCATGTCTCTTGTATGGGTCTCTGTTAAAATGAGCCATGACACACTCCCCTAACAGACACAGATCTGGTCTACAGTTGGCCAGGTATCTTTGCTCAGAAAGCTGAGCAAAGTGGAACCCTCTTTAGCACAAACCACTTCAACTAGTCTCTCACCTATAGACTCTTCTTCTTCAGGAACTGTACCAGACAACAATTCCTGTCTATCTGTAAACTCCTTAGCGGCGCTTTAAGAAAAAACTCATTGGTGTGGGATATGAGGGCAAGCACTATGCTCTGCCTCATCAGAGAAGAGATGAAGAATTCATAACACATTGAAAAAGAAAAAAATTGGCCAGGCACAGTGGCTCACGTCTGTAATTCCAGCACTTTGGGAGGCCAACGTGGGCAAATCACAAGATCAGGAGTTTGAGACCAGCCTGGCCGATATAGTGAAACCCCATCTCTATGATAAATACAAAAATTAGCCAGGTGTGGTGGCACACGCCTGTAGTCCCACCTACTCGGGAGGCTGAGGCAAGAGAATTGCTTGAACCTGGGAGGTGGAGGTTGCAGTAAGCTGAGATCGTGCCATTGCACTCCAGCCTGGGTGACAGAGTGAGACTCCGTCTCAAAAAAAAAAAAAATGTCTACAGATGATTCTTGTAACAGTCCTCTTCCACCTTCCAATGAACACTCACCTTCCTTATATACCCTGGAAGTGCATGATGGGCCAGATGAGCAGAAGCCACGCTAAGTTTTAACCACTTCCTTTGCAAGTTCATTATAAGTGGTCTAAGTTTACACCGTCCAATACAGTAGCCACTTGCCATATATGGCTATGTACATTTAAATTTTAATAACAATAAAATAAATGATTCAGTTCCTCTATCTCATTAGTCCTATTTCACATGCTCAATACCTACCTGTGGCTAGCAGGCTACCATAAGGGATAGAACCAATATAGAACATTCCATCACTGTAAAAAGATGTATAGGCAGAGTCAGAACTCTGGAACCTCACTTCAGAAGGTGAATGTTTTGGCATCTATTTTTTTGTTCTCAGATCTTCTCAGATCTTGGGCCCTCTGCTGAAGTTACAATACAAGAGGAAGAAAATCACATTTACCAATCTGTTACATAGTAAGTAAAGTTTTAGCATCTGAGTTCTGGCTAGGAATATGTCTGAACACATGAATACAAGACCATTTTCACAATGCTAAAATATGGAAATAATTAACTCGAATTAGTAAGAATGAGCCTCAAGTCTAAATTAAAGTCCACTCCGGCAGAGTAAGCATCTCCATCCTTCCTAACCCCGTGATGGAACACAGAAGAGCCTCTACCAAAGCCAGTCTCCTTTATACTTATGGTCTTTCCTAGTTTAGGAATTGTCTCTCTTTTTTTTTTTTTCCTAAAAGCAACTCCCAAAAGTAGGCAGAACAGTTATTATTATGCCCATTTTTCCAATGAGGAAACGGGCTCAGGGAGCATAAATCAACTTGCCCAAGTTTACAGAGCCAGTAACTGGGAGAGTCAGGTATTCCCAACTCTCCTACTTCATTATGCTTCTTCCTGAAAAGCAGGAAAAACATCAAAATACAAATACCCTCTAACATGCAGAGAAAGCAGGAATTCAAAATTGAACCACTGTCAAAGGCCACCACAATTTTGATTTATCACTCACGTATACTCTTCCAGATACCTAGTATGCCTAGAATTAAAATTAAAGGCTATTTTATTAGCAAAATATTGAGAACAACCTGGTCTGATGAAGACCATGAAACACACACTAGAGTCTTTCCATGTCCCTTAACAAATTTGGAAGCTGGGTTTTGGTCTTTTTGAGCACATTGCTGCTTTGCCTTTTTGCATCTTCATGTCATTTACTCAACAACAGTAACAGAGTCACTTACTCAACAACAGTAACAGCCAACCACTTGGGAAGACCTGGGAAGTAATGTAGCACCTACTAGAAAGAGACATTTAACCACAGATTAGGGTGATGAATGTCACTGACACTGACAGGCAGCTACACAGATGAACTGTGTTCGTGTTTTTGCAACCAGGCTTAATAAAGAAGAAAAAGAAGAAATGCATAGGAATGAGAAACAGCAAATTCAAGACAGTTATATCTGAGAAAGGACAGGGAAGGAAATTCAAATGGAGTCCAGAAGTCCAAAAGGGGCTTTAACTGTCTTCACAAGTTTGGTGAGTTTTACTTCTAGAGATGGATACTGACTATGTGGGTGTTCATTATACTATTAAAAGGTGGAATTCTTCAAACTCAGTTTAAAAAAAATTTTAAAAGTTACTAAAGGCACATTTGCTAAAAACAGATTATTTCTATAGTTCTTTTGGTCTCATTTGTTGAAAAAAAAATTGTACTTGTAGTGTTTGAAGTATTTTTGTATAATAAGGCCAACAGAAGACCAAAAGCTGGAATGTTCTGTGAATAAGGCTTGCTTTGCCTAGATGTGCTAATAAAAGAGAGACGTGAAATTAAAATAATATTCATTTAGCTTACCCCCAGCCTTCATATAAGTCATTAGCACACTCTTGATCTAGGTAGAGGAGCTAAGGGGAGATAACTCAATTATCTGACAATATTACAAAAGCCTCATCAACTTTAACAAGCTTTCAAAATTGTGTAATTATGGGTAAATACAGAAATGTAATACAATGGCTTAGGTTCATTAATAGGCAGAGGTACCAAGAAAGGGTGCCCATTCTTCAGGGTCACAAAAGACTTCATAGAGTCCCTCCGTTAGTGGCCCTTAAGTGCTGATTAGAGTCCCGCGTGTTGTGTAGCCACTGTTTTGCTGCCCCATGTCTTTGCTCCCCTTTCTTCTGGTTATGGATCCTGACCTCTGTCCACAAGAGCAGATCTATAACTGAGTTCCAGCCAGTCATATTCCCTTATTCCACTGAACTCAGGGGTTGGTCCTGAAGTGGGTGTAATAGCCAAAGAGAAATTATCAGTATTTCCCTGGGCCTGATATATAGACATCAGGAGAAAAAAATTCTTTGTCACTTGAGATGACTAAACTGGGATTACTGAGACAGTACCATCACTCCCCTCTAACCACATGTAGGAAAAGCCCTTTGGCAGCAGAAGGAAATAAGGCCAAGAGTCACAAGGAGCAGAGACAAGCAGCAAAGAGAAAGAGAGAGGGCCAATAGCATTGAATCTTTGACACTAATCCTGGTAGTCCGAGGCCATGGTTCTTCTAGCTCCTTCTTCAACTGTGTTAGGGATTGCAGTATCCTTCACAGAGGCACAAGCCAAATACTTAATGTGTTGCTTAAGGCTCTTAGAGTTGTGACTCTCTTCCTTGTCCTGATTAATACAGTTACTAACTACATTATGACATTTCAGTTAATGATGGACTCCAGTGGCTCACGCCTGTAATCCCAACATTTTGATAGGCCGAGGCAGGTGGATCACTTGAAGCCAGGAGTTCGAGAACAGCCTGGCCAACATGGCAAAACCCCATCTTTACTAAAAATACAAAAATTAGATGGACATGGTGGTGTGTGCCTGTAATCCCAGCTATTCGGGAGGCTGAGGGAAAAGAATTTCTTGAACCCAGGAGGCAAAGTTTGCAGTGAGCCAAGATCGTACCACTGCATTCCAGCCAGGGGCGGACAATAGCAAAACTCTGTCTCAAGAAAAAAAAAAAAAATGGACTGCATATATGATGATGGTCCCAACAGATTAAAATACTGTAATTTTATAATACTACATTTACTGTGTTCTATGTTTAGATAAACAAATATCATTGTGTTATAGTTGCCTACAGTATTCAGTACAATAATATGCTGTGCTGCAGGTTTTAATCCAGGAGCAATAACTATACCAGATAGCCCAGGTTTGGAGAAGGCTGCACCATCTAGGTTTGCCTAAGTAAACTCCATGACGTTCATACAATGACTAAATAATCTAATGACACACTCCTTAGAACGTATCACCATTGTTAAGCAATATATGACTGTATCTTGAGTAACTGATCCCTCAACAGGCAGGACAAGGAAGGAGACTGGGAAGAGAGTGGAAGGGACACAGGCATGAAGGCATGAAACAGTGTTAGAGAAGAAAGTAGCCTGAGTTCAAAAAGATGGGTCTCTTAAAAAATAAAGCCAGCGACGCAGGCAAAGGCCAAGCCAAGAAGATTTTGTTTTGCCTTGACCCTCATCAGAAGTATCTGCCACGTGTGCCTTATTTCCAAAAGGCCTTTTTCTCAACAAAGTATTCCAGTATAGACACCCCCAGCTAAGGAAGCCTTGCTAAATGGTTTTATTCTAATGGTTAACAACTTTTGCTTCATCTCAGATCACTGACATTTTCATAATGGTCTGCTCAAGACAAAACAACTTTTTAATATACCCAATGGATCAATCTTTTCTGTTGGAGCTTAAGGCCTGAGGGCAGGTGAGCTGATTAGACATTGCAGGGGAAAAAGCACTTCCCTAATCCCTTCAAATCATGCCATGTGGACCATGGTTTACTAGCCCTACAAGCCAGTCTTACTTTCTCTCTCTGACTGCTCTTCCACCATGTGCAATTTGCCACATTACCCCAATGAGGGGTGCTGGTCTCCTGTGTCCTAGACACCATAAGCACACTTATTCCATCATGATTATTTCTCTTGGGAATAGAAAATGGGGAAAATGTGTCTTACGTTTCAACTAAATCACAAAATATTGTCACAGCCTATAAATCTGAGTTAAGTCACTGTTGCTCAGGAGGTAAAATTTCTAAATGGTACATAGAAATATTTAGAACTCCTTTTCATTGTATCTACTTCAAGTTTAAGCAATCAGGATATTACTGATGAGATGTGAAGTTGAGCACAGAGAGATTATACCCCTATACTATGTCAAATTCATTAAATAAGGTGTACTATTTGTTATCTGATCTATAGATAAATAGAGGTGGTCTCAATGAAAGTGATTTATGCTATTCCCAGTTTCTTTCACAAAAAATGGGAACAACTATAAATGGAGATATAATCAAATAAAAAAAGCATGGAAATGACATTTAACTTCGATAATGCAATTTGATGTGATCAGATGTGCAAGTATACTGCATCAAGACAAAGGGAAATACAAGAGCAATAATCATGCATTCGGAGTTTATTTCACATTTGTGTTGTAAGAAATTATCATTTAAGTACCTATAATATGGCACAGGAGTTATACATTTTTGTACTTAAACTGTTTTGATATTTCATGGCTTTATTTAATTCAGTATATAGTCCACACAGACTTGGAAACAACATCCTAGCTAGCTAGGATGTCCAGGTACTAATATATTAACATGACAGCTTCATGAAAATATGCAAAACAGCCAATTTTAAGTGTATATGTAATATAAATATATTCAGTTTGAATATCAACTATTAAAGCTTCCAAAATAAATAGTGTAGTATAATAAAGAGTGTGCCAAATTAGGAGTTAGATCATGCTTTAGACAATTTTTTTTTTTCTTGAGACAGGGTCTCACTCTGTTGCCCAGGCTAGAGTACAGTGACACAATCATGGCTTGCTGCAGCCTTGACCTCCTGGGCTCTAGCAATCCTCTCACCTCAGGTAGGCAATCTATCTTATGGTCAAAAAAGTAATCACTTAGTACAAGGTTTCTCACCCTTGACTATTGACATTTTGTACTGGATAATTATCAGTTGAAAGGTGCTATACTGTGCATTGTAGGATGTTTTACAGCCTCCCTGATCTCTACCCATTACATGCTAGTAGCACGTCTCCAGTTGGGACAAAAAAAATGTCATCAAATATTGCCAAATTTCCCCTGGCAGCAAAATTAATCATTGACACCCTCTCCCCCCATTGAGAAACACTGACTTGGAGAGGTTTTATGAGACCCAAAATGTGTTACTGTTTTTATAAGTTGTAAATTATCTTACAAATATGTCATCTCTTTAAACAATAACTAATTTTCCAATCTATAATTGGACAAATTATATTATATATTGTACAATAAATGGCATTCCTTTCTAATAGCAAAAACTTTATTATGCTCTTGGCAAAATTTATAAACAAAGCAAGGTCTGGCAGCTCTTCAAAAACAGGATCATTCTTTATTCACATTTTTTTAGCCCTAGCACCTAATACGTTTCCTGACATACATGGCATGTCTCCATAAATCTTTTGCAAATGAAAAGGAAAGTCTTAAAAGAGATTTTACTATGCATATTTTTAAGAATGCTTTCACTTTAATAGGTACCAATGAATTACACATAGTTGGCATTCTAACCGTTAAAAAAGCTTTCAGATGTGTGTGCACAGAGGCAGGATAAGGGAGGCACATCGCAAAATGGCAAAAATATCCTTAATCAATGCTATTATCCATCATACTTTTCTATCTTGTGTGAAATATTTTCAAAATTTCAGAAAATTAACAAAATCTCCACTGCCACCAGAGTAATCAACATCACCACCATGGATCACTGAGATAGAATTGCTAATTCATCTCTCCCTTACCCACTCTTGCAAACCTTTCAGAGTTTTAAAAATGAGAAGTAAATTACATCAGTCTCCTCTGCAAAGAAAAAAGGAAAATCTCGTTTTCTTCAAATGTCCCACAGGGCTCCTCAGGAACCGGCTCTCATCCACATGTCCAGCCTCATCTCAGGCTGCTCATTTGCATGGCACCCTTGTTCAGTCCCCACAGCCCGCTTTCCTCCAGTGCCCAGGCTCTTTCTTACTTGCGGTTTCCACACGAACTGCTCACTCAGCTGTGAGTGGAAGTGGAAAGCGTTTCCCTCCACACTGTTTCTGGCCAACTCTATTCAATTTTGGTTTCAGTTTAAATGCATTTCCAAGAGCCACCTGCCTTGACAACTCACATTGCCCCCATCACCACTATTCTAAATTTTGATGCACTTATAGCACTCGTATTTTTTCTTCATTATATAGCATTTACCATATTTAGGATATTATTCCTATATACCTATTTACCTATTTATAATTATACGTTTGTATGTATAGATGTATATACATTTGTGTGTATATGTGTATATATGTGTGTGTGTATATATATATTTATCTCTTTTTGTTGACTCTCCCTAATAAGAAATGAGGGCAGAGATTATGTCATTTTGTACATACAGCCTTTATTACAATACTTGGCATACATTAAATGCCCAATAAATATCTGGTGAAGAAATGAGTTAATAAATGAGTAAATGTACACATTGACTTTATGAAGGAGAAGCTCTGGCAGCAAAGGTAGCAATTTTAGGATAGAAAGGAAACTATAACACGGGTAAGGGAAGTATTTGAGGGTCAGCAAGGCTCTGGAAGAACCAGTTCCTCAAATCACATTGTATCTGTACCCAATTCCTCCATTAGTGCACAAGAATGGCTCAGCTTCTCCTCTCAGTAGATGGTCCCACCATATCCTTATTGCAGATTGTTGTTTCCTAGCCCATTTATGCCTAGTGTTCCAATAAGGGAACAGTGGGCACATGGGAGTTATTTATATCCTACTGCTCAAGGTCATGGCCAAGGTCTGATTTTGCAGTTTAAAAAATTGCAACCTCCAGCATAAATGGGTTATCTTTACCACACCAATATTATTGGTAATAAACTTACATTTATGTTCTTTCTTCTTTACCAATATTATTAATAATAACCCACTACTATTGGTATATTATTAGTAGTATATTATTGATAATATACCTATATTATTATATTATTAATATACCAAGAATATATCATTATATTATTAATAATATATCGATAATAATAGCATATCAATATAATTGATAAAGAAGAGAGAAATAAAATAAAGCTTCTCTACCATATTATTTCACCTACCACTTTATTCCAGATAATTTATGTCTAGCTGCCAGTTATCTCCAAAGCTCTAATTCCAAAGATATCAACCACCAGCTCAATATCTGAATGGTTCCTCTCCCATATAGTGGGTACCCCAAACTCACTAAAGGCAAAGCTTAAGCAACCATCCTCTTCTTTCCTACTCCCCCATATCTGCTATTGGAACTTCCATTCCCAAAGATATCCTGACTATGGACAATGGCGTTACTGTTGACACCCTCTCCACAGTCCCCAAAGTCAGGAGTAAGCAAACTCTATTTCCTCTCTTTTGTATTTCTTTGATCTGTACCATCCTCTCCATTCTGGCCGCCATCAATCTCCTCCCAGTCCTCAATCAATTTCTTCTCAATTTGAACAATTGAAACAGTGTCTTAACAAGTCTTTCCATTTGGTCCATGCTCCAACCCATTCTTCACCCTGCTTCCTGCTGTCTCATTAATCTTTCTAAAGTTCAGCTTCTTACAGGCTCCTCCTCTATTCTGAAATCTTCAAAGCCTGCTCAATTACTGAAGTAAATAGAAGTACTTTAATCAGACATTGAAGGCTCTCCAAAAATATGTCTCCACCCTTCTTTTCTTCTCGGCATGCTTTCCACACTGCGTCCAAATGGAAATACTCCACACCTTGTAATATCTGAGCTCTTTATTCATGCCTGTCCTCAGTGTGGAGGGTCCTTTTCTCCTTCTGCCAAAATCCCACTAACTTGGAGCTCTCAGAATACAATTTATGCATTATATCTTACATTGCTTTATATTACAGTTGGTTACTTGGATTTTCCCTCTTACTGAATTGTTATCTCCTTGAGGTTCAAGGTTGTATCTCACTTAAGTCTAAATTCCCCAGAAAGCTTATACACGCAAAAGTTTGCGCATTAAGAAAAAGCACAGGCCCTGAATTCAGATAGACTTGAATGCAAAGCCTGACTTTATCACTTGATATAAAAAAGCAAAGTCCCTAAACTCTGTGAGCATTGGTTTCATCATATTTAGATTAATTAGAATTGATTAACTGGAAGCTTGTTTTCCAAGTTATTGCAAAGATCTGATCCATAAAGCGTATAACACAATGCAGGTATGTAAGAGGCACCCAGTAAATGGGAGCTATTGGAACAGTAGTAACTATTACTACATTGTAATAGATAATCAATATATATTGGTTAAATTAAACTAAAATTAACATAATAAATCTTTCCTGCCCTCCAGGAGGATATAATCTAATTGGGGGAAGCCACATGCTAATGTAATTAACCATTCTAAGTAAAATGTAACATGAATGAATGGAATCAGCTGTAAGTTCCAAGGTTATGTGAGCAGAAAGACTGACTGCCTCCCAGGGCAGAGAAGACATCCCCTGAAAAAAAACACAGGACCTCTGCAAAGTCTCCTGCAACAGGGAACCACCACAGAAATAGGCCTGCTCTGAACAATAAAGGGTCATTCTCATTTGTTTTCATTTTTGTTTTCAAATTAGGCATGTTTTAAATGAGTCATTAATCATGTACTTATTTCACTAATTACTGACTTCTTTTCCAGCTAATTTTCTATTGAAAGGCATCCTAAAACAGGGAGAAAAGATACTGTCTTGAGAAAGGGAATAAAAGTCTGCTCAGAACTACATCTCATTACCTGGTACTGTCACATAGATCAATGTCAGAGTATATACCATGAAACTATTGACTACTGAAGAACAATTCATGGTAAGTAAAGTAATTTCAAGACAGGTGGGAAAATTAATTGTTGAAAATTTCAAAGTGTGATAACATAACTAACTCCAAACCAGGAAGAGAGAATAAGATTAAAATAAAAATTGATGATGAAATGTTATTTTGGATCAGTTGTGTGTGGGTGACCAAGAGTGATTTAAGATATTTTCTTTCCTCTTTCTCCTTCATCTCTCTAAAAAGGAGAAAAGAGAAAGAAAATATCTTAAATCACCATATCTGGGCTTTCCAGATATAATTCTAGAGAGAAAGAGAGAGAGAGAGTTGGGGTGCATAGAATGGTACCCCAAAGTATGATATGATGTTTGGCAAACTGAGCATTTTTGAATTAAAAGAAATGGAAAAGCCTTAGAAACTGCCTCAGAACCAGGGACTTTCTAAGCTTCTCTTACTTCTACCCCCTCCCCAACAAGTGTAGAAAGGTATTCTCTCTGGTATCTGTGTAAAGAAAACTTCTTCCAAAAGAAATGCAATTGTCTTCATATCCCCTTTCTAGGAATCTTATCAACTAATCAGGAAAAAATAACCACCAGGGAAGAGAAGAGAAGAGACAAAAAATTGTCATATGCCCACAAAAACTTTTCACCTATTCTTCTGAGGGCAGCTGCAAAAGATTACCTGAGAGACTGTATCTGCAAAATAAGATAACCTATGTTCACACTGTACTTTCTCCCCTCACCTTCTCATAACTTGTCCAAAGACTATTGTTTGTCCTTAGGTCCTATTCAGCTTTCACAGGGAATAATTTACAAACAATTATCTAGTCTTTGGGACCATTTACTTCCCCTAGAAATCATTTACCACTCCTCTCAACTGCCTACAGCCTCTCATACCACTCTCTCCTGTAAATAGGGTATTTAAGCCACAATCATCTGGTCCTTCTTTGAATCTGCTATTCTGTATGGCTCCCACATTTACACACATTAATAAATTTGCGTGCCGTTTGTCCTGTTGATCTATGTATTGTCAGTTCACTTCAGCAGACTGGAGCCTTCAAAGGAGGAGGAAAAATTCTCTGCATTCTACTATTAATATCTATCTATCCATCCATCTATCCATCTATCTAATCTATCTATAACTTGAAATCTTGGAATCACTGTGTACGTTAGTCTGAATAATGACCCTAAGATGACCATGCCCTAAACATCAGTATCTATGAATGTTATCTTACATGGAAAAGGGGACTTTGTAGACATAATTAAGTTAAGGATCTTGAGTAAGGAGTGTGTCGTGGATTATCTAGTTGGGCTCCAAATGTAATCACAAGTGTCCTTATAAGAAGGAGGCCTAGGGATATTTGACTACAGTAAAAGAGAGGGCAATATAACCCCAGAGACAGAAATTATAGTGATGCAGTGATCATGTGAACAGCAAGGGGTGAACTAGATAGCAAAAAATTTTAATCATGCAGTGAAGGAAGTTAGGACAACAACTAGCTGTGAGGTTGTAGGAAGAAAATGGTCAAAGAGAGGAACTACTACAAATGCACCTTTCTGCCATGTGGCTCGAATCTTCTTGGATGGAGCCTTTAGTAATAAAAAAGTTAAAGTAGGTCCAGAAATAAGGAGAAGCTGTTCAAAAAAAGTAGGTCCAGAAATAAGGAGAAGCAGTGGGAAGGACATTTGCCTAGCCATGTGACATGATTGGCAACCCCAGCGTGGGACCACGTAAAACCTACGTATCTGGAATAGGCATCTGGATCTTTTTTAAACAGGACTAAACAATTGCTCCTTGTTTTGAAAAACTTTTCTGTTGCTGTTGGTATTTCCATGTCCAAGGCAAACAGAGAGTCATGTGGATGCTCAGCAATTGAAATCTTGCCCCTGTTTTGGAAGAGATGTGTTTCAGCCTGTCCTTCAAAGGGATTTCTCCCCATGTAATCTATTATGTTCATATTTTATTTGGAAAAAATGGAGAGAAAGAGAAGAGGAAATGCAAAGAACAAGGAAAGGAAACAGAAGTACGAGAGCAAAGAAGTCCAAGAAAGAAAGAGACCATCGGGTGTTTGTGCATGACTCTCTTTCATATGGAATTAATGGTGGTTTAATGGGGTATGAAAGGATGTTTTACTGGAAACAATGAGGAACAATTGTCTAGCTCACGTTTCATTTCACAGGTCATTATTGCATTAAGAAGTAAATCGACCAAGTCCGGTAAATAACAGTCTGTGTATTGCCGAGAGCTTCAAACCAACAATTTTAGCCATCACAAACTAATATCTCTGTCATTTTAACCCTTGCAGGGTTGTGCTAGGGGGCTAAACAATTACAGTCTTCACCCAGCTCTAGAAGGTGAGCATAATTCATTGCCCTTCTAGTCCCTTCTTTTGCAAAACCCAGGAGGCCATATTTTAGCATTGTTGTTTTGTTGATGAGCCAGTCTTAGCCAAATGCAGCTCTGGTGGCCTTGAAAAACAACCCCCATTTTAGTGAATGCTGCAGGCATCTTTAAACAGACTGCTTCCTCTGCAAAATTAATTGCTGCAAAATGCAGTGCTCCCTCATCTAAGCTTTCACAAGCTCAAACTCAGCTATTTGGGTAGGTCATAGATGTGTCTGAGAGATCCAGGGAAAATGAGCTGCTTTTCTTTATTATAGAAGTTCACGTTCGTGTCACCAAGCATCATCAGGCACTGGACATACAGGAGTTTCTAATGCTTAAATTCTGGTTCCATTAACTCAGGGGCAATTGGTGGATGAGGCCAATCCTGGCCATATTTTGAAGCAATAGTGTAGTAAATAAACACATCAAAGATAGTTTATTGTAAACAATCACACTTAAAATACATATGGTAAAATAAAGTGCATATTAAAATAAAATTTTCTTGCTTCAACTTGTGACAAAAATCAGACAAAAGCCAGGTTAAGATTTATAATATTACATAAGCATGTCAAAGACAAACCAGGCTATACTGGCCCCGCAGGAACTGGCCTCAATTGCCTCTTTCCCGCCATCCTATCCAGCCTTTTACGTCTCTTGGTATACCCAGCATGAACTGACCTCTGCTCCGTTTAAGTTCCCATTACTGCTTCATCGCCCTCCAGCTTCCTGGGCCAGCCCCATACGAACTGTCAACATTTCCTCATAATTTTTCAATTAAAAACCGATGTTTATCCTACAGATTGGATATGGAATTCTCCACACTTCCACAGTACCTCTAAAACATGGTAAGTAAGGTCTAATTTCTTTCTTGAAAGAGAAAAAATCTTGCAGAGATGGCATCAGTATTCCAATGTCTTACTTTTATTATTTCAAGTAACACTAAGGTCTTACAATTAACTACGGTGTGCTGACTAATAGCCTCCCTAGGATGCATATGCCCTAATTCTGATTATGTGAATATGGCAAAGGGACTTTGAAGATATTATTAAGTGTATAGATATTAAAGTAGGAAGACTATCCTGGACTACAAACTTAGAAGCAGAGAACTTTCTCTGGTTAGAATTAGAGAGTTGTAGTAAAGGAGAAGGAGGGAGAGATTCAAAGCATGAGAGGCACACAGTTAACTATTGCTGATTTTGAAGATGAAGACAGCCACAAATCAGGGAATGCAGGCAGCCCTAGAAGTTGAGCATGAAGCCTGGTCTACAGTGAGCAAGGACACAGCGACCATAACTGAGCAGCTTAGCAGCTGAGCCTCAAACTGCATTTTAAACTTTTTTTTTCTTGTTTTCCTTTTCCTCTTTTCCCTTCCAGTCTCAAGATACAATTTTGACACAAACTGCATATGTTACTGGTGGAAAGTATCCGAGTTACCAGTGGTAAATCTGTGCGGGTCTGCAGCAACCTTAATTTCTAACCCCTCAGATGAAAGAATTTGACAGAGGGGCATAAGGCAGAAAAAGAGACCGAGGCAAGTTTCAGAGCAGGTGAGGAAGTATATTTTAAAAGGCTTTGGAACAGGAGTGAAAGGAAAGTACGCTTGACAGAGATCCAGTGGGTGACCTGAAGAACAAGTGTGGTGTGTAACTATTAACTGTGATACTATGACTTTATAGGGTGGCCCCCTTCTGGCGTCTTTAACCCCCTTCTCATGATTCTTCCCTTAGGGTGGGTTGCCCACATATGCAGTGCCCTCCTTATCCTTGGGAGGCGAGCACGCGCAGTGTGTTTAGAAAATTGTACACATGACTGTCTGAGGCTTTCTTCCCTTTGCTGCTGGTGTGCCCCCAGAAAATCAAACTCTGCCACTTTGTCTCTTAATGCACATGCCCAGGAAGTCGCTTCTCCCTGACATCTCCATTCAATTAACACTTTAGTGCAACAGGTGTGGCCCATCAGGAAATGGCCTCTTCCTGGCACTATCTGCCCATTTGTCACTTTTAGAGAGGCAATGTGATAACTGCCGAACCGTCACTCAACATTCCTAGTGGGTAGGGGAGAGCCCTCTCCAGCCCTACTCTATGCCTGTCTAACAACCTATAACACATCTGTGTAACCTCTCATATTAAAACACAGCCTCAGTGTGTGCTGTGAACCTCAACTCCCTTTCCCTTTCCATACGATACTCCCAAGCCTTATGCACATTTATTTACCTAAATGCTTGTTAAGCATGCACCATGCTTTCTTATCTGGTCATATATTGCTTTATATGCTTTAGGAGTCAGATCCTGATAGTGACAAGGCACCTTTGGAATTCTCTCTCCAACAAAAGATTGCTTAAAGATGGAACCCACTCCCAGATGAAGAGTGACTACAAAATTGACTGAAAATAATTTATAACCTGGCAGGGTCCACGATGGCGGCACTCCCTTTGCCAAATGGAACAATTGTTCAAGAGGGGCCACCAGAGCAAGTCATGCTACCTGGCACCTCCCAGCCCCCACACCTCTTCTGCATTCCACATCCTTCCTTTAAAAACCTCTGTGTTCCCTCCACAAATTGAAGAGTGGAATTGCTTTCTACTCTTCCCCTGCTAGCAGGGATAATAAACAAATCTTGCTTCCTTTTATCACAACTTATTATTTTGACTTCTTTTTGTAAGCAGTGAGCAGCCGGACCCATTTGCCGGTTACACGACCTCAGTCCTACAACCACATGGAACTGAATCTGGCCAAGAACCTGAGTGAGACAGAAGGTGACATCATCTCCAGAAATTCTAGAAAGAAACACAATCCTGTCACTATCTGAATTTTGGCCATGAGAGATCTGAAGCAGAGAAACCAGACAAGTTCACCAGCGTTCTGACCTACAAAACTGTGAGATAATACTTAGGTTTTGTTTGGAGCCACTACACTGTTAATAATTTGTTATAGCAGCAATAGAAAACTTATACAAAAACCAGTATGTCATGCTCAAATGTTCATCACCATCCCAACCAGAATCATGATAAATGGTGGCAGTGGTGGCAATGAAATGGAATAGTCAAGATATTTAGTACGTATCCCATGTCAGGCCTGGGGCCAAGTTTTTCAAATGCATTTTGTCTACAAAGTTATAAAGCTCTAAGATTTCCTTTGTCTCTAACATGTTCAAACAAAAAGACAGAATATAGCCTACAGATATGGAATAGGCTGGTTTCCACATGGGCAGTGCCCAAGAAAAGTTGCATCCTACCAATATCACCCAAAAGGGAAGAAATTATTACTCACAGCCACATAAAAAAAATGGCTTCAACTCCCTTCCTTCATGACAATTACTTTCAAGAACTTACATTCAGTTTTTATTAATATTTCTCCTGTGAGGAAGCTTATCGAATTGAAATTGAGTCATACTGGAAGTCCTTAATTCTGTAGTAGAAAGATTGGCTTCTAGGTCTAGGAAAATTTCTTTTCTTTGGTGTTCTTTTCCTTGACACACTTTACAAAATAACCAACTCATTTTTCAAGAAGTGTCCCTGTAACTCTAAATAACCTCATCAATATTTTCTAGTAATTCTATGGGGTTTTCCATCTTTAATCCATTTAAAATTTATTTTTATAAAGAAAAAGATAAAAATTTCTAAATTGTTTTTTCTCCCTAAATGATGAGTCAAATGGCTCAACATTGCTAATTGAATAATTTCTATTTTCCCATAATTTAACATGCTATTTTTGTTATAAACTAAATTGTCAAATGCATCTGAATCTATTTCTGACTTTAAAAAGTTTGTTCCATTAACACATTTATTTCTAGAATACTTTTAATGAATGCTTCCAATGTCAGAAACTGACATTAGTTTTTACATCTCATGAAAATGTAAATACATAAAGAAAAAAACTGTAAACAAGATAAATGATTTTTTCAGACCCATAATATTGAGATAACTTGCTTAGTACTTATTTATGAGCTGCTTTGGTATCTATTGGCAAGGCACAAGCATTTTATTTATTGGAGGGACTGTTCAAGTATTCCCTTCCATTAAAATGTGCATGTATGCATACACATGAAAATACAAAAATAATGAAACTGAAAATAGATAAATTCAGTCTTTCATCTGAAAGACGAAATTCATCCATTCGTCTCAGGCATAAAACAAGCTTAAATTTGAGCTTCCACCTTCTAAATTTTTCAGAGGTTGGAAGGGAGGGAAGAGGGTCTCACTCTGTCACCCAGGCTGGAGTGCAGTAGTACAATCATGGCTTGCTGCAGCCTTGACCTCATAGGCTCAGGCAATCCTCTTACCTCACCCTCCCAAGTAACTGGTACTACAGGTGTGCACCACCACACCTGGCTAATATTTTTGTTAAATTTTTCAATACTGTTGTACTGAAAGGATTAAAGTAGCAATGCAGCGTTATTCCATTATTAAATTTTGAAGACTAGGAACACAGCTTACTAGTCAATGAAGTCCTTGAAATAATATGGGGAAAAAAAAGAGAGAAAAAAAGAAATAAACTAAAATAAAAAGAAATAGAAAATACAGAGCCAGTTTATTATTATGGCAAAAAACCATGTAATTTCATTTAGGAATAGGTATTCAAAAACAGCTCCTCTTGTGGAACACTGATATTACTGCTTTTCAAACATACAATAAAACAGAGAAATATGAATAGATTTCTCATAAAGGATTGCTAACTTGAGTAGTAAAATTGTGTTTCAGAAAATCTTGATGCTTTGTTTGGAGGACTGAGTATTTAAATAATATCTCCTGCAAATGGCAGGTAATCCAAGTCTAGACAAGCTTTGTTTGTTAATTGACTGAATTATATGCCCAGAATCAATTAGGTGCTCTCTAGAATGGTTTCTAATTCTGTGATTCATTTCTAATCCTAGGAACCCAGGCTGCATCTGAAGACTGTTGACTTATAAAAATGTAATTTAATAGGGATAGAGTCTAGTACATGGATTAAAAAATCGATGTTCTTTAATGTGTGTCCCTCAGAACAAAGGAAGAAAGATATCCATATGGTGAGTGCAGCTACATGTAGCTATTTAGTCTTTGAAATGTGACTAGTGCAACTAAGGAGCTAAGCTTTAAATTATGTATAATTTTAATTAATTATAATTTAAAATGTAAAACAGATAACAATTATTGGAAAATGTTTAGGTATATTTTAAACAATGTTTATATGTGATTCTACTTTGTCAATTGCAAAGTTTATAAAATATAGGCAAAGATCAAATACTTTTGATAAAAACATAATTTATAAATTGACATATGTCATAACAGTGAAGAGCACAACAGATTTTAAACACATAGTATAAGAAATAGAATGCAAAATATCTCAACTTTCACACTGATTACATATTAAAATGATGATTTTTTTAAATATATTAAGCAAAATTAAATGTATTATTAAATTTAATTTCATCTGTTTCTTTTTACTGCTTTTAGCCTGTATGCTAAGATATTAAATTACACTAGTGCATTATATTTCTATTGAACAATACTGTTCTGGATGGGTAATACTCACTTCTTATTCCTAGATTTTGAAAAAATCACTGAAGGCAAGATCATCAAAAAATATGCCAGTCCTTCATAAAAATTTCAAAAATTTGTGGATCAAAAAACACTACCAACAGAGTGAAAAGGAAACCTGCAGTATGGGGGAAAATATTTGCAAATCATATGTCTAGTAAGGGATTAATATCCACAACATATAGAGAACTCCTAAGATTCAACAACAACAACAACAAAAAACCAAATAGCCCAATTCAAAAATTAGTATGGGACTTGAATAGACATTTCTCCAAAAAAGATATTCAAATTAACAGTGACCCCATGAAAAGATGTTCAACACTACTAATCATTTGGGAAATGCAAATTAAAATTACAATGCTATCTCACCTCACACCCATTGAAATGGTTACTATCAAAATAGAAAATTTCATGCAGGGCACGGTGGCTCATGCCTGTAATCCCAACACTTTGGGAGGCCGAGGCGGGTGGATCACGAGGTCAGGAGATTGAGACCATCCTATCTAACATGGTGAAACCCCGTCTCTACTAAAACTACAAAAAATTAGCTGGGTGTGGTGGCAGGCACCTGTACTCCCAGCTACTCGAGAGCCTGAGGCAGGAGAATGGAGAGAATGGTGTGAACCCAGGAGGCGGAGCTTGCAGTGAGCCGAGATCGTGCCACTGCATTCCAGCCTGGGGTAACAGAGCAAGACTCTATCTCAAAAAATATATATAGAAAATCTGAAGTGTCAACAAGGATATAGAGAAATCATTGTGTACTGTTGGTGGGGATGTCAAATGGTACAGCTATTGTGGGAAACAATATGATGGTTCCACAAAATTTAAAAACAGAACTACCATATGACCTTGCTATTTCACTTCTGGATCTATACCAAATAGAACTGAAAGTAGAGTCGCTAAGTGATATTTGTATGCCATATTCATAGCAGCATTATTTACAATAGCTAAAACATGGAGCAATCCAGGTGTCCATGGGTGGATGAATGGATAAGCAAAATGTGGTAAGTTCATGCAATGGAATGAAATTCCATAATATGCTACAACATGGATGAACCCTGAGAACATTATGCTAAAAGAAATAAGCCAGTCCCAAGAGGTATTGTATGATTCTACTTACATGAGGTACTTAAGGGTAGTCAAAATCATAGAGACAGAGAGTGGAATGTTGGTTTTCAGGGACATGGGGTAGGGAAGAATGGGAAGTTACTGTTTAATGACATTAGAGTTTCAGTTTTAAGAGTTGAAAAGACCTATGGAGAAGTATGGTAGTGATGGTTGCACAATACTATGAATGTATTTAATACCACTGAACTGTACACTTAAATTTGGTTAAGATGAGCTGGGCATGGTGACTCACACCTGTAATCCCAACACTTTGGGAGAACGAGGTGGGCGGATCACAAGGTCAGGAGATCTAGATCATCCTGACTAACATGGTGACACCCCATCTCTACTAAAAATATAGAAAATTAGCCGGGCGTGGTGGCAGGTGCCTGTAGTCCCAGCTACTCCAGAGGCTGAGGCAGGAGAATGGCATGAACCCGGGAGGCAGAGCTTGCAGTGAGCCGAGATCACGCCACTGCCTTCCAGTCTGGGTGCCAAAGCGAGACTCCATCTTAAAAAATTAAAAATAAATAAATAAATAGTTAAGATGGTAAATTTTATATTATGTGTATTTTACCACAACAAAAACATAAGCCAGTCTAAAACCTGGAGAACTAAAAAAATGTTATATGTTAGCTGGTAGAAGGAATTTGGAGTTCCTATGCTTGAAAAAGTCTTATTTGGTTTATTGTAAAATCACTGTCTTACTGTCTTTGAATATGTAAAAGGCTGTAATACAGAAAGACTTACATGAAACGTGGAAAGACATACTCTGTCATGACAAAAGGCAAACTAGGTCACTGGGTAGAAGTCATAGAAGGAAGAGCATAACAATAACAGTTATTCAAAATATAATATAATATAGACAGCCTTAAAAGGGTGTGAACTCCCACTTCCTGGGAAAATGAAAGGTAAAGGGCACGTAGGCATGTGAAGTGAAGCTGATTGACCTTCAAGGGACCATCCAAATCAAAGACACTACAATCTTGCGATTTCTTTCCAACTAGCATGTATTCCTGCAGACTAATAGATTAACATAAGGCAATATTTCCCAAAATGTGTTCTGATGTACGCTTACTCCAAGGGACCCTAATGTGTAGTATGAACAGGTATTCTGTAGTCAAAAAGCTTGGGAAGTACTGGGTAACACAAAATTAAACAGTATTTTTAAAAATTTAGTTGCAGAACTTATCAGAATCCTTAGTATTTTCTTACACACGGTGGTCTCCGAAATAGGAATAGTCAGAGTGTTCAAAATTTATCTGGCCATGTACCACATTTTTTACAATCTCCTAAAATTAGAAAATGGGGGAATATTCTTTGAAAATGCTAAAACAAATTATGCATTAATTAAATCTATAAAATTTACTTTGTGGAAGAGTTGACTGGCAAACTAAACTTAAATTCCTGACTTTCTTATTCACATTTGTTCCTGCATTCAACAAACATTAACAAAGCATATATTATGTTCCAGAAATTGTACTAGAAATTCAAAGACATTTAGCTTGAAGTCACTAACAGTCTGGTGAGAAGGTAGACTTGTAAAAATGATGGCAGCAGCCCACGAGAAGGGCTGTAATGGAGCTGAGCAATGGGTGAAGGAGGGTCACAAAGGTCCTTCATATTCCTGAGTTCTAACCAACTGCAGGTCAAAAATATGTGGAGAAAAAAAAAAACAACTCTACAAAGTTCCAAACAGAGGTTTTACTTGATTTTGATTTTACCACATGGTGAGTACTATGTTGAATCCGTACAAACAAAGTGATGTGTTAGCCATCTTATTAGGTATTATAAGTAATCTACAGATGATTTAAAGTATACAGGATAATGTATGTAGATTAGATGCAAATACTACACCTTTTTTATATAAGACCTGAGCATCTGTGGATTTTGGTATCTGTAGGGGTCCTGGAACCAATGCCACATGGATATTTAGGGATAGCTGTATATATATTATGTATGAAGAAGAGGAACTAAATGAGTTTTTTGTGTGTGTGGTTGTTATAATATTGCCCTTCAAAAATGTTAAAGTAGTCAACAGTTACTCGTTAAACTCTAAAAATCTATTTGCTACCAAGTAAAGTAAAATATGTGAATGATCCAGTTAATTACATCTTTGCATAGAGTCCTACCAGATGATTCAAACCACACAATGATAATTATCCAGAAGTGGCTATGAACTCTGGCTTTGGAATCAGACAAATATAGATTTAAATTTTGGTTCTGCATGTTCTAACTGTGGGACTGTGAAAAATTAGTTAACTTCTCCAAACCTCTATTTTTCCAAATGCTGAAGGGGGATAACGATCCCTTCATGTTAAGGTTGTTGTAAGGATAAATGAGAGTATTCATAAACTACTCAGCATAATGCCTGGCACATGGAATGTACTAGATAATGGTAATTATTATTATTGCTAGTTTGTTTGGAAAATTGCTAGGATAATTGTACAATCTCAGTTTTCTTTGTTCTGTGTGGATGGAGCTTTGTATGTGATGAAAGCTGATAGGTCTAAAACAGTTAACACTGAAGGATATAAAGAAAGAAGGAAGAAAACTTGGATAGATGGTACCAGGTAGTATAGCATAGTCTTAAAAACACAGTTTGGGGCTGGGCGTGATGACTCATGCCCGTAATTGTAGCACTTTGGGAGGCCAAGGTAGGAGGATTACTTGAGTCCAGAAGTTTAAGACCCGCCTGGACAATATAGTGAGACCTCATCTCTACTAAAAATGTTTTTTAAAAAAACTAGCCAGGTGTGGTGGCATGTACCTGTAGTCATAGCTACTTGGAAGGCTGAGGTGGGAGGATCACTTGAGCCCAGGAGTTGGAGGTTGTAGTGAGCTCTGATTGTACCACTGCACTCTGGCCTGAGCGACAGAGTGAGACTTTCTTTCTAAAAATAAAAAAATAAAAATAAAACACAGTTCAATCAGAACCTTGTTAATTAGCTTTATGACTTGGACAAGCTACCTAATGTCTACATCAGTTCCCACATCTATAAAATGGAGTCAACAGGACTGTCTCTTAGAGTAGATCCCGCTGATGGCATTAAATAAAGTAACTCATTGAAAGGTCACAGCACAGAGTCAGAAATATGGTGGACACTCAGCAAGTGTTAGATGCTGTTATTGTTAATGGAAGATTTGAGGAGCAAGACAATCACAGTAATAACATGCCTAGATTGAGGAAAGGAAAAGGAAATTGTCCCCATACATCACATGCCTGTTCACATCATCCTTTATAGATCACACATGAAAAATCATTCCAACTCACAGCATGGACTGCTTCAAAATGTAATCAAATATTGTTATGCCATTCACTGCCTGGAGACCAGGCAAGTCATGAGGGAGTGAGAAAATAAGGTGAAGGAAAGGTACTTTTTGGGTCTTAACAACATACTACTAGAATCCCCCTCTGCTTGGGATTAAAATCCCTTGCAGCCACGTATCCCAAAGAGTCTAATATTTTCTGAGACTCCACTGTGCCTTTATATTTTAATACCCTGACATCTGGAATCCTAAAAGTCTAATGTTTAACCATAAATATCTGCTGAGATTAAAGAGCTATATACCAAGCTTCAATCTTTGGGGCCTATAATTGCTTGGGAAAAGAGAATGGTATTTTCCCCTCTAGCTAGAAGAAAAAGACCTCTGCAAGCACTGATATTGGCAGACAAATTTTCTAACAACCGTTTCCCCTCTCCATTCTGTCCTCTCATTTTCTCCCTCCCTCTCCAATCTCCCATTTTATAATACCATCTTGCTGTCATTCTCAGGACAAATGGGAAGAAAGAGAAGCCTAGAAAGCTTAAAGAAAAGACACATTTCAAGGTCTAGCAACAAAAAGTTGAGAAACTGCTAGCTACTCTCTGTTAAGCAGCTGAGCAGACATTGCCACAATACCTGAACTTTCCCCATTATTCAGTTAGAAACCACTTCATCACTCAATGGGCTGACAGTCAAATGCCAGCTTTATTTTCTTTTTTTATCAACCTAATCTTTTATTTTTGATTTGAGGCCAGTCACTTTTAAGGTCTCCACAGTGGTTTATAACTTTCTTTCTTGAGAAGTGTCCAAGAAGTAACACAATTTGAAAAATGTTCCCTACTGTCTCATGGTAAAGAATGGGAAACTCACCTGCCCTGAAGTTGTATGTGGTCAGAAATCTTGGTCAGACCACAGCACTTTGCTGGAAATAATGTCAAGGAAAGTGTGGGAAAAGCTTATCGTGAGTTTATATTTCTAATATAACTACTCAATGTGGCATTTAAAACATAAACTTAGTATCAAACCCATTTTTATCCACTGATGTATTATGAAAGTGACATTTTGAGGTCAGTCACCTCACTTCTAGGAAAAATGATCTACTTAAAAAGAGGTTTAATATGTTGTTTTTATTCAAATACTTAATTAAGATTGTAAATATTCCTGAAGCTTTTTAGCTAATGTTCTTTTCTCTTGAGGAAATATATTCAGTGTGTTCATAAGCAAGTATGTTTATATCTGTTGGTATTTGGCACAGAGAGCTAATTCTTGATTATTCATGAAAATTTGAAACTATCCACTTATTAAATTAAAAATATTATCTTCTTAATATCTTGTTTATTTATTTCAAAAGGAACATATAACTCTATAGTGGTGATTCTCAAACCTAACACAGCACAATCACTTATTGTTTGTGTGTGTGTGTGTGTGTGTGTTTAACTCAAAGGTCTAGACTTCACACACACCTATTGATTCAAAGTCTCTTTACATGCCAATGAATGTTTAATGTCCTAGATGATCCTAATGATAAGCCAGTTTTAAGAGCTAGTGTCCTGACCGCATCATGAAAAAATATTGCCAGGAGGATGAAGGGGCATTGTTTTGTTTTAAAATTTTCAGTCTATTGAAGAGTAATACTTTTTTTATTTTTTATATTTTTTGTGATTTTTTTTTATTGTTATACTTTAAATTCTAGGGTACATGTGCATAATGTGCAGGTTTGTTACATATGTATACTTGTGCCATGTTGGTGTGCTGCACCCATCAACTCGTCAGCACCCATCAATTCGTCATTTATATCAGGTATAACTCCCAATGCAATCCCTCCCCCCTCCCGCCTCCCCATGATAGGCCCCAGTGTGTGATGTTCCCCTTCCAGAGTCCAAGTGATGTCATTGTTCAGTTCCCACCTATGAGTGAGAACATGCGGTGTTTGGTTTTCTGTTCTTGTGATAGTTTGCTAAGAATGATGGTTTCCAGCTGCATCCATGTCCCTACAAAGGACACAAACTCATCCTTTTTTATGGCTGCATAATATTCCATGGTGTATATGTGCCACATTTTCTTAATCCAGAATGTCCATCTGTGACAGACTGGAGTAATATTTTTTTTAAAAAAAGAATACAAATTATCAGATAAATTAGATATACAAACTATAAGCCCCATATTTTACTTATTAGACTCAACAGACATAAAATTACTCTACCAAATTGCTATGTTTCTAAGTGGTAAATTTCTGTGAATACGTCACTGTAGACAGGTAGCCAATAGTTTGTGGGCCAGCACATGTGGAGCAGCTACCTCCAAGCCTCACCTGCTTCCCTTCCACCTGCACAGCTTCTGGGCTGCACTGCCTGCCTCCAGACAGCCAATGCACTCCAACACAGCTAGTACAATCTTTTCAGGGAATGAGGAAAATCCTACCACCACCTTTCTTAAAATCTCCCAAAATATATAGAAATAGAAAATAAAACTGTGGTTAACAGAGACAGGTGTTTGGGGGTATGAGGGGATGTTGGTCAAAGGACACAGAGTTGCAGATATATAAGGATATGTAAGGCGAATAAATCCAGAGGTCTAATTCACAACGTGAGGACTCTAGGTTAATAATATTGTGTTGTAGTCAGGATTTTTGCTAATATTACGGATTATAGGTGCTCTTGCCACAAAAAGTAGGGGCGGTTAACCATGTGAGATGATAGATATGTTCATTTGTTTCACTATAGTAGTCATTTTACTATGTGTAAGAGTATCAAACCATCATGCTGTACATCTGAAATGTACACTAAGTAGAGAAATAAATTGAAATAAAATCCAAACCTTTTACCCCGGCCAAGAAAGAGGCTGGCTCTTGTCTATCTGCAACTGCTCCTTCTCTCAAAAACTGCACACAGCGTTCTCCTTTCCAGCCACCACTCACACCTGCTGAGGCCCTTTCGGGTCTCACAGTCCCTGCCCTGGCTGCTCCCTCTCCCTGGAAGGCTCCTCTGTCTGTTCAGAGCAGGCTGTCCTCACTCCTCTTTCAGGTCTCATTTGAAATGCAACTATTTCAAATAGCAATTCCCCTGCACAAAAGACACACACGCACACAGACAACTCAAACTACTTTTCTAGCCCAAAACACTATTGTATTTTTTCCATCCTTCTCATCTCTCCTGCAATGTATATGTGTGTGTGTATGTGTGTGTGCATATATATACACACATATATACACTGCCTGCCTCCAGGCAGCCTGCGCACTATCTATATATATATATATACACACACACACATATATATATGCACACACATATATAATATATACATGTTATACACATACACATATGTGTGTGTATGAATGTATATGTATTATATACAACATATATATTTTTTTTTAGTCAGGTCTCACCCTGTCAACCAGGCTGGAGTGCAGTGGCATCACCTTGGCTCACTGCAACCCCCACCTCCCAGGTTCAAGCAATTTTCATCCCTCAGCCTCCTGAGTAGCTGGGATCACAGGCACGCGCCATCACATCTGGCTAATTTTTCTATTTTCAGTAGAGACGGATTTTTGCCACATTGGCCATGCTGGTCTCCGACTCCCAACCTTGGGTGATCTGCCTGCCTCAGCCTCCCAAAGTGCTGGGATTATAGGCATGAGCCACCGGTCCCAGAATATTTTTTTGTTTATTTGGAATTTCGTTTCTGTACATCTGGAATTTGTATTTGTTTATGTACCTAACCCTACTGGAACATAAGCTTGATGGCAGCAGAAATATTGTTTTGTTCATTGTTATAGTTTCCATACTTAGAGAGGCTCTGGTAGATAGGAAGTAGGCAAAATACACTTGGCAAATCAATGAAAATGCCAATTTCAGAGTGTAGCATAAACAAGGTGTTCATGCAATGCTAGCTTTCATTTTATCTCCCTTCCGCTTTTTTTGTCATGGTTGAGAAATTGTTAAATGCTATTGAAACTGAAGCTCTGGTTTCTTTCTGTTGCCTCCCGACACTGCTGGTGCCCCACATGTATGAATCGGGTTGTGAGGTGATGACACCCATTTGTAGCCTGGGACAGACAGAAACTTAGTACGGAGCCAGAATGGAAAGTTCTGGTATCTGCCTAATTCTACCTGAATGGGACATTAATTTCAGTGCTTTGTTCTTCTAAATGATTTTGAATGTTCAGATCATCAGATGCCTCCATAATCAAAAGAACTCCTTTCCAGAATAAAATGTAAATGGTTCTCAGAAGATCACCTGCTTGGAGGCCGGGCGCGGTGGCTCAAGCCTGTAATCCCAGCACTTTGGGAGGCTGAGGCAGGAGAATGGCGTAAACCCGGGAGGCGGAGCTTGCAGTGAGCTGAGATCTGGCCACTGCACTCCAGCCTGGGCAACAGAGCAAGACTCCATCTCAAAAAAATAAAAATAAAAAAGAAGATCACCTGCTTGGCATGAGCTGTCTTGCTCTCTACTGTTATACATTTTTCAAAGTTGGCTGCATGCAAACTTACAGATAAGTATAAAACAAAATTAGCAGCTCTCTTCTCCCCTGGCTACACACCCTGCATTACACAGATAGCAAAACCCACTGGCAGAGTGTTCCTGAGAGCTGACCCACATGGATGGTTTTTGCTCCTAATGCCAGAATATATGACAATATGCTGGGACCTGTGGATATCTGTCTGGGTGAGTAGTTTTTGTATGAACTTATATGTGCAAATAAAGTCTGTTATTTTCTAAATTAAAAATAAACCTCAAAGGCAATGGACTCCAAATGACTTGGAGTGATACGTTTAAAAAATATGGAAAGGATATAAGCATCTGTTAATGACATTTGGAATAAATACAAAATTTGGTTCCAGTGGTCTCCATTTTCACCTTAGCTGCATTACTTTCTCTGGTTTACTGAAGATAATCATAGATTCTTGTCTTGAAGAGAAAAAATACAAAACAGTCATTAATTATCCTGAGATTAAATCTGTGCTTTTTATCATCCACCAGATTGTGGACAGGAACTGGAAAGTAGCTAAGAGAAGATGGTTTAAAACTGAAAAGAAATTTGCATTAGGGAAGGAGGGATTTACTCATACTTTGGAAGTCAAAGAAAAACACTGCAATCCTGTCAGCACCCGGAAGGCACCATTTACTATGTGCTGTCTCTTTCATTGGAAGAGGACACAGATTGTATTTTTAGTGCAGTAAACAGCAGATTCCTCTGTGGGAATCCTTGCAGTTGGTACCTATAGCAACCTCATTTAAAATGTTATAAAGCTCTAAAACATAAGGAGTTTAGGCAGTCAGTCATATATACCTCCATACGGACATTTAGCCACTCACACACATACATGCTTGTCCACACACTGATAGTAAATTGTGTGTAATATTATATTACTCATGGAGTTTTACCTTTGAATCATGTTTGACAGCCATGGTAAAGAGCTGAGAAAAAGCAAATATTCTTTTTTTTTTTTTTTTTTTTTTACACATTATGGAACCTTTATTTTTCATGTGATTTCTGTACATAAGGAGTATGAGAGTAACCCTTTTACAAATGGAACTAATTTACTAGAACAGTAACAAAATTGAACTGGTATTTGATGTGAATCCACAGGAGTTTAAGCTTCAAATCCAGCCAAGAACTTTGTTACAATCTCTTTCAGCTTTGCATCTGATTCTTCTGAGATCTTTCCATCAGCCCTGATAGTGCCCAACAGGACTTGGTGCTGGCTGACAACATGAGACAAGAAAGCATTTTCAAACTTTGTAATCTTGCTGGGCTCCAGTTTATCAAGATAGCCCCTTACACCAGCATAGATAACAGTCACTTGTTCTTCAATAGCCATGGGAGAATACTGTCCTTGCTTCAGCAACTCAGTTAGACGCACGCCACGACTCAAAAGTTGTTGAGTGGCAGCATCGAGGTCAGAACCGAACTGGGCAAAAGAAGCAACCTCACGATACTGAGCCAATTCCAGCTTCATGATACCTGCCACCTGCTTCATAGCCCTGGTTTGGGCAGCAGATCCGACACGAGACACAGACAGACCAACGTTAATGGCAGGGCGGATACCTTTGTAGAACAATTCTGTTTCCAAGAAGATCTGTCCGTCAGTGATGGAAATGACATTCGTTGGAATGTAAGCAGACATATCACCAGCCTGTATTTATATGACTGGCAAAGCAGTCAAGGAGCCACCACCAAAAGCATCGTTCATTTTGGCTGCTCTCTCCAGCAATCGGGAGTGTAGGTAGAACACACCACCAGGATAGGCCTCACGACCAGGGGGTCGGCGCAGCAACAGAGACATCTGACGGTAAGCAACAGCCTGTTTGGATAAGTCATCATAGATGATCAAAGCATGTTTGCCATTATCTCTAAAATACTCTCCCATGGAACAGCCAGAGTAAGGAGCCAGGTACTGAAGTGGGGCAGCATCTGAGGCTGTAGCTGACACCACAATGGTGTACTTCATGGCATCTGCATCTGTAAGTCTCTTCACCAACTGGGCAACAGTGGATCTCTTTTGACCAATAGCAACATAGATACAGTACAGCTTCTTCTTTTCATCAGATCCATCATTGAAACGTTTCTGGTTAATGATTGTGTCAATAGCAATTGAAGTTTTCCCAGTCTGTCGGTCACCAATAATCAGCTCACGCTGACCACGACCAATTGGCACCAAGCTATCCACAGCCTTAATGCCAGTCTGCATTGGTTCCCGCACTGAAATTCGAGGAATGATACTGGGGGCTTTCAGACCAACTCGCCTACAGGTCTTGGAACCAATTGGACCCTTTCCATCAATAGCATTACCAAGAGCATCAACTACACGACCCAACAGCTCCTCACCAACTGGAACATCCACAATGGCTCCTGTCCTCTTCACTATATCTCCTTCCTTAATCAGTTTACCATTTCCAAACACGACAACACCAACATTGTCAGGTTCCAAGTTCAAGGACATACCCTTTAAGCCTGAAGAAAACTCTATCATTTCTTCTGCTTGAACATTCCTCAGCCCATGTACGCGGACAATACCATCACCAATACTTAAGACACGCCCAGTTTCTTCAAGGTCAACAGAAGTGTCAGCTCCAAGAATACGCTCTTCAAGAATAGAGGACATCTCAGCAGTCCCAGTCTTCTGAAGATGAGTGTTAGAGGCATGGAGGTTCCTTGCAGCAATGAAAGATGAACCCAAAGCATTTCTGGAGACCAGTCCGGCCCGCCGAGGGAGGGCGCGGACCACGGCCGCAGCAACGCGTACGGACAGCATCTTTGCAGTTTCTCCGCAGGCATTACCTCTGCAGCCGCAGCCTCCGGAATGACTCGAAAAAGCAAATATTCTACCATTGCAACCAGCAGCAAGAACATATTTGTCCCTAAACAGCGTATTACACCACCTGGTAAGCAATCACCTAAAAAGAATATTCTTATGATTTAGACATGGAGAATTTGACTGACATTTTAGAGTTTCTATTTGTAACAGATGCTTTTGATGCCACATCCATGTATTTTTGGCATTCACCTTCATACACCAAAGGCTGCTACCACAAAAACCTATGACTTCCTTCTGAAAAGCCTTTTTTTCTTTTGATAACTTTGGTGTTAATGTTTTTCTCTCTCTTTTTTTTTCCTTCTGAGAGTTTTTGGTGGCCTCAAGGAAGAGCACAGCTAGCCTGTGTTCAGAGAAAGCTAAAGGGCTGGAGAGTTAATGTCCCCAAAGCATCCCCCAAAGTCCTGACAGAAAAGAAAGGTAAGCTCAAAGACAGAGGAGCCAGGATTTGAAATATAAATACATGAGCTTCCCTGTGGCTTGGCTGGGATAATTTGGGGTGATGTTCCCATGATCTCCCGCAGTTCCCCATCAGACTTGAGCATCAGCTTCCACAGTGGCAACCAGTTTGATAACACTTCCCTTACTGGCCTTATTTCTTTTCCTAGTATACTTCCTCACTTCCCTACTGGTGTTTTATGGGATCACCCCCGATTAAACTACTTGAATTCTAAGCCTTGTATCAGGGTCTGCTTCCAGGACAACCCAAACTAACACATTGTCTTCAGTCTTCATTCCCTTCTGTTAGGATAAAATATAATTTTCATCAAATGTTCTGAAACACACATCCCTTATGGATTCCACAGAAATGGAATCCTCACCAAAAGCTCAAGTCCAGAAAAGTCCCACAATTAGGCATGTGCTTATTTTAACATATCAGAATGTTTTCCCCATAGCATAAATACCTGTAATGGCGGAATAATTCTTAAAACCAATAGAAAACTTACTATAGAACGCCATTTGAGTAGATCTAGGGGTACAGAGGAGGGTAACCCCTTATCTTTTTTCTTTTGCTACTTTCTTTTTACTACGACCCACATATTTTCTCAGTATAAATGTGTCCCTGAGTTTCATTCTTCTATGCAAAAAAGGTATTTGCTGGTTCTATTCAACAAATGCAGCCGACATATTAAAATGAACATTTACTCAGCATTTCCATGCACTTGGCACTGAGTTTAAAACCAATACTGTAGTCCCCACAGCTTGTCACTCGATTCCAGAGATAAGCCTTCAACATATGGAAAAACATAAAATAAATATTAAAAAGTATAAGTATTCAAGCATGAAATTTTATGGTAATTAAAATAATTATATGTAGAAACAGCCCCAAGTGCCAAATGCTGTACTGTAGCAGTAGTTCAGATGAAAGAAAGGTGAAAACAAGTAAAGAGATACCTAGAACTATCTGCATTTTAGGCTTTCGTATTACAGATAAATTCTTCAACCAATGACCTGAAGGCCTCAGTTCATTCTGCATGCTCTTGGATGATGCAAAACAGCAAGCTACTCTGGCTGGTTACCTATAATCCATTCATTTGATCAGTCAACCAAAGTTTATTGAGTATCCTCCCAAATACACATCAGTGAGAAAAAAAATCCTGCCCTCATGAAGTTTGCGTTCTAAAAAGGATAAACAGTACATTAACGTAAGCAATTATATTTATAATATAATGTTAAGTAACACGAATCTAACAAACAATAAAGCAAGCATAGCAGAGCTACAGAATAATGATCTCATGATTATTTTACATAGGGTGGTCAAGGATGGCTTCTCTGAGGGTACCTTATTTGAACAGTAGGAACTAGCTCCCAAAGAAGTGAGAATAAAATATTCCAGGAAGAGGAAAAAGCCAGGGCAAAGGCCCTGATGTAGGGATATGCTTACCATGTTAAAGGAACAGTAAGAGACCAGGATGACTAAGTAAAAGGTCTGTCACAAGAGAGGAGGTGAGAGAGTAGGCAGGAACCAGGGGCTGCAAGACTTACAGGCTTATAGCTGGGACTTAATTCTGAATGGGTGGAAAGCTAAAAATATCACTCTGGCCATTATGTGAAGAATAGACTAGAGACTACAAAAGTAGAAGGAAGAAGATCAGCAAGGTGGCTATTCTCTCACCTAGTGAGAGACAATGGTGGCTAGTAGTAAAGGGAATGGTGAGAGTGGTAGTAGTGGAGGAAATGAGTAGATTGAGAATTTGGGTTAGGAAAAAGAAAAATAAAAGATGACTCCCAGGATTTTACTTAAATAGCCTCAGGAATGGTGGCACCAATTATTGAGGTAGGGACAGCTAGGCAACAAGCAGGTTGTAGATGGGGCAGAGATCAAGAATCTTTTTGAGGCATATTGAGTCTGAGATGTCTATTATCTTTCCAAGTAAAGTCAGTTGGCTATACTAGACCAAATTTCAGGGTCAAGTCTAGGCTGAGGATATAAACTGGAAGTCATCAGCATTTGATGGTATTTCAGTCTTGGTCCTAGGGAGCAAAATTAGAGAAAGAAGGAAAAAGGTCTCAGGACATAGTCCTGTGACAGTCTCACATTCAAAACTTAAAAAGGACAAGGAAGACCAGAAAAGATATCTGAGATAATGAGATAGGGAAAAAAACAGAAAAACTTCTTTACGTTTGACCACAGCAAGTTCCAATTGAACACAAATGGGAATTCAGAGTCACCTTGTTAGTGGAAATAAAAAGACAATGACCTCTCCAGGGGTCCAGCCATAAAAACTGATATAAAAGGGGCTTTGCTTGCATAAGCAAGAAGAGGAAGAAGTTTGGAGCACAGCTCTGTTTGGGGGACAGTTGGAGAATGGAGAAAAGCGAGACAAACTACATGACATCTACCCTACCATTGAGACAGCACTTTAAGTCCTGACAGAAAAGAAAGGTAAGCTTAAAGAAAAAGGAGCTGGTTCCATGGCAGACCAGTATGAAACACTGAGCATGGTGACTGCTTCAGGCCCAAGTGCCCAAGCTGGGAGAGAATTGTCCTCCCAGCTGTGCACCGAGTTGTGCATTCAGAATCTGCACTTTTGACATGGACACAGGCAATCTCATAGAGGGCACAGCAGTAAAGTTGTGAGATCACATAATGACTCAGCATTCCTGTAATACAGGTGAATTGGCAGCAGATAGCACAGACTCCAACTTTAGAATTTAGGTCTTCACCAGTACATTTCATTCTCAATGAGCACAGCTAAACCAGTTCCTTCACAAGCACCCTTGCCTCTACCACAGGCACTGAGTTCAGATATAGCTTACCTGCGTTGAAGAAGGAGGCAGTCCATTCTGCCTCTGTTTTAGGAAATACAGAAACTGGTGGAGGCAGACCCAGGGCTCTCCCATCCAGATCCTTGAAGAGATATTTCCTCGGACTTGCACAGTCTAATTCAGGGCAGACTACTTTTCCTAAATATTTCCTGTAAAGACAGTCAAAAAGCAACTCTTTCATTTCATGATAAGCAGCAAGAAGAAAATATACACTGGTAGTGCTAATGTTGTATAAAATAAATTCAACAGATTTTTATTATTGATAATGTGTTACATAGATATAAAATAAAACTCTTTATGAAATCATTTTTTTCCTGGTTATACGGTCAAGAAGAAAGACATTCTTACTAACCAAATATTTTGGATATCTTAATATGTAATCTTTATATAGATTGCTAATTTTTTAAGAAGATACAAAAAAGTTCCTCTCATAACAACTTAATATAATTATTTTTAGAAACTTCAGGAGTTTGCAGTATTTTAGAATTATTATTATAAATATCAATTATATTTATGCTATATACAAAGAAAAATAGATATTCTCATTCAACAAATATCTACTGAAAACCTACAAATGACAGGCTGGGTAACATGACAGTAATAAAGACAAACACGGCACCTGCACTTTCAGAATTTAGAGTCAAGTGGGCTATATAAACAATTAATAGATAACTATAACATTGACTTATAGAGAACTTATTTTATTTCCACTAATTTAATGCTTTGAAATACAGTCAGTAATAATATTAAATATTTATTGTATACCAACAATGTATTGAGTATTATCAGCACAAAGATTCAGTTGTTAATATCACATAGTACTATGATTTGAATGATGGTCCTTTCAAATTTCATGTTGAAACTTAATCCTTAATGGAATAGTATTAAGAAGTGTGGCCTGTGGGAGGTGATAAAGTCATGAGGACTCAACTCTCATGAATAAGACAGTACCCTTATAAAAGGGCTTGAGGATGAAGAGAGTGCTCTCTTGCCCTTCCATTTCTTCTATGTGAGAACACAGCATTTCTCCCCTCTGGAGAGATGGTGCACCAACAAGGCACCATCTTGGAAGGAGGGAGAAACCTTCACCAGACACCAATTATGCCAGTGTTTGATCTTGGACTCCCCAGCCTCCAGAACTGTAAGAAATAAATTTATGTCCATGTGCAGTGGTTCATGCCTATAATCCCAAAACTTTGGGAGGCTGAGGCAGAGGATCACTTGAGCCCAGGAGGTCAAGGCTGCAGTTAGCCATGATTGTGCCATTGTACTTCAACCTGGGTGACAGAGTGAGACCCCCACCTCCAAAAATAAAATAAATAAATTTCTGTTCTTCATAAATTATCCAGTCTGCAGTACTTTGTTATAGCAGCACAAACAGACTAAGACATGTAACTTTACAACTACATCAGCCTGGGGTAAGACATGAACATAAGGAAAATTGGATGGTAAATTTTAAAAAGTGACAAAATTACATAAATTGCCTACCTAACCATGTTTAAGTACCTATAATGATTCAGGGATGGACATCAGAAAGACACTCGTGTTAAGCCAAACACATGAATGTTCTAATTAGGGTGGTTTCTTTAGTGTGTTTTTTTGTTTTTTTGTTTTTGTTTTTTCCAACTAAAGGAGTTTGCCCCAGTGTTGTGGGAAAGAAAAAGTAATTCATTCTTCCTGCTTCTAACTTTCTATTCTCTTTCATGGCAAAAACAAAAACAAAAAACAAAAACAACAACAACAAAAAAAACAACTCGTATCTAGTTTTCACATATTTGAATGAAACTCAGATCATATGTCAGAAAACAGTATTTACACCTGGTCTAAAATGCCAGTGTCTGCCACAGCTCATCGTTCAGTTCAGAGATTCCTGTCAGCAGACACAATCTCCTTCTATCTACTAGTTCCTGCACAAACGGGTCTCCTTCTGAAGACCACTGACACTTTATTCCAATGAAGAATGAAGCATTAGAGTCAATTTATTACCAGAAAGTTCGAAAACATCCCAAAGAAGGCTCTCTAATAAAGACAAAACAATAAAACAATATCAATAAAACTTGCACTTCATTACTTCTGCCTCTTTCATTAGCTAAAGAAAGTCACATGGCTGAGTCCAGATTCAAGGGGGAGGGAAATAGCCCCTGCCTCTTTAGTGAGAGATATTTTAAAAATCATATATCACAAGGCATGATTATAGGAGGCGTAAAGAATTGGTCATTAAGTTAACGTACCTTACCATTCTAAGACTTATTTCTATTTCTTTGATGATTTTATTCTTTTTAAAAAACATGTTTAGGGTTTGAAGAATTGCCACGTACTTCATAAATATAGCTTATTATAAATACTAAAAATTATACCTGGGTTGTAATGAGGGAAAGTAGAACTTGTTTTTATCTTTTATCTTTAGCATCCTGGTCCTCTCTGCTGTTATTGGGTGCATAATTCCGGTGTTCTCTGCATTTGGTAGAATGCAGACATCCAGGTCATCGCTATAGCAACTCTTCACAAAACTAGAAAAGGTAACATCTGAAATTTTAAAAACATATATCATAACATTATATCATATAAACCACCAGCCATAAACATCTAATATACAACTAAATATTGTTACAATAACATATATTCCAAGTTAGTTTAAGTTATCCAGGTAAGTCTTAGGAATTTACATAAATCTTGATATAAAATATGTGTAGTTCTTCAATACATGGACATTGTATGCAACAATGTATATAATGTATGTAGAGAAGAGTATTTCAATACATTAAAGCTTTAAGAGCAATAAGGCTTTTCATTTTAGGCTTAATCAAAATCCATTCATTTTACAGAAAGACAAACCCACTGCCAGATAAAATAAGTAACAGGGGAGAGAATACAATGGTACAAGAGATCTAATAGAAGATTAACTGCACAAGTCGTGTCACAACTTTGATTTTAACCTCTGCTGCTCAACCATCTACCAAGCAACTTCAGATGAGACACAACTTCTACATTTCAATTTCCTCACTTGCATAATAGGAAAAATAACACCTAACCAAGAGAGTTCTTATGTAATCAAGTTAAATAACTGCTGTGTTGACCGGGAGTGGTCGCTAATGCCTGTAATCCCAACACTTTGGGAGGCCGAGATGGGAGGATTGCTTGAGGCCAGGAGTTTGAGACCAGCCTGGTCAAGATAGCAAGATTCCATCTCGTTATATTCAAATTTTTAAAATTTTTTTAAAAAAATAAGTTGTTGTAGAAAGCTCTTCAATATGTATAAAGCAGTGACTTTTGTAAGAAATTATAAACTACCATTGTGGCTAGCAATACTCAGCAGGTTGGACAGCAAGCACTAGACCACAATGTACCTTTTTGTTACATTGTGGTCTAGCATGTTGTTAATAGCATTTCAAATGCTATTAAAAATTATATGCATGGATGTATGAAATGGCATTGCCTAGATAAAATAAAACATCCTACCTTGAAGTTTCATGATTCCTGAAATTGAATGGTCATTCCTCACTTTGTGCCATGGCTCCTGAGGCCACTGATTTGGTTCTGAGGTGAATACAGGCCACAGAATACCAATTCGACCCCCCCTTGGATTGGAAGGAGCTCTATCTGTTGATGTCAAGTTGGCTGAATGAGGCTTCACTTTGTCCTGAATGCAGTCAAAAGAAGAGCTGGTGGCCACAATGATTGAATTCCTAAGCACAATTTGCACTTTTTTGATGGAATTTTGTGGAGCAGAAAATGCATACACTACTGCCAAAAGACCAATAGTGTTGTCTACCAGAGTAATGTTCTCTAGCTCCACGCTGTTCTCTACATGTAACATGGCACCATAGTCAAAGTTCTTGAAAGCCAAGAAGCCAGAGATTCTGGTACAGTTGTCAAGTCCACTTTCCTTGTAGAGGTGAAGGCCATGAAGACTTGAGTGGGCCACATTGTCAGACCAAAGCAGTTCACAAGAGGAGCACCTGTGGCCTCGGATGTGAAAGCCAACTCTCTCTGATCCTGCCACAACGTTGCCATGGAGGTTGATGTCCTTTGCTTGGTTCACTTTGATTCCTGCCACCCAAATGGTGGACCACGCTGGCTGTGTCATCAGGACCACAAGGTTATTAGTGACAGTATAGGCCTGACCCTCTAAATCTATGCCATGGCCAGCTGTACCAAACACAATATTGTCACTTAAAAGTACTCCATGACTGGCAGTTGCATGAATGCCCCCGCCACAGCTCTGGTGTAGAGTAGACGATATGATCCAGGATCCTGCTGACACATTACTGAATTCAACAGATGAGTACAGTGGTGACCCGAAGTTCTGAATTTCCACATTAAGAAGTTGAAGGACACCTATAAACAAAATGCATGTCATCAGGTACTTTCCTCTTCCCCACAAAAGGCTGAAGAATGACCCATTTTAGGGCATTAAGATATGAAGATTTTTAACAAAAATGTAAGTTTATTCTCAACACCAGCATCATATTTCACACCACAGATTCTCAACTAAAAACGTAGGAATCATTACAAGTATCACATTAATGCCTGAATTGCATGTGCAGTCTGAAGAGTCTGGTGATAGGATGGGGAATGATGAGAGGAGAAATAGTAAAGAGGCAAACTTTGGGGATGGGCATGGCTAAGTTTAACAATTCTGTGCATTTGTCTGGGGCCTGGTCAAAGAACTGGGTAAGAATAAAGAGATTCTGGGTTTCTGGCCCTTCACCTCAAAGTCAAGTCTCCCTCTCAGCGTCTCAGTGACACCACGTGAAAGGCCACAGCCATTCACACGAAGACATTGCACAAATGAATATTAAGCATTTCTGAAGAAGGGTATGAGTGCAAAATTTCCTTCTGCTCAGTTGATATCCAGAAGCATGATATTCAATACATGCTTCTGATTAAAATATGGTAGAAGCAATAACATGCTTTTAAAATCACTTTAAAGATTCTGTAAAATCTTTTCTATATTTTTATCCTGGCTACACTTTATTCACTTTTCATTTTCATAATAAGATTTTCTATATCTTTTATGTGAGGAGAAAATAGTAAATTATTTACTCTCATTTGCAATGTTATTTGTACTGTTTTAAATAGGTATTGTTAAAACACACTATAAAATATCGCCAGTAAGTTGATTTAAAAATACAATGATTCAGCATATATACTCTTGGTAAAATTAATAATAACATGATTATAGATTAATTAATATGAAATAATAATGAGGTGAATTAAAAACTTTAACTCTCATATAACACTCATTATTTGCAGACACTGTTCTAATTTATATTCATTTATTTATTCATACTCTTAATTTTCAAAAAAGTCCTATGAGGTAGGTACAATTATTATCCTCATTTTACAGATAAGGAAACTGAGGCAGAGAAGAATGAACTAACAAGCTAGGACTTAAACTTAGGCACATGGATGAAAAGTCGCACTATGAACCCCATGCAGGCATCCTGGAAAGATAGGAAGACTCGGTGTATAAAAGTAGCATCTCTACATTATGATTCAGATAACTGCACTGTAGCTATGAGCTAATAATTAGTTGTGCATCCTTTGCTAAGTAGGTCACAACTTTGGCTCCTTTTATTTCATTTTTTAAGGTATTGACTAAGGTAAACTATGAAGTTATTCATCATCAAGATAAAGGAAGCAATACATTTGAAGTTGCTGTTTCACTGTTTTAATAATAGTATTTAAGGTTCAAAGACAGTACAGCCTAAGCCCCTCATTTCTTCACTACCTTTTCAGAGACGAGAAACTAGAACCCTAGCAAATCGGTTGCCATGAAGCAGCAAGTCCTTTTGAGAAAGACAGGCTAAGTAAAAGAACCTATACGTCTGCTTGTGGCCAGGCAACAGGATTCTAACGTATTTAAATTTCTCAATGAATGCTATTGAGGAGGCATTGGTAGATGGTGTGGACATACTCACAGAACAATAAAGCATCCAAAAGATATTTGTTGGGCAATATCCCTCACCAATAGCACATAGCTGAAAGAGCTGGCAAACCTGCTCTGTGGAACTTTGGCACAAAGAACACCAAATGCAAGCATAAGTCCATACATAAATAGCTTATTTTTAGCATTTAATGTGATTTCAGAATCTCTGTCAAGGCAATATGTCAGTATTATTGTTATTTCCTAGGTTTCTTATAAAGGATATTACAAGGGAGATAAATAAAGAGATGTGTAGGGCATGGCATGAGAGAAGGGCATGCAGCTCCCATACCTTCCCTGGGTGCACCACCTTAGCCTAGGAAACTCCACATGTTCAGCTATCCAGAAGCTCTCAGGATTATTTTAATTATCAGGTTTTTAATGTCTTATACGTCCATGGATTTAATTCATAGTTTTAAACTGTACAAGGTCTTTTTACTTCTGTGCACATTAAACAATGACTGAAAATTAATCAATTAGTAAAGACTTAAAAATGTCTTGAGCATTTAAATAAAGAATTAAGCAATTTTTTTGTTTGTTTTTTTTTTGTTTGTTTGTTTGTTTGTTTGAGACAGAGTCTCACTCTGTTACCCAGGCTGGAATGCAATGGCATAATCTTGGCTCACTGCAACCTCCATCTCCAGGGTGCAAGTAATTCTCCCACCTCAGCCTCCCAAGTAGCTGGGACTACAGGTGCATGCCACCATGCTTGGCTAATTTTTATATTTTTAGTAGAGACAGGGTTTCACCATGTTGGCCAAGCTGGTATCAAACTCCTGACCGCAAGTGATCTGCCTGCTTCAGCCTCTCAAAGTGCTGGGCTTATAGGCATGAGTTACCGTGTCCAGTCTGAATGAAGCAATTATTTTATTCACAACTATTTTCCTATTTTTCAATCACTACTGAAAAATATTCTAGCAAGTTAAGTACAACTTGCTGGGTATTATTCAGGAAGAGAAGAATGATGGAGCCCTCCAATATAAAAGTAGGACTCAAAAGTCTTGACCTGCTTTTCTGCTCTGTAACAAATCAGTACCCATATCTGGCATCTCTGACCTACACCTGCTGAGCCCTTCTTATTCAGGCCCTGGACTATGTTATAGAAAAATATAAGCATTCTTAATGCAGTGTTTAAACCTGAATTGAATTCTGGTACAGAAAAAACTGGTAAAATTTGAAGAACGTCTTGATTTTAGTTCATGGTAATGTACCTATGTTAATGTCTTTGTTTTGACAAATATACTAGTATTGTATCAGCTATTAATGGAAGAAAATTGAGCGAAAGGTATACAAGATCTCTCTATACTACCTTTGCAGCTTTTCTGTAAATCCAAAATCATTACAAAATTAAAACTTTATTTAACAAGAACCAGGCTTGAATCTACCACCTACTAGTCAAATGACTTTCCTTACTCTTCATTAATATTTTTTATTCATATTTATTAAGTACCTAATGTACAGCAGTTACCACACTAGGAAAACAGATGAAGGATCTATTTCTCACCTCAAGGAGTTTATAAGCTAATGAAGGAGCTACATAAATAAATAGGCAATTATACTATAGACTCTATTTCCTGTAATAGGAATATAAAATTCTCTTATGAGGATTTTAGGATTAAATAAGATAAAATTTTCACTGTGTGAAAACCAGCACAGTTTCTGGTCCGTAAGAAGCACAAAATAGAGTTTGAGTTTCCCTTCCCCAGAGGATGACGTAAGGATCAGCATTGTTAGAAGTTTAGGATCAGGTCAGTCTTGCTGCTGGTTCTGCTCTGACTTGGTGCTCAGCTGTAAGAACTGGCCTTCTGTCCTGTTCCTGTGACCATGCTCCAGCTTGGCCTGTGCTTTCAGTTAACTGGGGCCTTATCTTGCTCTCTCCTTCCTGATTCCCCATCTTCATCAACCTTAGAATGGTCTATTCTTAAAAGATTGGAACCAAGCCTTTGTCTCCATCATCTAGAGCAGGGTTCTCAACCTCAACACTATTGACATTTGGAGCCAGATACTCCTTTCCTGTGGGTGGCCGTCCTGTGCATGCTAGATGTTTGGCACTACCCATATATGCCAGAAGCTCCCTCAAGTTGTGACAAGTAAAAATGTCTCCAGATATTGCCAAATGTCACCTGGGGATAGCGCGTGGAAATCACCACTGATAAGGGTTTATGGAGATAGAGCTTGTTCTATTAACTAGAAATCTTAAATGTTTGATTTAAGGTTCAAACACTGCCCTTTACAAAACTGGTGAAATAGTTGTGCCAACAAAGAGAATCCCATACCGAATGTATTTGGGAAGTGTTAGATCCTTTATTCTCGGCCTTCCCCAGGACTTTATATATTCATGTACACCAGCATTTTCTAAGTTTGAGCTATAGTGACAACCAAACTGATCAGGAAAGAACTTTGGAATAATGTATAAGGAACACAAGTTTAAGAAATGAGGTCCTAATCAAATAATTTTGCAGCATTCCAAAAGGGCTAAAACTTGAAAGAAACAAGAAAGATTGAACTGATCCTTAAAGCAGTCTAGAATATAGAAATCATTTTTATTTAAATTTACACTATTAATTTATAGCATGAACTGATGCCTGCCATCAGATATAGCATGCTACTGGGAAAGAGTAATAGAAATTCAGGAAAGAGATAAAATTGAAGTGGTCATTAAATCATCTATAATTTCAAAGCAGAGGAAATTTCACATCTGCTGAAGATGTTTTCTTTGAGGTAAAATGTGCATATGTGCTGATCGCTAGTATATTATTTTAACATCACACTGATAATTAAGCACAGATTAGGACTGAAAATTCATAGCTTCTCAAAGCACAAAGGAACTATCTCATTTGAACATTTTGTTTTATAAATGAAAATTCTCACAGTTGGGATTTCTGGGTGTCCCAGATGAATAGGCTCCCATTGGTAATGCCTAGTTACCTAACATTTCATTTACCTGAAAATTCTTCTCGGCTGGACTTCCTCAAGGGCCCCACAAACAGTCTCCCCCTACATGATACGTCAGGCTGAATTTGTATATTTCGAGTCAACAGTCCAACCTCAGCAGCCAAACGAATGTGTCGGCCATCCTCCGTGACATGGACACTTCCTGGGGCAATAGAAGTTGGGGGAAAAAAAACTTTAAAAATCTATTTCAAAAATCACTAGCTGGGGACCCAGCAAACCTAAGAAATGAAAACATCCTTTCCCCTCGGAAGTTCTACCAACATTAAGGTCTGCTTTTCCTCGGGCATTCTCCACAAAGGTCAGCTGAGAAATAAAATAACCCATTCACTTGTCTCTCTTTGGGATCAGAGTCAGAGTGTTTGTGCAAGAATTCATTTCTTCTTAATAACTGTGGGTACTGGGACAGGTCACTGGTTCAGGGAAGTCAGGGCAGACCTGTCCAATTAGTGGGGTCCCCAACCTCCTTCCTTAAATAGGTCAGCGTGAGACTTCAGTGTTGGGTTGTACATTGTCCACGGACCTCTTTCATGAGAGTGAGGAATCCCAGATCAACTGAGGCAGTGACAGGGCAAACGCAGCTATGTGTCAGAGTAAAAGGAAAGCAAGCAGCAGCACCAGGCAGCAGCAGCGCCCTCTCATGGTGGATCTTCCACTCATGACCTGAACAGCTTCCACAGCAGTGGGAACTAAGCATCTTGCTAGTTTGTTTCATTGTCTACCATTTGCATTTCACCTTGCATCTTACTGAAATCAGTGCTGAAGATTTCTTTTTTCTTTGCCGCTTATTAAAAAAGAAATCCTCCTGGGAACGATGATTTAGACATAGCTTGAGACATTCCTGGTGAAACCGTGGATTTGACTCTCACGTACCAGAGACAAAAAAAATTCTCCTTCCCCTTTATTTCCACAGTTTATTACTGATTAGCTGTATCTCCTGGGTTAGATTTATTTATTAGACTGAATCAGGAAGGTTATTGTGACTTATTATTTATGTGTAGTACATTCTGTGTATTGTATATAAAAATATTTGGTACCTTTTTTATTTAAAAAAAAAGGTCTGGGCTTTTTTCTTTCATTTTTTGCAGTAATACTAATAGTAGTAGTTAATACATAAAATGTACTTCATGTCAGGAAGGACACATTTCTAAGTATGGAAAATGAAATCATTATTTACAGTAACTACCATATTCTAAGGGATTGTAATTCAATGTGTCAGGAAATAAACTGTAAACTCAGTGCACATGAGTTTTATTCTGGCTTAGCCAGAAAACTGCCCAATGACCTTGAACAAGATTCTTAACCCTTCTGCTCTCAGACTTGCCATTATACATAAGGAGCAAAATGTGTGGAGAGCTGTATGTGTGTATGTATATAACATCCAAGTATTCTTTAAAAATAAAGCAACAAAATTAACGAAGGAAAAGAGATAAGGCCATGTAGCATGAGTCTAGGGCAGCGAGAAGGCATTGTTCTTCCCCTCTGAATGGCAATCAGATCCAAGGTCCTCAGCCAGGTTACCAAACACCGTCTTCCTGGCTCATTCACTTCCCTTAACCAGCAAACCAAAGCCTTACCAATGTGCCGGTGTTTGAGCCGTTCATGAATCCTCACATGGTGGCCCTTGACTTCTTTCACAGTGAGGACCTCTGCTTCATGAGGCTCATAAGAAGAGGAGCTAAGGACGATTTTGTCATGGGGGCGCCAATCCACTGCATCTTCTACTATAATTCTGCAACAGCATGAAAATGGCATTGGATATACTAACAGTGCAGAACAAGTTATCTATTAACTCCAGAGCAAGAAAAGGAAACCCACTGCGACCAACATATCCCACCAGAGAAACTGAAATAGAAATAAGACATGACGGTGGAAAAAGGGCTTTTGCAAACAGTTTAATTTAGCTAATGGAGTCAGTTTTCTGGCTTGAAAATGTACATGTTAACAGAGACGGCGAAGATATTCCATGACCCCTGAAATAAAACAAAGGAATGAAAAACAGTAAAAGTTCCAGAGGTTAGTACACACGTCTACATCAGCAACCTTCCTTCTGGATTAGGGAACAGATTCAATAATAAAAGCATCTCAGAAGAGATCTTTTCTCTAATTTTCTGAAGAAATATAATGCCATTTTTGACAACCTTGGACATTTTACACAACTTTTCATCATGCATTACAACTTCTACCTTCATAGTGAGACAAATACAAGTGTGAATCGTAGAGGTGTCACTTACTAGCTGTGTGACCTTGAGAAGTCACTTCACTCCTCGGCTTCATATCCTCATCTGAAAAGTGCTGTATTTGTACCTTCTCTCTTCTCTCTCATCACATTATGAAGCAATGAGGGTCGTGTTCATTTTTGGTGTTTTTCAAGACACACATTTAATACAATCTCTGTTCAGTCTTTCACTGCCGCCTAGCATTCCCTCTGAATATGACTGTTTTATTCTCTTCATAGTCATTACCAATTTCAATGCCATAAATGTAGTTACCTGCTTCTTTAGCTAACGCCCAAAGTTTAGCAAGCTTTGATAAAGAGTCTCCTCTATAGTGAATGTTCATTCAGACGACAGTGTCCATGTGCAGGGCATTCAGTTATTCAACTTTTATTGACTGAGCAAATCTTATGCACCAGACAATATAGTAGATGCTAGATACACACAATAAGTAAAATATACATCATTTGTATTAAAATACATAGCTTAAATTCTGCCCAGCACGTATCTTTAAAGAGTCTACTGTATGGGTGGAGGATTAACAGATGTTTAATATACAGTAGTAAGCCCCCCAAAAGAAACATAAATTAAACCTAATCATTCATAAGCCAATCATATGAGTCTAATAAATGAAATATTATAATAAATTCATATCTACATACCTAAGGTTGGAGAGAGAAAGAGTCATAGAGAAGAAAAAAGACTACTATCAATTGATACAACTTTAATGAAGGAATTTAGAGTCTTAGCTCTGTTCCTGATTTGCTATGACTTCCTAGAAAACTCTCAGTTACAGAATATTTAAGCAACATTAGCTTTGAATGGCAAGGAAACTAAGTTCCAAATAGATTAAATAACAAAATGTAAAACTAGATAAATAACTGGAGCCACTGATTGAATTAGGACAAAGGAAGACTACTAATGAAGTCCAGCATTTTTTCCACTAAATACTCTCACTTTGCCTATCTTATTTTTAGTTCTTCGGGTGCTAAATGGTATTAGAAAAAGAGTATTCCCACATTTCATAATCTATGAAATTCTAAGAAGTCTATGATCCATACAATGGAATACTGTATAGCCATTTTTAAGGTATCTTGTTGAAGAGCATTGAATTACAAGAAATTTTGTTCATGATGTATTGATTTCAAAAAGCAGGACATAAAATAATATGCTTCATTTTTTAATAAAAACAATACATGCACAGAAGAGAGGAAAGATGCATGTTAAAATGTTAGCCTACCTATGGATGGTGGGATTATTAGTGATTTTCACTGAAATCTCAATTTTCTAACTTATCAGGTAGTATATCGTAGTTAGGAAAAAAAAAAGTCAATCTGCTGTATAATTTAAATTAATCCTTTACTTCATAGTTAGTATTACTCAGTAGTCCCCAACCTTTTTGGCACCAGGGACCAGTTTTGCGAAGACAATTTTTCCACGGGGGAGATGGATTCGGGATGAAACTGTTCTTCTTCAGATCATCAGGCATTAGATTCTCATAAGGAGCATGCAACCTCGATCCCTCACATACACAGTTCACAATAGAGTTTGCATTTTTATAAGAATCTGATGATCCCTGATCAGACAGGAGGTGGAGCTCAGGTGGTACTGCTCCCTTACCCACCATTCACCTCCTGCTGTGCTTCCTGGTTCCCGAAAGGCTGTAGACCTGTACTGGTCTGTGGCCCTGTGGGTTGGGGACCCCTGATCTAGATAACCTTTTTATCATTATTTATATTGTTGAATAAAGCTCTTCAAATGATAGGTCACTATAATATTCTGAAAAGTTTCATGTGAAAGTGAGACTAAAACTCATCCACATGAGATTTTTTAGGGCAGTATTCTGTGTAATACTATGGGAGTACATATATATGATTACACATTTGTAAAAATCCATAAAACTATTTAACATTGAGTGAGCCCTAATGCAAATTTAAAACTCATAAAGCTTCATTTTCTAACGTTCTTATATAAGCCATCTGCTCCAACTAGATTAATCAGTTCACTCTCCCCTACTTCGCTCTTCAGGTCTCTCATTCTTGAAAATGGACACGAGTCGCTATGGTCACTATGCCTTGAAGAAGTCTTCAATGAGAGTCTCTTTCCACTGAATGCCCGAAGCCTCCCCACTTTCTGTACCATCATCAATTTGACATAACAAATGCTATTTATTGCCTTGTGAGTGACTGATTTTGTACTCTTGTCTTCAGTGACCATTCAACTTTTATATTGTTCATTGATATTTAATAAAAATAAGACTATATAAGGCCAGGTACAGTGGCTCTTGCCTTATAATTCCAGTACTTTGGGAGGCTGAGGCAGGAAGATCACTTGAGCCTAGGAGTTTGAGACCAGCCTGGGCAACATAGTGATCCCATCTCTACAAAAGTGAAAAGATAATAAAAAACTTAGCCTGGCATGATGGCACACACTTGTGGTCCCAGGTACTTGGGAGGCTGAGATGGGAGGATGGCTTAAGCCCCTGAGTTTGAAGTTGGAGTGAGCTATGATCAAGCCACTGCATTCCAGCAGCCTGGGCAATAGAGTGAGACCCTGTCTCAAAAAAAAAAGAAAGAAAGAAAGAGAGAGAGAGAGAGAGAGAGAGAGAGAGAGAGAGAGAGAAAGAAAGAAAGAAAGAAAGAAAGAAAGAAAGAAAGAAAGAAAGAAAGAAAGAAAGAAAGAAGGAAGGAAGGAAGGAAGGAAGGAAGGAAGGAAGGAAGGAAGGAAGGAAAGAGAAAGAAAGAAAGAAAGAAAGAAAGAAAGAAAGAAAGAAAGAAAGAAAGAAAGAAAGAAAGAAAGAAAAGAACAGAAAACAAAAAAGAAAAAAATCACTATCTAAACCCCATAGCACCTAACAATGTTCTAGGAATTATTAAAATTATTACTTCAAACTTTATATTAAAAACATGAATGAACTTAATCTGACCTTTTCTGTTCTGATTTCCTAAACCTTGTGAGTTCATTAAAATGTATCTTTCCTCTATACTCCTGATGTCTTTGGGGTTCTATATATCATGAAAACCATACACATATGTGAAAGGAGCATTGCCCCTTCCACTTCTATGTCCATATAGCAACAGTGGTAACTTCAGAGGAAACTGGGGTCTCAGAATCAATAGCCTAGTTGGTTCTGCTAGTCAAATGTCAGTTTTCCTTAAATTCCAACATCCACTATTCCTAGTTCCAGTCTTCAAACATTATGGTTACCCTCCAATCATATGAAGAAATCTTAGTTTAATGACTGGCTCAAAATCCCAGCTGTATTCTATGCTTCTGATTAATATGACTCCTAGAGTTACAGGGAAGAGGGGAGAGTTGCTTGTTGTTATGAGCAAAACATACCTCAAATAAAAAATAAACAAAAAATTAAAAGACTTTTTTGCAACATAATTGTACCTAAATGGAAACCATATGAGAAGAGAGAGGAAAAGATGAATAATCACTGTGAAAGTCTTTTTAAAGATAACTCTAAGAAAATATAAACAAAATATCAGTACAGTTTCTTTATTTTGGCATAACTTTTGACCTAGTTCAGAGAAAAATAGTATTTACTAGTCAAAAATATAACACTTATTATTTACAGAGAACAAAAAACTCCAAAATTTGATTTCAAAGTTTTTACAAAAATGAATAAGGCATTCACTTGTAAACACCTGCAATTTAAATGAATTTGTTAACACTTGCGAGATCTTAATGATAATAACTGCAATTGACCATTAAGTTGTTATTATTATAACAACTTACTTCAAGTATTAGAATATAGAGTTGGTGGTCTGATCCATTCATTGGCAGGAGTTCAGGATCACATATGTAACCTCTAAAAGATGATGGTTTTTTTCACATGTTAGAGGTCCAATAAACTACCGGGTTCTATTCCCAAATTGACTACTATTTTGATGCTGGTGACTACTATTTTGGCTCTGAGGGTACAGATCACAAAACATGTCCCCTCTCACCTGCACCCCCAGGAACAGAGATGGCCACAGACTTCTGAACTCTACTAACATTTAGTCTTTTTATTTTGTAACTTCAGTTCAAAATTTTTCTATCAGTGCCATTAAAATGTAATGAGGATTCTCAGACTGTATTAGTCTATGCTTGATAGTAAAGAAATTAAATTCTATAATGATGCTGGTAAAGATGGTGAGTGACAACAATAATAGCTATAGTCGATACCAACTATTTGTCTACCTGACTTCCTCTCTGCTTCATTCCGGAAAATCCCTCACACCTCATCTGAGAACTGCTCTGCTCATCCACTGTACTGAAAGCTGTGAGAGCTGCAGGTTAAAGTCCCACAAACCCTTCACGAAAGGTTTGGCATAGGATCCTTCCCCTGGACTTTTGAATGAAACTGAGGAGAACTAGTAGTAATCTCCTCACTGGTGGTAAAGCTAGGACAGGTCAAACAGATCTGAGTTCACTTGCACCATACAGAATGACGAAAACTATTCTCCGGTAGAAAAAAAAAAAAAATGAGGTTGAAATAAAGAAGTAAAAAAGTAAAGGAGGAGAGGAAGGGCTTGATATTGTCTCCAAAATGGCTTAAGAAGGGTTATTTTACTTGTACTTTGCACTTAAAGAATCCCAACTGCCACAATAGCTACCCTGTCTTAAGGCTTACACTGTGCCAGAAACTGGGCTTAATACTTTATATGCATTAACTCCCTCAATCCTTATAACTATTCTATTAGCTATGTATTGTTACTCACATAATTAAAGAAAATAAAACTGAGGCTCAGAGAGAGGAATTTACTCAAAGTTACACATTTAGCTAACTACATAACTAGAATTAGTCTGCCTGCCCTCAAAGTGCAAACTCCTTTTCATTGCAGAATATATTTTCAACCTACCTTCCAAACATATGCCTTTCACCACCATCAAAATAGTAGTCAATCTGGGAATAGGACCCAGTAGTTTATTGGACCTCTAACATATGAAAAGAAAACATCATCTTTTAGAGGTTACATATGTGATCCTGAACTCCTGCCACTTAATGGATAAGGCCACTAACTCTATATTCTAATACTTGAACTAAGTTGTTATACTAATAAAGTGTGAGGAAAGAGCAAAATGAATTATAGTAGTATGTGAAAATAAATTCAAGATTCTCTCATTTGTTAGATAAGATGCCATTGAACCAAGAAGCTCAATAAGTTCTGATTTCCAGAAAATACACATCAAGTCAATGTAGCAGGCATTTATTGGAGCCCTTATTTATGTTTTGCTGTGCACTAGACATTAATATACCAAATCAACAATAACAAAAATATATCCCTCCCCTACAAAAGCCACTTGGAGGAACAGGACACACAAATGTTAAACATCTTAGTGTTATATTTTTCTTAAAATTACAAATCATAAAATCACATCTTACGTTCAGAAGATGGGAAAATTTATAGAGTCAGGGAGACCTAAAGCCCTGTGTCGGATGTAATGGAATCTTTAAAGATAAGTAGGAAGCTATAGACTCAAGGAGGAGATGCAAGAGTACTGCATCTGATACTCTTATTTCACTTATTAGGTACTTAAGGAGCCAGTAGAAAAGTTGTTGTAGAGAGCCATGTGTGAAGTGCTGAAATGAGAATGTAGCAGAAGGGAAAGAAAAAAGAAGTATTCCAAACAAAATATATACAAGGAATACATCATTAATTTAACATAGGAGACAAAGAATAGATATAATCAATTATGACATTCAATTTAAAGGTTTAGGGCCTGGAGAAAAGGATGAGGGAACAAATGACATGATTTCTCCTTCAGTTCACAGTTTCTTCCTTGTAAATAACAGACCATGTTAATAAATCACTTCAGACACCTCACATCTGTCAAAATTACCAAAACAATGAAAGATAACAAAGGTTAATGGGGATGGAGAGAGGAGAGAACTCCTGTATACTGTTAGTAGAAATGTAAATTAGTACAACCATTATAGACAACACTTTGAAGGGTCCTCAATAATTAAAACTAGAATATGATCCAGCAATCCATCTTCTAGATATATATTCCAAGGATACAAAATCAGTATGTCTGAGATATTTGCATTCCCATGTTCACAGCAACATTATTCACAGTATCCAAAATATAGAGTCAATCTAGGTGCCCATCGACAAATGAATGGATAAAGAAAATGCGGTATACACGTACACTCTGGAATACTATTCAACCTTTAAAAAGAAGAAAATCTGGTCATTGGCATCAACATAGATGAACCTGGAAGACACTATGTTAACTGAAATGATCCAGGACCAAGAAGAGAAATACCACATGATCTCACTTGCATGCAGAATCTGAAAGAGTGGAACTCTTTGAAGCAGAGAATAGAATGCAGGTTACCAGAGACTGCTGGTTTGGGTTGGTGTTGGGGGGAAGCAAAGGTTGAAGAGATGTTGATAAAAGAACACAATATCTCAATTAGATAGAAGGAATAAGTTCAAGAGATCTATTGTGCAACATAGTGACTACTGTTACTAATATATTGTATTCTTTTAAAGTGCTGAATGTGGATGTGTAGTATCATTACCACAAAAAAAAAACTATATGAGATAATACATGTTAATTACATAGATTTAGTCATTCCACAACGTAATACATGTATCAAAACATCATGTTGTACATGATAAATATATAAAATTTTTACTCGTCAATTAAAAAATAAAACAAAATAAGTCAATCACTTGCGAAACAAAGGATAACAGGACAAAGAGATTGGATGTCTTACACATTTTCTTGAAAATTTAATGAGATAAGAAATAAGAAAAAATAAGAATTTGGGAGAACTTTCCTCATAATCCAGCTCTTCTCCCTGTTTTCCCCTTCTCAGTAAATGGCACAGCTCCTTACCCAATTGCTTAGGGTCAAAAATTTTAGAGTGATCTTTGACTCTTCTCTTTCTCCTTTCCTCAATATTCAGTCCATCAGCAAGTCATGTCACTTTCATCTTTAACATATATTTAGCCACATCTCTACTCCTCCCTCACTGCCATCCTGATCTAAGCCATCATCACGTGTTACCCGAAAAATTGCAATAACAATGTCTTAGCAGTTAGTGTCTCGATTTCCACTCTTATCTCTTCCTCATCACCACCACCAACAGTCAATTCTCCACACATCATAAATCAGATTAAAGTATAAGTCAGGTTCTGTCCTTGCCTTGTTTAAAATCTTCCAATGGCCAGGATAAAAGCTAACCTTTATCATAAGATTGGTTGACAAAGTAACCATTTAATTTCAAAGGTCATACGGCTACCCTTCAAAGACTCACAGTAAAAGATATACATAACACTTGTAATGGGTAAAAGCAATTTTTTGTATCTAAATCTAACTTGTCTTGATTTATTTACAATCCAAACAAAACCTCAATAGTTTTGTTCATCAGTCTTCACAAGTCAACTCAAGCAAGCAACAACAGAGAATAATTTCGAGATAAATTGATAAAACACAGAACAAAAGAAAATAATTTTTCTTCAAAATATCTTGCTAAGCTTACTTTTGTTGATTGTGTAAGATATAAGTTTATAAAGTTAACATGAAACTTTTCCTCTGAATCACATTACCATTATTCATATATATATATATATATATATATATTCAGGTATCTAATATATATATTATATATATTCAGGTATCTAATATATATATTTAGGTATCTAATTCTGTTGGTGAAAATTCATGAAAAAGTCCAACTGAAATATGCTTATATCACAATATATTAGAAAGACTTATTGAATTGACTTTTAAGATTGTAGAGCCATGTTTAAAATGATGGCCTGAATAAGGTCTGTAGTTCAGTTAATACCGCACCAATATCAACTTGCCAAATTTGCTAATGTTTTACAGTTATGTAATATGTTATCATCAAGGAACATCGAGTGAAGGGCATATGTAAACTCTACTATTTTTGCAACTTATTTTGAGTCTGAAGTTATTTTTAACATTTTTTAAAAGGTTTTAAAAAGAGAGAATTCCATAAAATGAATATACTACGTTAATTGCACATCATTTGTATAAACTCATTAAATTACTCCTCCTCAGGACTGATATTAAGAAATTTTGTTTTTAATATTTGTAATACGTAGAACACATGCAATGGAATCAGATAAATCAGGGTAAAAAACCCAGCCTCAGGAATTTCTAGCTTTATGAACTTGGAACATTTACTTAACTTCTCCAGCCTCAGTTTTCATATCCATAAAGTGCAGATAATAATACCTAACTTACAGCATTGAAAGATTTAAATGAGATAATGTATGTAAAATGCTTAGTAGAGGCCTGACATATAACAAGCTTACATGATAAGAACCAAATAAATGGTAGCTAGCTAATGACTATGGATAGTTTTAATTAATAAAATTGAGTTCCTTTCAAAATAGCCTGTAGCTCAGACTCTGAATGAGGTTTTTAACACATTCTTATAAGAAAAATCCATTCATATAGTTCCTGCCAAATTCCAGCTTGCTAACCTTTTAATTATAATTAAAGTTTCTTATTGATCCTTGTTAGAAATGCTTACTTCACAAATCCTTTTAAGCATCAGAAAAGCACTTTAAATTCAACATGACCTAATCTGAATTCATAATCTTTTCTCTAAACTTAGTCCTCTTCAAGTGAATGACACCACTATCCAGCTACACAAACCAGAAACCAAGATTGCACTTCATATTCAACGTGTCTTACAGATTTTATCTCCTGCCTCTAAATCTGCCCACTTCTCCATTACTCCTGCAGTGTACAAGTTACACTGTCTCTTGCTGGGTGTCTCTGGATCTACTTTCGACCTCTCCTGCTGTCTACATTCTGCCTACAATATTTTAGATGTACAAGTATGATAATAAGTGCTACCTCCTATCCATACTACCCCCTTTAAAACCTACAACAGCTTCAGAACACTCTTAGGGTGAAAACTAAAATTGTTGATATTGCCAATGTATGTGGCCCTGACACTTAACTCCTTGGAACCCTGTCATTGTCAACCCCTACTCCCCACATCAACCATCATGGTATTCTTTCAGACCCTCACGTTCTCCATTCTCCCTCCCAACACAGAATCACCTCTTCACCCTCTGCTCCTCAATCACCTGTGCTGACTCCTTAATATCTAAAAAGTTAGAATGCCCCCAATCTCAATCTCATGCTCCAAATCTTTCTTCTACCCATGTTTTCTTCAATAATGACATCACCTACTTCCAACATGGCTGCTTCCAAATCCTAAATTATGCATCTAATTTGCTTCTTGACACCTACTCTTGATGTCTCCAACTTTGCATGCCCCTGCTGCCTTCCATCCTGACAAACCTATTCCCCTCTCAGTCTTCCCATCTCAGTGCATGCTTCCACCATTCACCAGCGTGCTCCATCAAAATACCTGCAGCACTCTTTCCTTGCCTCCACATGCAGTCATCAGCAGGACCAGTTGTTCTCTCCATCTCCACTGCCTCTTCCAGAGTCCCAGCTACATGATTTCTGGCCTCAGCTGGCCTCATAACTGATAACCCAGCTCTACTCTTATCTCCATAATCCATCATCTACAGAGCCAGAGAAGTTTTTTAAACAAAAATCAGATTCCACTATCCTCCTGTATAAAACCCTTCAGTGATTTCCCCTTTGACCTCTCATACCTACCTGAACAAGGTCCTGTGTGACTTGGCACTTGCCATATCAGACAATGTTGCCCTCTGCTCACTCTGCCCCAGCTATAGTGACCTTCTGCCTGTTTCTCCCCTACCATCACCCTAGGCCAGCTGGTTCCCTCCCGTCCTTCAGGTCTCAGCTCAAATTTCTCTTCCCCAGAGACTTTCCCTGTCCATTCAATCTAAAATGGTACCCTTCACATTTTATGTCCCAGCTATTTTCGATCATACCACCATACTGACTTCCTTACCAGCATATTTTATAATTTCAACTATGTCATTTATATTTCTGTATTTGTTTGGGTATTGTCGTTCTCTCCACTAAGATCTGAGCTCCCAGAGGGCAGCAATCTCTTCTAATTTGCAATCTCTTCTATATGTCTAGTGCTTACAGTCTGACCTGGCACATAGTAAATATTCCTCAGATATTTGCTTAATAATTGAATGCTGTTTGCTCTGGCTAGAACACCGTTTCCACATATAACCCACTTTGCTTAATTAATGCCCATTCTTCTTTCAGATCCCACCTCTGAAATTATGCTTCAGGGAAGCCTTCTCCAACTTCCCATAAATGCCTCAAGTTGACATATTCATGTTTTCAGAATCCTATATAACCCATCCCTTCACAGAATTTATCATATATGTAAATTTACATTTACTATTTGATCAACGTCTGAGTTTTTACTAACATTATATCTCCAGATCATAGCTCAATGTTTGACAAACATAAGCATCTGTAAAATTCATGTCAAATAAATAATTTTAAATAACTGTAAACATAATACCTATTCTACAAAGAAATTCTGTACATAGAGAAAAGCACATCAAAGCATACCCATCAAGATATAAGATAGCTACCTATCATTTCACCAACAGGGATCCCTGCTGTGCTGTATGTCCTTCCAGAAATTTCCATATTATGTATTTGCATACATATTTTTATTTCTTTAACTACAAAACTAGGCTAGTATGTAATATTAATCCCCATGTGAATGTGAATCTCTGCTCTCTTTTGTCAACTTGCAGTTCACTATTTTTCACCTTTGCCAAATTAAACTTTAAAATGGATTCCATTGCTGTTTTAATTAATATTTACTTCAATTTTAGTAAAGAAGACCATTTTTTCTATATGTTTATTAGCCAGATGTATGTTTTCTTTTATGGTTCACATATTCAAACCCTTTCACAAATATGTTTCTGATGTATTCATATTGTTATTTTTATTCTTGACATATAAAAGTTCTTCACATATAAAAAATGTTAGTCCTTCATCTGTATATTGTATGTTGCAAACATTATCTAATTGATCATTTGTCATTACATTTTGTAATTGACATGCAGAAATATTGACCTTGTTATGTTGTCAAATCTATTATTTATTTGCTACGGCTATTGTTTTGCTTGTTATGATCAGAGAAGTCTTCGCTAGTTTAAATTACAGGTTTACTTAAACTTTCTTCAACCAAATTTATGGTTTTAATTTTTTACATTTTGTTTCATAATCCACCTATAATTTAGAGTAAAACATAAAGTGGGAATCTAATTTTATATTTTTCCAAAGCATTTACTGATTATTCCAGCCTGTCTTCAACTAAATTCAAATGCTAATTTATTCAAATTCTAAAAATAATTCATGACTGTGTTTATTTCTGGTATTCTTTTTAGTTTTGGTGCCAACAACAGATTACTCACATCAGAGGCATATATTTAAAAAAAAAAAAAAACTGCTAATGTTTGGCTATTTTCAAATATTTATTGTTCCAAAGAATTTAATGAGTCAGATTCTGATGAATATATTAGACCTGTGATTCAAGTTGTATTAGATTTGACATCTTTAAAATAATGAACCGTCAAATTTTTGTTCTGCATCACCATTTATTCTCAACTCCTTTTATGCTTTTGAACAGCGTTTTATAGTTTTGTTTTTATAGGTTCTGTAATTTTTCTTAAATTTACTTCTAGATATTTGTGGTTGAAATTTTAAATAAGATTGTACATTATAATTTAAAAGTTTATTGCTTGTATATTAAAAAGCTGTTGATGTGCATTTATTGAAGGCAACTGATAGTTTTTCAGATAATTCTCTAGTTTTACAGGATGAAATGTGGTTTATAAACCGCATAAAAAATAGTTTGGACTATTTTCAATAATTGGATCTAATGTATTTTTCTTGCCTGGATACATTAGCTAAAACTTTAATAATAATATTTAATGATTATTGTAATAAATGATAATACTTAATGATTATTGTAATAAATGATAATATTTAATGTCAGTTTTTCTCATAAAATACAAAACTGAGAAGAATCCTTTAGTGTTTATTTTGTATTATTATTTAAACCAGTGCTTCTCCACTAATGGTTATACCATCCAAATAAATAGCATTAATTTAAAGAAGTATCCTTGTAGTCTTCATTTACTGTTTATTCCAAGAATGTTTGCTGAATTTTATTAAACGTATTTCCATTTTGTGCCAAATTGGTCATGTTCTTAATCTTCACATCTGGTATTAAAGTAAATTATATGAATGGATTATTTCATTTCAAATTATCTTTGTTCACTTGAATGAAACACATTCAAACATAGCTTGCTTTGTTGCATTTTAATTTATGACCTTTACATTCTATTTGGATGTTGTCTCAGTTTTCTTTTTTTTTTTTGAGCTATTTTTAGTAGCTGTAACCAAGTGTAAAGATTATTTTATGCCTGTTCCCTTAAATTAATTGGGAATAGATTTATATAGCATAGGAATTATTTGATATTCAAATGATTGGAAGAATATGGTATAAATTTATGTAAGCCAAATATATTTTGGAGATAAATCTTTGATAAATTTATATCTTTCACTATTTCTGGTTCTTTATGTTTTATTCTTCTCTAGCCAATAATGATAACTCTAAATTATCATTAAAAATTCCTTTTTATAAAGTATTTTTCTCAAAAATCTTAAAGTTGCACTATATACACTTATATTTTTTATATTATAACTGCAACCTATTCTGTACATATATTTGAACTGTCATTTCTCATTTTATATATTGGGGTTTTCTTGGTATGATTAAAGTTACTAGAGATTAAATCACTACCTCTTTTTAAAAATTTAATCTTACTAATTTTCTACTTTCTATTTCACCAATTTCCGCCTTTTTCTTGCATTGATTGAGTTCATTAGACTTGTGGGTTACTTTGTTTCTAATTTCTCATATTGACAGTTATTCTTTGTTTAGAAGAAGTCTCATTGTTCAGAATAATTGTCAATATGAAAACTGTCAATAAGAAAAGTTTGTTTGCTTATTCAGTCACAAAAGCATTGAATGTGATGGCATGTTTTACAATATCTCGTATGCTATACTCTCATTATTGTTATTTCCCAGCTATTCTGTTGGTAAAGTTTTGATGTTTTCTTGGGTATAAAAGTTATTTAGAAAATAATTTATTATACCTTTTTTTCTTGTAAGAAATTAAGACTGTTGGTTTATATTTTATTTTAATCTCCATGTTTATTATATTGTGATCACATACTATTATTGAAATTTATTAAAGTTGTAACTATGGATATATGTATATTTTAAGGTAAAGGAGTAGTTTGATATATAAATTAAATTTCTTTTATTATATTACTCATGTTCTTCATATTTTCTTTACCTTTTTTAACCTAATTAAAAGATTTGGAACTGAAAGAGATAAATAAATGTCTTGGATTGTGATTTTTGTTTCCGTCAATTTCACCTTATATTTCCTAGAGATTAGCTTTATATTTCTATATTGTATTTATCTGCTGTAAAACTTTTCTGACTGTTAGGGTCTCGCTATGATTGAAGCCTTTACTAATGTAAAGTATAATTATTTAACCAATTTGAAACATTTATTTTGATTTTTACATGTTTTGTTAATAATTTTGAGGCTCCTTTATTTTAGATGTCAATGATTTATTCTTATTTAATATTTAACTTTAAATTTCTCCTAATTGGTTTTAAGTTTTCCTCTGGTAAAAAAGTTATAATTACATTTTGACTTTTAACCCAATTTTTCTACATAGCATTATTTTTCACAAATATTTTGTTTTGTAACTGGTAAATTTATTCTTACTTTCTTATTTCTGTTTTTTAAAATATACTTTTTTGTTGCTTTTATTCTTTTACTATTTCATTTTCTTCTTTTTTTTTTTTTTAATTTACTATTTATTTTACGGTTTCTTTCATTTTTTCCCCTCTGGTGATTTGGAAAGTATACTATTCAAAATTCTAATAAAACAAATTAACTCATATTTACCTCCTATGGTTATAGATCCAGATTTTTATCTGATAATTTTGAATGGTAAAGATTCATTTATATGTCATATTTGCTAAACTATTATACACAGTTAAACAATCAAGCACTAATCTAGGTGTTACTGTGAAGGTATTTTGTCAGTGTGGTTAACACAGTCAGTTGAGTTTAAGGAGATTAGGCCACCCAATAATGTGGGTGGGCCTCATCAATCAGTTGGAAGGCCTTAAAAGCAAAACTGAGATTTCCTTTGGGAAGAAGAAATTCTGCCTTAAGACTGCTTACAGATTTCAAACTCTCCAGCTCCCATAATTGTGTAAATCTATTCCTTGAAATACATCTCTTTATATATAAATGCATGTATATTAATATTTATTATATCTATTGTATAATTTATATATGTATAACAGGATACACACATATACACACACACACAAGCACATAACCTACTGATTATATATTTTTTGTATAAACAGAACCCTAACTAATACATTAACTTTTCAAATGTTATGGTATTTCTTTTACAAGAACAATTATTAGAATTTGTTTTAGGTCGGGCGTGGTGGCTCATTCCTGTAATCCCAGGCCTTTGGGAGGCCGAGACGGGTGGATCACCTTAAGTCAGGAGTTCAAGATCAGTTTCACTGACATGGTAAAACATCTCTACTAAAAATACAAAGATTAGCTGGGCATGGTGGTGTGTGCTTGTAATCCCAGCTACTTGGGTTGCTGAGGCAGGAAAATCGCTTGAACCCAGGAGGCAGAGATTGCAATGAGCCAAGATTGCACCATTGCACTCCATCCTGGGCAATAGAATAAGACTGCTTCTCAAAAAAACAAAAGAAAAGGAATTTGTTTTAATAACCATAGTTACACTATAATATTTAAATTATTTCAGTGCTTCTTAGTTATTTATAGTATTCTCAAATTTTATTTCTGTTCCCGAATTTTCAATTTAGTTTAATCTCTTTATTTGAACACTGAATTCTCTTCCATTTTTCACATGTGCGTCTTAGCAGTGTGTCCAATTCTTTGGTCACAATATTTTTTTTTTCTTAAACATTTATAGATGTGGCATCACGATCTTCCCACATGTGATGGTGTAGAGGTGAATGCTAAGGCTAGAAAGCTTTATGTTCCTTTCTTTTACATTTTGTTCACTCTATTTTTCTTATACTATGAAGATGATGTAATGAAGCAATCACCGTCCTTGATATTAACCTTTTCTAATAAAATGAAACTATTCTCATGTTTTCTATGTGTATTTCAGTTATAGTTTTCATTATTCTTTCTGTTGTAGTTATTCTGAGTTCTTATTAAAAAGGACAAATTACCCATAGATCGTTTTTAACTTTCTGATCTCTATTTCTAGTACTTTATCTTTTGTCATTTTTACTTCCTAGTCTTATCTTCTGTGTTCAAATAGATCTCCATCAGTTTGTTCTTCATTTTACCTATGCAGTTTGAGGCAGCAATGATTCTACCCTTTACTGCCTTCGACGTATTATTAAATTTCACAATATACTTCATACGTTTCTTCTCCCTCCTGTTTTATTTCTGTCTATATCTTAATGAGCTACCTTTTCAGCTTACACATAGTATTCTCACCTCACACTTCATCTCTTATCTCATGGAATTCATGTATTTTAAGATTTTTATGGACAGCAATAATTATGTATTATCTAAAATTTTCTCCTGGAATAAACTGTGTTCCTCTACTACCTTTTGCATATTTTGTTGTCCTTCTATTAGGCTATAGAGATATTTTTTAAATTCCCTATAATTGCTTCTTTTTCTACTTACTCATCCTTTAATTATAATGCTTAACCTAAAATTCAATTTCATATTGTAACAAAATCTCAAGCAGAAGCAACCTAAACAATCACCAAGAAAAAGCCCTAAGTTACTCTCATTCCTTACCTCTCATTTCCTGAGGCAATATCAGCTCCAAGATGTGTCCAGGAGTTCTTAGGATAAGCACTGTAAAGCTGAACTTTCCCATAAACCCCTGAAAATAAAAGGAGTAACAGTTGGATAGAAAAATCCTTCAGAGGAATTAAAGCCAGGTAAGTAAAAGTCATTCCATAGGCTGTTATGCAAAACATGGGATATAGAATCTCTAAATGAAGGTTCCATATTATCAAAAGCATTATTTAAATGCTCTATTTTACAATACTAAGATATATCTCACATGGCTATGAAACTTATTCTCTCAAATGCTATAGAAAAAAGAATGCTACACCACATCATAATAATCTAAAAGGTGGGAAGCAGACCACTCTAATGACTAAAGTTGAAGAGGTACTCCTTTCCACTCTTGATGTGACTCCAAACCATTTGCAGTTCTTTTGGAAGTTAACCAGTTTTGATATCTTTTGTTATACACTAGGTTCTCCAGAAGCATGGTTAATTTTATTTCCTTAGGACAGAGTTTTGGAGCTATTAGCTTTGTTTAGTGGCTGTACTTAATATTTTGTCTTATAAATATCAAGGGAGAGATTTCTAAGTCCTTGGTTTCAAAATGCAATTTATTTCAGATTCATAAATTAAAGTCTTACCAGGAACGTGCTTGATACAGCCCAGTTTTATTTTTTCATGTCTTTCCTCTTACATATTTTATTGCCATTTTCAACCATAATTCCTCATATTCTAGTGGTTTAAAAATGTTTTGACCATGAAACTCACCAGTAAAAGAAAAAACATGTGATCATGTACTCTAAGCACATGTATATTTATTTTATTTACATAATTCAGATATTTATATTTAGATAAAAAATATACACATATATGAATACACTAATATATATTTGAATAGAAGTTCTAATATTTTATTCCTGCTTCCAAATGTATTGTCTGCATATCCCTGGATTGGTGCACGCTATTTTATTGCAAGTCACCAATTTAAAATTTTTACAGTTTTCATCAGAAATCATAAAAATAAAAGAAGCAGGAAATCACTAAGGTACAAATAATATGCCTTGGGTTTTCATCTGATATGGACCGAAAAAAAAATCCCAGTTAATTAGAACTTAACCAACTGTTTATATCAACATCCGTATTTTTTGCCCCCACATATCAACTATGAAAATGTCAGAAGATAATAAAACTAAATCAGGATAAATGGATATAAAAAGAACCCCATTTTCAGGATGTGTCCTGAAACCAATCTTTCATAATAGCATTTATGCATTCCATAAGACATCATCACCCAAAACAAAAATCCATCTTTTTTCACTACAGGTTAAGTAAGCTAGGCTTAGAAGGATCCTGAAGTAATTTAAAGAGATTTCCAACCAAAATGTTTATAACAAAAAGCAGTTCATGTCCTTAAATTTGAATTATCCAGAAAATTCAATTGACCAGAAAAGCAGATTTCTTGGTCATTTCTAATCATCAAAGTTTACTGTAAAATGACACAATTTCTTAGTTGTTTCAAGAAGATTATAAATGATTTAATACGATTAAAATTCTTCATCTACTTATGATACTACAAAAATTTGAACATGCAGTGAAAGAAATACTTCATTCTTTATTTCATTTTAGTATCAAAGAAAATTTCAACGACACTAGTTTGACCATACGGCCAGGATCGGGGATCAGAGCAGACATCAGTGGATAGTCCTAACAGAAAGTTTGTTCCTGTATTATCACACTACAGAAAAGAGTGGATACCACAGGCAAAAGGAGATCAAATGTCCTTATAATAATCCATCTAGTTTGTCAACTTGGAAAAATTAAAACATTCTTGAACCTCTTACTGTTAGAAAGATAAAATAAATAGCATGCATGGAAAAAAACCCTTTAGAAACTATAAAGTGCTATCAAAGTATTATATGACTATGATTATATATTATGGAACTAAGTTAACAAACTTCATACTATCTTAACATTTTTGTCTCCACTCTATTGAGTTACTGAGATCCAGAGAGGGAGCCACTGACTGCTAATGAATATTAAATTCATATCTCATAGTGTTCAGAAACCTCAGAAATGATGATCCTTGCTCTTTTTCCACAAGGTAAAATGGTTTACTTGAAAACCTCCAACAGAGCAATGCACCTAAAGGAGAATCCAAGGAAATTAACAACCAATTTTCTTTAAGAATGTTCGTATTTTTTTCTTTTAGTTAATTTTTTTCTCATTTATATAATAGTTGAAGTAAGTTCACTATACTTTATTATTCTTTTCGATATTATACTGTCACATAGCTTAAATATAATAACATATTTATTACTCTTTTAGATATTGTATTGTCACACAGCTTAAGTACGTTATTATATTATAATAACCACACAGCTTTATAGTGTCAGCATTTGGATTAAGATTATTATATTATAATAACATATTTAAGCTATGTGACAATATCTAAAAGAGTAATAAAGTATAGTGAACTTATTTCAACTATTATATAAGTGAGGGAAAAATAACTAAAAAAATGAACATTCTTGAAGAAAATTGCTTCATGCCAAGAGTTATCCGTCTTTACTTATAAAATTAGTAATGCCCATATAGAAAAAGTGGGAAAATACTTAAAATCTGATGAACATTCTCTTATCCCTCAAAACTGAGTTAGTTGGGGATACATACATATAGTTATGAAAGAACACATTCCTCCATATATCATAGCCTTGAGCCCGACACATCACATTCCCCCATATGCCTCCACTTCCTGGGCCCGACACTAACACATTCCTCCATATATCATAGCCTGGAGAATCTCCGATAAGGTTACAACCGATTGTAAAAGCGCAGGAACCGATAAGAAAACTGCTAAAAGTATAACTTAAAATGTAAACCAATTGTAATGCTGTAACCAGAAGAATTCCCTTGTTTCTCTGTAACTTTACATATCCTGTTTACATCGGGATATAAGAAGCGAGCGCACGCATTGTTCGGGGCCCTCTTGTATGTTGTGGAACGGAGGGACCAAGTTTGAACTTGCAATAAAGATCCTTGCCGCTTGGCTTTGACTCTGGACTCTGGTGGTCTTTGGGGTATAAACGGTCTGGGCATAACAGTTATACAAGCCCAGTTCCAGTTTCTGTACTTTTACATAGATCAGTTTAAAATAGGATTTGGTATTGTGGCAATAGCAAATAAAGAAATTGTCAACAGTGAATGTTTCTTATTAATGTATAGATCGGTTGTATAAATGTATCAATAATAGAGTAGTATTTATAGTTGATAATACTGACTCAGTCAAAACTTTCGTGTCTGACTAATCTGGATCTCAATCCAAATGCTGACACTATAAAGCTGTGTGGTTTTCTGCATGTCGTTCATCACCTCTGAGTCTTAGTCTTGACATCTCTAAAATGGACACTGCTCACAAGAGAGCTGGTAAGTAAAATAATAAATGTAAATTACCTAAAAGAGTGTTTGGAATTTAGCATATGTTCTATGAATAGTATTTCTCTATAAGACACAAACACACAATACACACACATGCATTTTATTTTTAATGAAAACGATATTATACTCTTACCAATTGTTCCTGGGTCAATATGAATTCCATTCAAACGGTCACAAAAGACTCCCTCTGAGGCTCTAAGGAGAATCAGAAGCTTTTGTTCCTTTTCTAAGGGATTTTCTAAAGTACCTGTTTACAAAGAAAAGTGTATCATTCAAATCAATTTGAAATTAAAAGAAAGAGAGGGAGAAACTGAGGTAAAATTTCAAGAATGCAACGTAGATACTGTAAAATAGACTATATGGAGGAGTCAGTGGTTATGTAGACGAAATAAGAATAGGAAAAACAAAAGATTCACTAAACTTCTCTGAAGGAGACTCATGTATTATTCACCAGATATTCACTCTTCTTTCTTTATTAAGGCAGCATAAACTTTCCTGACCAACTAATATTTATCCTGGTCGTGTGACTTGCTTTGGCCAGTGAAATTTGTGTGAAAGTGATAGGAATATCAGTTCTCAGTTGATGCTTCAAGGGACTTGGCAAGTTGTTTTGTTTTGTTTTATTTTGTTTTTTACCAGATTTTTTTCAACGTTGTTCTCTACCATGAATGGAAAATTCCTTAAATAGCCTCTGGTATCTGAATGAAGAGACATACAGAGCAAAACGGAATAGAACACATAAGCTGGAGCCAAGTCCAACCAAGTCTAACATAAATATTTCTTGATGCTAACCACTGAGATTTGGGGATTATTTGTTACAACCATTATTATGGCAAACCTGCCTGATACACTGTCTATGGCTAGATAAACTTCAAATTTCTTTATTTACTCCTCACAACAAACCTGAGAAGTCAGTATAATTATTATCCCAGTTTTAAATATTTGCACATAAAGAGTCTTAGAGGTTAAGGGACTTGTCTAAATTGATCCAACTATTAAGTATTAGAATCTATTTGAACAAAAATCTGTTTATGCTAAGTGTTTATTTAACAAATAAGAAGTTATTTTCTAAAACTAAATTCTTTTACCAGCATAAAGACTCATAAAGACATAAGCTATGATACTCAGACAGCAGTTGGAATTGTTTCTGACCTTATTTTATTGATGTTAACAGTGGAGTTTGGTATGAAAATTCATACTTCTACGGTATGATAATCGTTCAGGGAATTTGTCAAAATAGCGTTAGTGAGTATGGACCTAAGGAAGGTTAGTCTCTTTGGAAAATATGTCTTGGAGTACAAAAATATTAAAGTTATTAAAGTCAGGTTTTTAAGAAATAACTGGGCCGGGCATGGTGGCTCAGGCCTGTAATCCCAGCACTTTGGGAGGCCGAGGCAGGTGGATCGCAAGGTCAGGAGATCGAGACCATTCTGACTAACACGGTGAAACGCCGTCTTAGTTAAAATACAAAAAATTAGCCGGGCGTGGTGGCGGGTGCCTGTACTCCCAGCTACTGGTGAGGTTGAGGCAGGAGAATGGCGTGAACCCGGGAGGCGGAGCTTGCAGTGAGCTGAGATGGCGTCACTGCACTCCAGCCTGGGCGACAGAGAGAGAGACTCCGTCTCAAAAAAAAAAAAAAGAAAGAAAGAAAGAAAAATAAATAACTTGTGGGAAGGTAATCCCCAAATTACATACCAAATCAGACAGATTCATAAGAACCACCGGCTATCAAATGCGTCTTCCCTGTTTATCAATTCCCAAAAAGAAAACCAAAAATGACATTGTTAAATACAATGTGAAATAACTAGTAAACATACAATTGCCTGGTTTTCACCTTAGTTGCTGGTCTGTCCAGCAACATAAAATCATCCCCTCCAGCTGACACTTCCTATATACCTGGTTAGCCAAAAGGCACAGGTAAGTCTGAAGCTTGCTACATACCTATCTTTATAGTTCAGCCTTCACTGCCATTACTCCAGTACTCTACTGAAAGCAAGATTCAGAGAGGTAAGTAAATCTGCCTAGAGGCATATAGTAGGTCAATGGGTGAGCAAGCCTATGTATTTCCAATAATATGCAAAGATGTGTTGCTCCTCTGTGTAGGTAATGAAACTCCTCAGCTGAGAGCCTGATGCATCATCTTAGTGAAAATAAAGATGTGCTAGAGCAGAAAGAAGGGAAGCAGGGGAGGATGAAAATGTTTAGTAAATGTGTATAGCGTAGCTGTTATCTTGCCGTTACAAGTCTGTCCAGTAAGCTGTTTTCCAACTGTGATTTCATTTATTTCACGGAGGGTAGTTTAGAGTCTTTGGGGAAAAAAAAAATGGCCTAGCACTAAAGAGATACCAGAGAGAAAAAAGTAGGACAGTTTTTGCCCTAGAGAAACGTATGCAGAGCCCCACAAAAAGAGTTCAGCGTTCCTCTAAAATTAGAGATTAAATCAATTATGCAACCCAACGCTGCAGCACATGTGGAGCTTTCGCAGAAAGTCTGGGCAAAATTAGATAGCCTGCCATGATCTTTTGGTATCTGCAATGGCCAGAATTTGGCTTCCTTTTTGTAACTGAGGGAAAAAGAAAGATGGAGAATAGGGACTAAGTAGAAAGAAGGCAAAGGTGACCTAAGAGAAGGAAATACATGCTACTGTAACACTGAAATCCTTCTTGAATGTGTAAAAGCTGATAAATGGAAAGGTTTAAAGGCTGAGATCCTCATTTTATTTTCAAATCTAGCAATCAAAGAAAGGTGAGGTGCTCTCTCCAGCATGGGCTTTGCCCCTAAATGAGGGTAGCCACTTCTGAGACAGAAGGTGCTAAGGATATGCAGCTCATCCTTGGTTTACCTTTGTAAAGCTTCTCTAAACTATAGCAAGAGGCATATTAAACCTGGGCAAATTTATGTATTCATAATGGGCGGGAATATAATTGTCATTGTGCTGCAAAGACATTCCGGATGTTTTCACATGCACAATTTAATTCTCACAATTTTATGACGAATACAGTTAAGGTTCTGATGAGGAAACTGAGGCAAAGAGAGGTTAAGTAGCTTGTCAGGAATCACATAACTGTTAAATGGCGAAGTTGGGCCTTAGACTTAATAAGTACCATCCTAGGACATGTGGATATGGAGGAACAGAAAAGACGTAAAGGGAAGCAGACATTACTTAGTATAATGGTAGGCAGTGAAGGGGAAACAATGTGTTCCAGATGCTAAAATCACGTGAGATGGAAGAAAATGAGTTCTGGCATATGAAAGATAATCATTATAATTATTTGGGGAATATGGTACAAATGGGTTCCAGGAACTTCAAAAGGTAAGAATAAGAAAAAAGGACATTTCCTTATTTTATTAACTAAAGCTCTTTGATGGAATCAAGTATAATCCTAGTTTGCACTTAAGCCCACTCTATCAACATGACTCACCAGACGTTGTACCAAGCCAACCCATAAGAAATTATTTACCCTTCCCTCAACTCACTCTCCTCTGTGCTCATGAGATTTCCCAGCATTTACATGTTTTACCTTCATCTTAACTAACTGATTCATCCGGTAAAACTTGGCTCCACCATAATTTATTCCTGAAAGCCTTCTATGATCTGGAATTAGATGCCCCCTTTTGTGTGTAAAATGTTCTGTATCGCTTGCTAAAGTAACTCTACTTCAAGCAACTTGTCCTAAAGAACTTGTAGGGGACAAGGGCAAAGAATAATGCCCAAAGTTCTCCACTGCAGTGTTATTTATTTACAATTGGCAACATTTAAAAACACCTTGAAATAGCAAACAATTGGAAATATTTTTGTCCATTTTAAACTCCTTCCTTTCTTCGCAGACTTTTCAACATACTTAATAGCTGAAACGTACAAGTCCCCAAGCAACCAATACTCCCTTGCCTCTGCCCCTCTATGCCTTCATTCCTGTTTTTGTCACGGCCAACTCTTACATACTCTCAAACCCAGTTCAGATGCCATCTCTTCTGGAAAGGGCCTTGTCAACTAAGTCTGGGTTAAGTGACCTTCTAAGGGCTATCACAGAATGCCATGTTTTACCACAATACTTCTAAAACTATACTGTAAGGGCCATTTACCTGATTGCCTCCTTCTCTCAGTGAGCGCAAGAAGAAACTATGTACTCCCAGCAGAGTTTATTTGAAGATATTTTATTCCAGAAATGTTTAACTTGGTAATTTTTACCAACCCTCCTGGAGAAAACAATTGGAATAAAGAGAAGTACCCCATAGTAATAAAAGACTAACTTCACCAGTAAATTGCAACTTTTAAGCATTTATGTACCTACCATTATAGCTTAAAAATATATACTGCAAAAATCAACAGGACTACAAGGACAAATGGATATACCTATAACACTTGTTGTAAAGCCAACACAACTGTTGCTAAAAAAAAAAAAAAAAAAAAAATACAGTAATGATACAGCAGTTTTGAATAATGCAATTTGCATATTTGACATAACAGGCATAGATGGAAAACCAGACCTGCAAAGAATGTACATTCTTTTAAAGCATGCACAAGATATTTTTAAAAATTGATCATATGATGATAAGGCAGTTTAGTAAATTTTTAAAAATTGGAATTATACAGCATTTGTTTTCTGACCATAGTTCCACCAAAATTTATAATTCGTAATAAAAAAATTTCAAAAGTAAGCTATATTAAAGATTTTTCCAATTATTAAAGAATACCATTAAGAAAGTAAAAAAGCGGCTGGACGTGGTGGCTCATGCCTTTAATCCCAACACTTTGGGAGGCCGAGGCAGGTGGATCACAAGGTCAAGAGATCTGGACCATCCTGGCCAACGTGGTGAACCTTTGTCTCTACTAAAAATACAAAAATTAGCTGGGCATGGTGCCACACACCTGTAGTCCCAGCTAATCAAGAGGCTGAGGCAGGAGAATAGCTTGAATCCCTGTCGCAGAGGTTGCAGTGAGCCGAGATCGCGCCACACTGCACTCCAGTCTGGTGACAGAGTGAGACTCCATCTCAAAAGAATAAAAAAAAGAAAAAAGAAAGTAAAAAAGCAAGCCGCAGAGTGGGAAAAGACATTTGTACTACATATAACAGACAAAAGATACATTCCAAAATATATAAATAACTTTGGTAAATAAATATAAAACAGGTACATTCATCATTAAAAAAGAGTAAGAGAACAGCTATTTCACAAAACAAGATACTCTCAAATAAATAATAAATACATTCTACTATGCTCAATCATACCATATAAAAGAAATAAAAATTAAAACAAGAATGAGATCTCACTATATATCCAGTAGATTGGATTTATAATGTTTAATTAAGCATATATTTTTCATTTTATAAAATTTGTTGTATATGTGTGTCATTTTCCACAATTAATAAAAATATATTAAATGACTATGTTCCAAGAATATTCTTCAATAAGTTTTGTTGATCAAAAGAGGGGAAACTGGCCAAAATTTTAGTCACATCTTCTGAATATACTATTTTCCAGGTGCTATTCACTGAATCCAAAGCAAAAATTGTATTTTTATATAATTTGTATTTTTATCTGAGTTAATGTTAAAACTCTATAAATACCTTGATTGCACATGAAAGATAAAGAAATTACCCCCAAAATAAATTTTGTACATTTTTCCCTTGTCCTCAGAAGTGGGTTAAATGGTGATGACTTTGGAAGTTGAGCTTCAATCCAAAGCATAACTATTTTTCTCATGCCCTGCAATAGCGATTTTCTCCAGCCCAGAGCCTCTGGAACCTTCTTACTATCATATAAACCCAAGCTGGTAAATAGCACTGAACCAAGTAAATTGCAGCACACATGTTTTTCTGAAGTAGCTTGTAATTCGCAGTGTATATTTAACCCACTTATTCCTAAAACATTCCTCCCCAATAGAACTGATTCCGTCTGAAAATAAATGTAGGGTAGAATGGGGCTTGCAGTCCAGTAAGATAAAAATTGGTTATAAAAATCAGTAGGCATTATTAAATGATAATGTCCAACCGTTCATACAGTGATTTCATTCAGGCTGACAAATTTTCATTTTTAATGAGGCCTCTCAACTTATCAATTAATGGAATATTAAAATAAACATGAAAATATGTTATTCATTCACTACTTGCAAAATGTACAAAAGTTCTTAAAACTTCCTCCATAAGGTTGAGCAAATTACCTCATTTCTTTAAGCCTCAGTTTCCTCAATGATAAAATAGGCATAATAATAGCATCCATTTTTTGTGAGGGTTAAATGATTTAGTCCATGCTAATAGTACAGGGCACAGTGTCTGTATATGATACATGTTTTTTAAAAATATTGGCTTTTAGCAGTATTAATAATAGTAGTAAAAAAGATAGTAATAGTAACCATGGAGGTATCACACTTATTCAAAATTAACCTTTAAATTTGAAAACTTAAAAAAATAAGGCAAGTTCTTCCTAGCAAGTAATATCTAATTTCTAAAGTACTAGCTAGACACTAGATATTTCAAAGTAAAAATATTAAGTGACTACTTATTTCAATGTCCAGCCCAAGGAACTTCAGAAAACACAAAGTTTACCTTAAACTGAAACATTCCTGTAAGTTTTCTAACTAAAAAAACAAATCATTCATTCATTTATTCACTAGTTTTCTTAAAATTATTTTGTTTGTATGCAAAATTAAATATTTTATAATAAATTTATTATTCGATTAATTATTTTAATAACTAAATAAATCTCTAAGAAATATTATATTACTGTTATATGGATTCATGAGTCAAAAGTACAGTTTAAGAAAGACTGATTTAAAAATTATTAAAATAGGAAAGATGATCACTGCAAATGCCTTTAGTAAAGACTAACTGATGTCCTAATAGGACAGAAGAATCTTTATTTGTATTAGCGCTTGGGTTAAAAAATATATTAAAAATACACACACACACACACACACACACACAAACACACACACATAGATTTAAGGATAATGTGATGTTATGAGAGAACTAATATCCACCAGAAAATAAACAGATCTTTCTATTCTTAATATCATTTTGAAATAAGTATTATTTAACTGTTGGCTGCCAGCCTTATTAGGGACTCTCCAAGCACAGAAATGAGTTTAAGCGTTTTCTGTACCTCTAAGGGGCAAAGCTTTTACACTTTTGCTCCTACGGCTAAATAAGTAACAGCTTTAAAAGTCACATCCCTTTTATGTCACCTTTTTATTTTATCAAGCAACTGTTAGTTTGATTAGGGAACTGTCCATCTAAATAAACTGAACAAACCATCTATTTTGCAGATATCTATGTACACTTACATTTTACACATTGCATGTGTGGGTATTTGTGTCTTTTTCTAATCATAGTTAAATTTGAAGGAGGACATACTTTTTAACTTCATATATTTTTTTAAATGAACATCACATACAAGATTCTCTCTGGCTGCTCAATGGGTCTGACTACTGGGTATTGTGGCTTTAAGCTGGAGGATATGTTTTAATCTACACTTTTCTCAGGTTTGTCTCCTTGTTATTACTTAATCATCCAATGAGCCTTACAGAACTGTCAGTTTGAAAGGCAATAAACTGTGTATGGATTTTTCTTCTTCTTTAGGATTGAGAAAGTCCCAATCATGGAAGCAATGAAAGAAACTTCCATATACCTAGTACTTCATTTCCTGACAATCAAAGGCATGTGCTAATGATGACCTTAGGCTCCTGGCTACAAATGTGAGACAGGGCTGACAAATACCCATCACTGACCCTGAAAAACAATATGTGACAAGTTTTAGGATAAAAGCCGAGTGCCTAGTATAATTACTGAGCAACTAGACAATGCATCATGTGACCTGGTTGTGACAGGCCAAAGGAACAATGAACTGCTGTGTCCCCAGGGATGGCAATGGTTGGGGCATATCTTGTTGACTTAGGGATCAAGGAGGGTTCTATTAAGCTGTAAATATCCATCAGAATATTTGTCTCACAAATGTATTTTTACAATACAAAAAAACTTTATAAAATTATATAAATTTATTATTATTTTATATTATTTAAATGGTACATTTATATTATTTTAATAATTAATACAAATGTATTATTATTGGTAACATCTCTGAAGTCTTCCTAAAAAGTACTAAAAGAAGATTTTTCATTCGCAGTTTTAAAAGTACAAGATTAAAACAGTCTTTATTGAGTTGAATGTTTGAGTCAGTAACAAGTTAACAGCATTGATATCTAAAACAACAAGGAACGTGTTTGTTAAAGCATGGGCAATGTCTCATGTAAGAGGAGACACTGATGAAAGGGATGGACTCAGACAGTTTTTCATGGGCAAAGCTTTTATATGTTTTAAAAAAACATTTATATCAACAAACAAGTGTTTATTGAACAAGCTTTGAGTTGGGGACATTTTTAAGTCGGTTTTCCTGTTCTAACAGATTGTAAAAATGAAAATACTTTGAATTCCTACAAGACACCAACGTTTTCAATTTTATTTTATACCTCCTTTTTTCCTTTCACATAGGGGATAAATATTTTGTAGTCATCTAAACATTAACACCATAATTTCTTCCTCACAGATGTAGACATTTAAGTCTAAGTAGATTAAATGTTTTCCAAGAAAAATGCAGTGAGCTGAAAGACAAACCTAAATATGCCCATTCACTTGTGTATAGATTATTAGTCATAACAGCATATTATCAGAATTCTACAATGCAGTAGGTACTAGGGTTATAAAATGTTCTGATGAAGTCTATCATTTACTGGAGATAAGATGCTAATTAATTATTTAATGGAGATAGACACTAATGCTATTCATGTCATCACTGAATGCAATAATGGCAACATGAATGAGTAGCATGGACCAGAAGGAAAGGTACACTGAAATTTACTGCATGGAGAAAAGAGAGGCTTCATATTAGATTGGTGCAAAAGTAATTGTGGTTTTTGCCATTAAATAGTAAAGGTAGTCCTTGGGCAAAGGCTTGAAGGACAATATTTAAGATAGCTAAAATAGCCACTTGTCCTGGTCCTGTTTTTGTCAGCTCTGAGACCTTGAAACAAATCAGTAATCTCTCTGGATTTCAGTTTCCTTACCAATAAAACGAGACAGATGTTTCAAACAATCACAGAGATTTGCAACATCACAGTTATGAATCTACTATTGGGGTATTTTCCAGAAATTGTACAATGAGTTACTAAACTAAAATCATAATTCATGTCTCTGGAATTTCCATATTTATGAAGCTAATTTTCTGTCTTATTAAAGCCATACTCAAGAGACTATCAATAAGTAGCAATTCTCAGCATAATTTGGACTCATTTTGTTCTTTAATGCTTTAGAAAGCAACACTCTATATCTCAAAATCTGCCCCATGAAACTCATGATGTTCACTATAAACTCACTACTATTTACGATTCTCCAACTACAGGGGCTGCCTTTCTGCCTCACGACTACTACACAAAGCACATTTCTCCCTCAGGACCTTTGCACTAACTCTCCCTCAGCCCGAAATGCTCTTGTTCAAATCTTTGCAGGTCTAGCTTTTTCTTGTCTCTACAGTCTGATGTCACATTGACTTGTTAGAAAGGTCTTTACTAACTATCTAACATATGGTTGCCAACATCCAACCTGGATCTCTCATTAATTAATGTTCCTGTTTAGTTTCTTTCAGAGAATGTATTGCCATCTGAACTTATCGTCCTCACTTATTTTACTATTTGTCTGTTTCCCCCAATAAAATAATGCAAGCAGGAATTGTTCACTACTGAACGTCTTGTTCACTGTGGAATATTCAAATACCAGAAAGAATGCCTGGCTCTGAGTTGGCACTCAATGAAAGAGGGAGGTGGGGAGGAGATAAAGGAGGAAGGGACAAATCTACAAAGGAAACTTTGGAAAATCACCATATCAGAGGAATTATTTTCTCCTTAGTATCTATTTATCCATTTCATTTCACCATCCAAAAGAAAATCAGTTATTCATGAAAGCAATCCCATAAAGGTTTGATGCCATGACTCAATATGGACAACTATTCATTTTCAACCATGAAATTCAATATGTTCAATGACACCTCAGGCTATACTAAAGCCAAAAAATGAAGTTGTTAAAGAATAGATAAATGGCATTGAGCTTATGAAAAGTTATTGCTCCTGAAGCAGTAAATGTTGCATTTTTATTTGTTTTACATGAAAAGTAACAATTTGTGTCAAAACTATATTTATCAGCCATTATAAAAAACAAAAAGCTGGAATAAGATGGCCAGTTTTCTTTTCTATTTTCTTTGTCATTTCCACTGTATCTCATATTACTGACCACTTCCTCTTGTAAATTGCCTTCTTTGTTTCAAGATATTATTTTCTTGTCATTTCATTTTCTTTCCACCTATGTAACTTTTTTTTTTTTTTTTTTTTCCATTCTTGTTACTGAACTCAGCTTCCTCTACCACCCTTCAAAGACTGGTGCTCCTCAAAATTTCTATCCACAAAATCTGTTTGGCCAATTTTATTCACATCTTTAATTTCACATTTGAGCTGATGATCCTCAAATATGTACATTTAGCACAGACCTCTCTCATTGGTTTCTTTATTCATAAATCTACTTGCCTTCTAGATATTATCACTTGCATATTTCATTGAAATCTAACCTTGAGATTTATGAGTCTGGGTATTTAACAAACCACTGTATAAAGTTTACTGCATACTCAACATTGTTCAAGCACTTTAATAAATGTTAACTCACTTAATTTTTAAAAACCTCTATGAAATATGTACTATTACTATTTCTACCTTGGAGATAAGGGTACTGAGACACAGCTAGTTCATATAACTTGCTGAGGGCCATTCAACTAACAGAGTGAGGAAAGGGCACTCATTCTTGGCATCCCCATTGACCCAGATCTCCCAACCCGAAACCTTGGATATATCCCAAACAACTCCTCCTTGCCTCAGATCAAAATTATCACTAGGTTCTAGTGATTTTTACCTCCTCAATGTGTCTCTAATTCATTCTTTCCTCTTTAACTCCTGTTAAAGAGTAAACCTTAGTTCACTCCCTTACAATTCCTTTCCTAAAACATCTCAGTAGACTTCTCCTTTTTCACTGTGTCCCTTTTAAGTGCATTCTCTACACTTCCAGCACTAATTTTTCCAAGAATAAATATAATCATGTCACTTCCTTACTTAAAACTATCCAGTGACTACCCACTGCCTTCATAGGAAAATCCAAACTCCTTAGCATAGTATATCAGGTCAAGGTGCTTCATCTACTACCACCATTTCATACAAAGCCGGCTATCCAGACATACCCATTCCCTGCAGTTTCCCGAAAGTATAATGCTCATCTAAAATATGTACCTGTTCACATATCTTCCTTTATCTTTAAGCTCCCTCTAGGTTGGAAGACATGACCCTTCCAATCATGTTTTTATTCGTTTGTCACACTATTTTAGTGAGACACCTCTTGAAAATTCGGGTTCATGATTTCTGTTTCTATATGCCCAGTATGCCCCATGGTACTTGGTACACGGTAGGCACTGAGTAAACCCATGATAAATGAAAGAATGGACACACATGTGTAATTCTTTAAGCTTATCTTAAGTGTTTTATCAGACTAATGAGACAAGCACTGAACGAAGAATGAAATTGAGTTTGGCATTTGTGATGTAGCTGTAGCCCTCTAAGCAAAGCTTTGATCTTGAGCTTCCTTTCTAATTCTAGCATTCTATGATTCAACTCTATTAAAAGTCCATTGATACCTTTGCCAGCACCAGCTGCCTTAAAAGCAGGACCACCAGCTGGGCGTGGTGGCTCATGCCTATAATCCCAGCACTTTGGGAGGCCAAAGCAGGTGGCTCACGAGGTCAGGAATTCGAGACCAGCCTGGCCAACATGGTGAAACTCTGTCTCTAATAAAAATACAAAAATTAGCTGAGCCAATATGGTGGCGGGTGGCTGTAATCCCAGCTACTTGGGAGGCTGAGGCAGGAGAATTACTTAAAACTGGAAGACAGAGGTTACAGTGAGCTGAGATCACACCACTGCACTCCTGCCCGGGCAACAAGAGCAAAACTCCATCTCAAAAAAAAAAAAAAAAAAAAAAAAAGCAGATAGCAGGCATATACTGGCAGCACTCTGTGCCAATGTCCAAATCTATTAGGTTTATTTACTAACTAGTCTTATTATCTATTTCATGTTGGGATTTCTTTAGGGTGTGGTAAAATTGGACAGATGGGTTGAAAGTCTTCCTTCAGGCATAATACACATTGGATTGGGCAGATGGGTTCCAATAACCAACCTTTAGGCCTGGAACACATGGATGAAGCAAGGAGGAAAAGAACACACCACTATCTAGTGATGGGTAAAAAACAGAATTGGGAATGGAGAAATTTTTTAATGAGACCTGAAATATATAAAGTAAAACTGGAAAGTGGCACAGTGTCACTTACCTTCAAAGGTACAAATTTTTCAGGCAGCAAGCTATATATTATAGTAATAAGTGACCTTAGAAATCCAAATATAACTTACCGAAGAAAGAGATCAATCTTTGCAATAGAAGATATCAACTGGAAATAAGTTTTGTAGTAATAAGAACAGGGTTCAATGTTATTTAATATTTCCCAATTAATTAGATGAGGATTTTACACAATGTTAAACAAATGGGCAAATGGTAGCAATCTGCAAGGAAAAGACCAGACTTCAAGAGAATATCTCCAGTGTAGAAAGATGAACTGAAATAATTAAATGAAGAGATGGGTAAAAAGTATTGCCCTTAGATTCCCTCAAAACCCAAGGAAAACAAAATAAGCCCAACACAACTGTACAATGTAGAGATATGTATTTGTGGCAGCACAAATAAAAAGAGCAGGAATCAGAGCCAACAAATGTAGTTGGCAGGACTAACAGCATGACCTGGCTGGATAAAGAAGTCAGTTTAATATTTGGCTGTATTAACAGAAGAATCATATCTGTTCTGATAGCTGGAGGCTGTGCTGGAGAGCTTTTGTGGACACCTCCATTTCCAAGCTCTGTGCTTCTCCACCCTACCCAGTGCCCCAGGATGTGGCTGACCTTTGTGTACTGCATCAAGTTCTCCTTTACTCTGACTTCCAGTCGGATGTGGCCAAATGGTAGCACAAGCAGAAGACAGGAGGGAAGCAAAAGAATGAGATAAGAGTGTTTATTCCTGTAGTTCCTTCCTTGTACTGGGTGAATTCCAACCATACAAAGGCCATGCCTCTGGGGTGATCTGACAACCATCTCTAAACCTCTCTCTTTATCTCTGGGTTCCTGTAACATTCTTTCCTCAGTCCTTTATGGCAAGAGGTAGTAAGGATAAGTGGCTTTACTAGCCCTAGGGTATACCTCATCCCATTTGGATCTTTGTAAATCATTCCTTTATTTAAATCCCTTCAAACTGTCTAATGCATATGACATATATTTTCTGTGAGCACCCTGGCTGATAAACATTTATTGAACACCTACCATATACCAAGCATTTCCTGTGAGCTGTTATGTTTAATATCTCTCTGAAGAAGGTTCTACTGTTATCCTACATATGTTGCAGATGAAGAAATGAAGGTGCCCAGAGGTTGACTTGCTGAAGGTCAAACAGCCAATAGGTGGCCAAGGTGGATTTGGTCCCTCCACCATCTGACTTAGAGCCCATTCTGTTAACTGCTATACTCCTTTCATTCTGTTCAGAATAGGCAGATCCCACCTGGGAATAGTTCTTTCTCCCTGGCTTTCAGAGGAATTAAACAAAACAAAGTTGTGTTTAGAGGCAATGCCAGCAAGGAATAGGGAATCTCATAATAATCTATGGGAAATGGGGTGTACAAATTTATAAAATTTTTCTGAAAAGCAATTTGGCAGCATGTATTAAAAACCTTTAAAAAATGTTCTTATCCTTAGGCCCATTAATTTCATGTTTAAAAGCCCATCCTAAGGAAATGAAGATATGAATAATGATTTAATTATTGAATGTTCATTGCAGAGTGAGTTACAAGGACAAAAATCTGAAATAACTTAGATGCTTAACAAGAGAAAAATGGCTAAATTATTATACATGCATGCATATGTATATATTCCCATATATTATATAATGTTGAAATCATTAAAGTTGGGCCTTTGAAATATAATGAGTTGTAGAAATTCTTACATTGTTTATACAGGATCAAAAAAATCAAAGTATATGCCCTATGTTTTGAAATATATGCATGTGTGTGTGTGTGTATATGTAAGAAAAAAAATGATTCTGAGATAAAACACCAAAATATTAATTGTGGTTATATTTGCACTTGGAAATATTTGCACTCGGAAACTTTGATCACTTCATTTCCACCATATAGTTCTCTTTGTTTTCCTGTATTTGCAGTTTTGTACCATAAGCTAAAACAAAATACTTAAAACAGCAATAACTATGAACCATGGTTATAAACTGTATGACCTAAAACAGAAAAGATTCAAGAAGATGTGAATGAAGTGCTATAGAATTAAAAGGAGTATGATACTTGTCCTGAATGGCTCAAGGGGAAGAGCCTGAACCTATGGAAATTGGAGGAAGATAGACTTTAGCTTAATGGAACAAAAATAATTCTAATAGGATTTTAAATAGTGGGAACAGGTTGCCTTGAAAGGTTTTGATTTTTTTGTCACTGGAAGTATTCAAGAAAAGGATTGACCATATTTTTTCAGAAATCTTTTTACAGTGACTTAACCTTTGTTCCGGTAATTAGATCTAGAATTTTCTCCCAACAGAGATTCTAGAATTTTCTCCCAACAGAGATTCTAAAATTTTCATGCTACCTAACAATGATATCTAAATATTTCCTTACCACCAGAGATACACTTCTTTGGACTATGATATGATTTTTTTTTTCTGGGAATTCTCTTTTAATCTTCTTCCTGGGGCAAAGTAGAATGCCTTACTAAAGTTCTAAAGTAGCTCCTTTGGAGACAGGGTACATGTCTTTTCAGCATTTATACCCATCGCTTACAACAGTTCAAAGTATATTGTCTACCCATAACATTTCAGGTTTTTTTAATTAAGTAAGCCAAATCTGGTTAATATACTACCCCAGATCCATTCCATTCTGCCTGTCCTGGGGCCCCAGTAACATGATCCGCTTCCCAGCAAGAGGAGCCTCATCTCCTGGCATCTGGTCCTTCCACTAGCTACCCAGGGAGCCACAAAAATAACAAAGTCAGAGGAGTTCATGGTGTGGAATGGGCCAGGTGAGATGCTTGCCTTCTCCTCACTACCTCCCCCATATTGTCCCAAGATATGGAAGTTCTAGTAAGGCTTCTCTCAAGATATCCCACATAACCAAGCAAACCAAGCATGCTTCCTCGAGAAGCTATGACTACCTTGTATTTGCTTTCCCTCCCTTTCCTCTTCACTTTTCTTTTTCCTTCATTCTCACATCTTTGGGATTATTTGTCCTGGTAAAGTGCTAGCACATAGCTTTGCTTTCAAGTATATTTTCTCAGGAAATTGTTACGACAGCAATTGAAATTTTATTGTGAGTTAGTTGATCAGATGATATCAAATCCATCCTATGATATCTTCTGAAAGAGTGAGTTAAAGGCATATTCTGATACAAAGAAAACCTACTGGAAGAATTGATCTGTAGCCTGGAGGAGGTGGAAAAAAAAAAAAGCCCTGGAATGAGCAGCAGCAGGCGGACCAGAAACAGCCTGGTAGCGCACCGGCATGAGAGACTGACCAATACAAGCCACCTCTGATCACATGTAAAACTTGCCAAAGAGTAACTTCACCAGTACACTCACTACTACCTTAACCCTCCCCAGACTCTGTTAAGCAACCTGCTTGATGATACCATTTGTTTCCCGGAGCCCCTTCTCACAGAGTATAATTCCCAACATGCTTGCAATCCTTGTGCCTTTACTCACCAACTTTCAGCTCCCCTCCTGCAATGACCATGCATGCCACACTCAAAACATTGCTTCTGTTCACAGGGAAGTCTAAGGTACCCATCACATACAGTCCTTTGAAGAATGGAAGATCTGTATCCACAAGGACAGTTCTGTCTGTGGAAGAAAAAGAAATTGCTCAGATGTGTCACAAAAACAAGAATTACGTCTTTTATTCTAGGATTCTCCCAACAGTTTGGGAGCTGCATACAGTGTCATGTAAACCAGGACAGGTATAGCAACTGGAAGAAAAAACAGTCTGCAAAAGGCTAGGCCTTACTGAACAGGAAAATAAGTTCTGATTGATAAATGCTACCATTGCATAACACACCATGTTCATGGACAAAATGCACTGCTTATGCACCAAACAGCAGCCTCGAGTCTACTGCAGTGGAAACACACAGATCGAATGAGCTCCCTACCCTTTGTTCCTGTATCTTCACTTTTGATTCTAGCTTCAGGGATATACAGAGCAGTAGACATGACATTGGCCTCTGAAGGCAGACTATTTGGATATGAATACCAATTCTGCTACTTACTAGCTGTCTAGGCAAATAACTTTATCGCTCTGTGCCTCAGTTTTCTCATCTGTGGAATGGGAATAATACTAAAATTAACTGTTTTGTTCATAGGACTTTTGTGAGGGTTAAATGAGTTAATAGATTGAAAACGCTTATACAATATTAGTAAGCTGTCTCTAATTCCCTAAGTCACATTGTATAAGGCAAAGTACATGGTGCATGCTTAATAAACACTTGATGTTATTATTTTTACTGTTGTCCCTTAGCTTGCCATGCTTATAGAGCTTACTGGACAATTTAAAATCATTATGTTCTATTTCTCCTTTCATAAAAGCAGTCTTCATATAACTTCAGAAGAAATAATCATAGCTTTTGCCTGGGATTTACTATAGAGTAATATATAAATACAACATTTTCATTTAAAACAGTAAGTATTTCATGTATGCCAAAGCATTGTGTTACTTTTTGAAATTTAGCAGTAATTCAACACTAATTAATGACATCAAATAAAGATTTTCGCTTAAATTTCTAGTGCCATAATCACCAACACATGTAAAGATTTATAAGGAATTCTTTTGTTAATATCATCTCATCTCTCATTCTAGGAAACAGTGCACTTGCCCTTCTTAAGGACATGCCTAAGCAAATTAACTTGTCATGAGTTGTCTTTCCTAGCCCCTCCCTGCTTCCTGCATTATAAGAATGGCCATGCCCTCCTGTGGCAGAGATTATAGAGTTGTAAACCAACCATTTCTCTTGTTTTCCTAAGTTCACAGACTACGATTTCCACCTCCTTTGAAGGTAGATGAAGTCATGTGACTGAGTTGTAGCCAATAAAATGTGGGAAGAATTAAAGTATGACATCTCTAGGCCTGGTCCATTAATTCTGTATGCCTTTTCCCTCCCCTTTTCTCTCAGTTAGATGTAGAGCAGTGGTTCTCAAAGTATGGTCCTATCCCATCAGGATGCAAAGCAAGCACTAGTTCTGCTAGCAAGATATTCTCTCTCCTCGCTGGCTCCACCACTCTCCCTAGGGAAACAACCTCTCTCTTTTACACTTCAGTAACACACTGTACATACATCTATCAGAGTACTGAGACACATTATTCAAATTATATACATACACTATGGTATGTGAGGAAGTAACTGTCACTGGGCTGATCCTCGGTGTGATTGACTTCCTCTCCCACTCTGACTTCCTTAAGTGAAGAGATTATTCTTTTTCTTTTTAAATTCCTAGTGTTTTTGCAATACTGAAGATACTAAATAAATGTCATCTAGATCTGTTGAGTTTAATCCCCTACATACCTTAAATTCAAGAGCTCATTGGTGACTGGTACAAAATGAATGATCAAGCTAAACAGATAAAAATAAATCTATATCTTACTCTCATCTCTAGCACTTTTCAAAACATTCAAATAAAAGAGTGAAGTACCTAGAGAATGTTCTAGGTTTAGCATACATTTTATGGGTTCATGACTTTAAGAATTATTTGAAGCAAAATTTGTAAAAAAAACAAGAGGGCTTTGCCTCTAATTTATTTACTTATTTATTTAATTTTTATCTTTCATTTTAAATTCAGGGATACATGAGCAGGATGCGCAGGTTTGTTAACACAGGTAAACTTGTGCCAGGGTGGCCTGCTGCACAGATCATGCCATCACTCAGGTATTAAGCCCAGAACCAATTAGCTATTCTTCCTGATCCTCTTCCTCCTCCCACCACCTGCCCTCTGACAGGCCCCAGTGTGTGCTGTTCCCTGCCTTGTGTCCATGTGTTCTCATCACTTAGCTCCCACTTACAAGCAAGAACATGTGGTATTTGGTTTTCTGTTCTTGTATTAGGTTACTAAGGACAATGGCCTCCAGCTCCATCCATATCCCTGCAAAGGACATTATCTCATTCCTTTTTATGGCTGCATAGTAACTCATTATATCCATGTACCACATTTTCTGTATCCAGTCTATCATTGATGGGCATTTAAGTTGATTCCATGTCTTTGCTATTGTGAATAGTGCTGCAATGAACATATGTATGCATATGTCTTTAAAACAGAATGGTTCTATTCCTTTGGGTATATACCCAGTAATGGGATTGCTGGGTCGAATGGTATTTCTGCCTCTAAGTCTTTGAGGAATCCCCACACTGTCTTCCACAATGATTGAACTAATTTAAACTCCCACCAACAGTATAAAAGCATTCCTTTTGCTCTACAACCTTACCAGCATCTGTTTTTTGTTTTTTTAGTAATAGCCATTCTGACTGGTATGAGATGATATCTCATTATGGTTTTGATCTGCATTTCTCTAATGATCAATGATGTTAAGCTTTTTTTCATATGTCTGTTGGCTGCATGTATATCTTCTTTTGAGAGGTATCTGTTCATGTTCTTTGCCCACTTTTTAATGGGGTTGCTTTTTCTTGTAAATTTAAGATCCTTATAGATGCTGGATATTAGACATTTGTCAGATGCATAGATTGCAAAATTTTTCTCTCATTCTGTAGCTTGACTACCCTGATGATAGTTTCTTTTGCTGTGCAGAAGCTCTTTAGTTTAATTATATCCCATTTGTCAATTTTTGCTTTTGTTGCAATTGCTTTTGGCATCTTATCATGAAATCTTCGCCTGTGCCTATGTCCTGAAACCTGGTATTGCCTAGGTTTTCTTCCAGGGTTTTTATAGTTGTGGGTTTTACATTTAAGTCTTTATTCCATCTTGAGTTGATTTTTGTATATAGTTTAAGAAAGGGGCCTAGTTTCCATTTTTTGCATATGGCTAGCCAATTCTCCCAGCATCATTTATTAAACAGGAAATTCTTTCCCCACTGCTTGTTTTTTGAGGTTTGTCAAAGATGAGATGGTTGTAGGTGTGCAGTCTTGTTTCTGCCTTCTTTTTTCTGTTCCATTGGTCTATGTGTCTGTTTTGTACCAGTACTGTGCTGTTTTGTTATGCTATTTGGTTACTGTAGCCCTGCAGTGTAGTTTAAAGTTGGGTCATGTGATGCCTCTAGCTTTTCTCTTTTTGCTTAGGATTGCCTTGGCTATTCGGACTTTTGTTTGGTTTTACATGAATTTTGAAATAGTTTTTACTAATTCTGTGAAGAATCTTAATGGTAGTTTAAGGGGACTAGCAATGAATCTATAAATTGCTTTAGACAGCATGGCCATTTTCATGATATTGATTCTTCCTATCCATGAGCATGGAATATTTTTTCATTTGTTTGTGTCATCTCTGATTTCTTTGAGCAGTGGTTTGTAGTTCTCCTTGAAGAGGTCCTTCACTTTCCTTGTTAGCTGTATTCACAGATATTTTATTCTTCTTGTGGCAGTTGTGAATGGGAGTTCATTTGTGATTTGGCTCTTGGTTACTGTATAGAAATGCTAGTGATTTTTGCACATTGATTTTGTATCCTGAGACTTTGCTGAAGTTGCTTATCAGTTTAAGAAGCTTTGGGCTGAAACAATAGGGTTTTCAAGCTGTAGGATCATGTCATCTGCAAACAAAGATAGTTTGACTTCCTCTCCTCCTATTTAAATATGCTTTATTTCCATCTCTTGCCTAATTGACCTGGCCAGAACTTCCAATATTACGTTGAATAGGAGTGGTGAGAGAGAGAGCATCCTTGTCTTGTGACAGTTATCAAGTTATCAAGGGGAGTGCTTCTGGCTTTTGCCCATTCGATAGAATATTGGCTATGAGTTTGTCACATATGCCTTTTATTATTTTGAGGTATATTTCTTCAATACTTAATTTGAGAGTTTGTAATTTGAATGTATGTTGAATTTATCAAAGGGCTCTTCTGCATCTATTGAGATAACTATGTGGTTTTGGTCTTTAGTTCTGTTTGTGTAGCGAATCACATTTACTGATTTGCATATATTAAATCAACCTTGCATTCCAGGGACAAAGCCTACTTGATCATGCTGGATAAGCTTTTTGATGCACTGCTGGATTCAGTTTGCCAGTATTTTGTTGAGAATTTTTGCATTGTTGTTCATCAATAATATTGGCCTGAATTTTTCTTTTTGTCATATCTCTGCCAGGTTTTGGTATCAGGATGATGCTGACCTCATGGAATGAGATAGGGAGGAGTCCTTCCTTTTTAATTCTTTGGAATAGTTTCAGTAGAAATAGTACCAGCTCTTCCTCACAACTCTGGTAGAATTCAACTGTGAATCCACCTGGTCCTGGGATTTCTTTGGTTGGTAGGCTATTTATTACTGCCTCATTTTCAGAATTCATTATTAATCTATTCAGGGATTCAATTTCTTCCTGGTTCAGTCTTGGGAGGGTGCATGTGTCCAGGAATTTATCCATTTCTTCTAAATTTTCTATTTTATGTGCAAGAGGTGTTTATAATATTCCCTGAGGGTTGTTTGTGTTTCTCTGGGGTCAGTGGAAATATCCCCCTTGTTGTTTCTGATTGTGTTTATTTCAATCTTCTCTCTTTTCTTCTTTATTAATCTAGCCAGCAGTCTATTTAATTAGTTTAAAAAAAAAAAAAAAACAGCTCCTAGATTTGTTGATTTTTTGAAGGGTTTTCATGTCTCTATGTCCTTCAGTTCAGCTCCCATGTTGGTTATTTCTTGTCTTCTGCTAGCTATGACATTTGTTTGTTCTAGGTTCTCTAGTTCTTTTAGTTGTAATGTTAGATTGTTAACTTGAGATCTTTCTCGCTTTTAGATGTGGCCATTTAGTGCTATAAATTTCCCTCTTCATGCTGCTTTGGCTATGTCCCAGATATTCTGATACAGTATATCTTCATTCTCATGAGTTTCAAATAACTCTTTGATTTCTGCCTGCATTTCACTATTTACTCAAGAGTCGTTCAGGAGAAGGAGGAGGTTGTTCATTTCCATGTTGTTGTGTGGTTTTGAATAGACTTTTTTTTTTTTTTTTTTTTTGAGACAGAGTCTCATTACTCTGTTGCCCAGGCTAGAGTGCAGTGGTGTGATATTAGCTCACTGCAACCTCTGCCTCCTGGATTCAAGTGATTCCCTTGCCTCAGCCTCCCGAGTAGCTGGGATTACAGGCGTCTTCCACCATACCTGGCTAATTTTTGTATTTTTAGTAGAGACAGGGTTTCACCATATTGCCCAGGCTGGTCTTGAACTCCTGACCTCAGGCAATCCACCCACCTCAGCCTCCCAAAGTGCTGGGATAACAGTCATAAGCCACCACACCTGGCCTTGAATAGATTTCTTAATCTTATGTTCTAATTTGATTGTGCTGTGGTCTGAGAGACTGTTATTATTTCAGTTCTTCTGCATTTGCTGAGAGTGATTTACTTCCAATTATATGATCAATTTTAAAGTAAGTGCTATGTGGTAATGAGAAGAATGTATATTCCTTTGTTTTGGGGTGGAGAGATCTATAGATATCTATCAGGTCCACTTTATCCAGAGTTGAGTTCTGGTCCTGAATATCTTTTTTAATGTTCTAAATTATCTGTCTAAGATTGTCAGTGGGGTGTTAAAGTCTCACACTATTATTGTGTGGGAGTCTAAGTCTCTTAGAAGGTCTCTAAGAACTTGCTTTATGAATCTGAGTGCTACAGTATTGGGTGCATATATATTTAGGATAGTTAGCTCTTCTTGTTGAATTGAACCCTTTACCATTATGTACTGCCCTTGTCTTTTTTCATTTTTGTTGGTTTAAAGTCCATTTTGTCAGAAACTAGGATTGCAACCCCTGCTTTTTTCTGTTTTCCATTTGCTTGGTAAATTTTTCTTCTTTCCTTTATTCTGAACCTCTGTGTGTCTTTGCATGTGAGACAGGACTCTTGGAGACAGCACACTGATGGGTCTTGGTTCTTTATCCAGCTTTAAAAGACTCTGTGTTTTTTAATTGGGGCATTTAGCCCATTTATATTTAATGCTAGTATTGATATTGTATGTATTTGATCCTGTCATGATGATGCTAGCTAGTTATTTTGCAGACTTGTTTATGTGGTTGCTCCATAATATCACTGGTCTGTGTATTTCAGTTTTTGTAGAGACTGGTAATAGTTTTTCACTTTCATATTTAGTGTTTCCTTCAGTTCTTATAAGGCAGATCTGGTGGTACCAAATTCCCTCAGCATTTGCTTATCTGAAAAGGATCTTATTTCTCTTTCAATTATGAAGCTTAGTTTGTCCAGATAAGAAATTCTAGGTTGGGGGCCAGGTGTGGTGGCTCATGCCTGTAATTCCAGCACTTTGGGAGGCCAAGGCAAGTGGATCACTTGAGGCTAGAAGTTCAAGACCAGCCTGGCCAACATGGCAAAATCCTGTCTCTACTAAAAATACAAAAATTAGCCAGGCATGGTGATGCATACCTGAAATCCCAGCTACTTGGGAGGCTGAGGCACAAGAATTGCTTGAACCTGGAAGATAGAGATTGCAGTGAACTGAGATCATACCACTGCACTCCAGCCTGGGTGACAGAGCAAGACTCCATCTCAAAAATAAATAAGAAAGAAAGAAAAAGAAATTCTGTCTTGGAATGTCTTTTCTTTAAGAATGTTGAATATTTGCCCCCAATCTCTTCTGGCTTACAGTGCTTCCATTAAGAGGTCTGCAGTTTGTCTGATGGGCTCCCCTTTGCAGGTCACCTGGCCTTTCTCTGGCTGCCTTTAACATTTTTGCTTTCATTTTGACCTTGGAGAAGCTGATGATTATGTGTCTAGGGAATAATCTTCTCATACAGTATCTTACTGGGGTTCTCTGCATTTCCTAAATTTCAATGTTGGCTTGCCTAGTTAGGTTGGGGAAGTTTTCCTGAATGATATCCTAAAATATGTTTTCCAAATTGGTTCCATTCTCCCTGTCTCAAAGTAAGAATTTTAAACAAATTGATTTTTATCTGTTCCAACCTATAGCACATTCAACCAATATTCAGCTATTAAACCTGATTGTACAAAACAATAAAATTTGTTGAACTAATGCTGTCTCTCATCCACAGAGTACTCACACATTCACATAAAAGTATGATAGTGGTGCTTTTAGATGTATTTCTCAGCTAAAATATGATAAGTACATGAAGTTTAAATTATACCCCTTTTAGAAAAAATTTTTCCTTTTAATTGCCCTACCAACTCCAAATGTACCAACAAATTTCCCATGAATCACACGAAGACTATTACAACCACTTGCAAACAGGAATGTAGCTGATGTTCTCACTTTTATTTTCTCAGGACCTAGAAGAATAATATTTATCCCATAATAGATGGTCAAAAATAACACCACACACACACACACACACACACACACATGCATAAGTAAACATGTGTGTGCACACACATAAATTCCAATAGCTATCAGAGGAAAAGTATAGAATGAAGACAAGAAGAGAAACATTAGTCTTACTTCTTTTGGTGCCACACTTTTCACTTTGAAATTCCCTGGATTCATCTCCCCATTTTTTCTTATTTATTCCTTTCCTTTCCTATAATGTGACAAATCTTGATGGGTGCTAGGAATTTAAAGATGAGCGAGTCATGTTTCCCACCATCAGATGAAGACAGGTATATATACGAATAAATAATGTGATATACTTGAAATGATGACATACTTTTTAATTACATGGGGGTTAACTCTGTTTTTATTCCCAGATGCTTCAAACTGGAGTCTACCAATGTGTCTCTTATAAGAAAATTCTGCTAAAATAAAATAAGCACGTGGCATACAGAGATTTTCATAAAGGAATTCTCCTTGTATCACAATAATAAAGATTTCAGCTAGTCACATGAGAAAAAGAATTCACCCTAATGTAGCCTCCAGAGCAGATCATCTGCAGGTCTAAATTGACCAGTCCTCAGCTACAATGACACTTGCAGAGGATTTCTCTTTTTCCCAGGAGTCAAAAGCTGGCATCTATGTGCCACATTTTCTAGAAGTAACATCCTTTCCATAAAATTACTCAAGATATTTCAGAGCAATCACTCAGAAATAGTTATTTATACAACTCACGTAATAATATACGTGATGGATCACCTCTAATTTAAGTGTGTTCCAGTGCTTTCCACCCTGTCCTGCCTTGGCTACAGATATTCCACCCTATTCTGTCAGTGACCAATCTATCCTACTTGAGAGAATGAGCACTGGCATATGGAGGGAACCATCTGGAATTTCTGTTGCTCAATGGGTGGCTGATGGGGGAGCTGATCTGGAAAGAGGCTCCAAAAAGAATTAATGAGTTCCAGATGTAATTAAAGACTGCTTTTCCCCCCAAAGGGGCTCAGGACTAGCCATGGGGTGGTGCTTCTTGGTTCCGAATTACACCCTTTAACCACTTGTTCATCCGTCAAGCACTAAACACCACCATCTTTATCCTTTTGTGTTTTGCCAAGCAGTGTTTTGGCTTTTTGGCCTTTTCTTTTCCTGAAAGTGTTCTATTTTTACAATTAGAACACTAAAGCTTTAAAAATAATATCCGGAAAGTTAACAATAAGGAGAAACCCCTGAATTTTTCCATGCACCAAATGCAACAACAACAACAAAAAAGACTCAGAGTTTCATTAGAAATGCATTAAGTAGCCTCAAGACCAGAAAACCTGAGCCAGACTGAAAGACAGATGTCTCTGAAAGAGGGGTGGGGCTTCTTTTGTATCAAGAACAATTTGACTACCACAGTTACAAAGCATTCCATATAAGTTCAACACTAGATTTAAACTCACTTTTTTTCCCAGCAAAGTTAGGGAATCAAGGTCACTATTGTGTAGCATTCCAAGGGTCTGACACTTGTCTAAATCCTGTCGAAATGAGATCAAGGGCAAAGGGCACAGATCCTGGGAATAATGATGGGGTCACATGAACAGGCATAATTTAGGGCAGGCAGACCCACTGCTTGTATGGTATTCACTGTATCAGGCCCCATAACTTAGGTGGTGAAGACAGTTTCCACTACAACCCTGCTATTGTCAGGAAAGCAGCCTATACTGACTTTGGACACAGCTCAGACTTCTGAGGGAGAGCAATTGCATGCCAAGCAGAGCAGGACATACAAGGACTATTTGTGGCCTTGTTATTTTCCTGTACCTTCCATAATTAATGGGTTTCTTTTTCTACACTCAGCCTTGGCCCCTATATTTTCTATTAAATATGTGAACCAAAGGAAAAGTAAATTTTAAAGCCATTTGAATCACCACTAAATGATCTAATCTTCCTTTGTAGAAAGAAAATATTTTTAGCTCCAAAGTGACTACTTTAAATATACATTTTACACAATGATTGGTGATATTTTATTTCTTTTGTGGTCTTGTTTAACTTTGGAGGCATCTAACAATTTATCTAAATAGTCTATCATAATTTATAAAGATGAATGATACATTCAAGGAAAGTATTCCTAAAATAGAATGGAAACTCTTATACATAAATACTTCATAGAGATGAAAGACGAATATGATTGAAAATTAGTGTCAAGTAGACTAATTTACTGAGATGATGGTATTTAGTTCTCTAGAGTTCATTCTCTTGTAGAAAAAGCTGAACAGAGATGTGCTAGAAGATAAGAATGCAGCCTTTCTATAACTAAACTCTTTCCAAAGAGTTGCTAGCTTTATAGTCTGCCTTTTTCATCAAATCCACACAGGTGGTTTCTTTATTCTACTCTGCCTATCATTTTTTTTCAAACTGCTCTTAAAAATAGGCAGAAGAGGCAGTTTCAAAGTGCCCAGAGGCACACAAGCAAGACTAAAAGCCAGTTTCCTAACACCTTGAAGAAAAACCATCTGCTGGCCTGATTGTATGTGTGTGTGTGTGTGTGTGTGTGTGTGTGTGTGTGTGTGTGTGTGAGAGAGAGAGAGGAGGATGGGAGGGGAGGAGAGAAAAATACCTCTTCTCACTCTCACCTCATGAGAAGAGTCCCATTTAAACTTTGGACAATAAATCCCCATCCCACTCCCCACATTCTTTCTGTCTTTTTCAATCACACACAGACATGCATAATTCCCATAGTAGAATAAACATTTTAAATTATGATATTTTAATTGATCAATAAAATGTTTAACATACAATGTTTATTTCTTCCTCTAGTCTATACCATCTGTTCTTCAAAAATATTTTGAATCTATTTAATAGGAAGGTTTTTAAGTAAAATTACCAACTGTATCAGATCAGTCCTCTGCATCCCAAATTCTGAAAGGAAAATACCAGAAGGTGCTGCTGTTTTCATAAAAATAGAAAAGATTCTGTGCCTTCTCTCATCCCAGTCTTTATTATTATTGTTTTAAATCTAGAGACAGTGCTGCTGTTCTCTTCATTAGACTTCAAAGAAATCAGAGTGGTTGACATGGCACTGCTATTTAAACCAAGGTCCACAGTTGTCACCTTGCTCAGATGGCTCAAGGCAAAAACAACAACAACAACGACAATCAAACAAACAAAAAACCTAGACCTTGCAATCCCCAGAAGACCTAAAAAGGAACAATATGCATTTTGATAAACTTTAGTTCTGATGTTAAACTACAGTTTGGCTTTATTCACTTAATTCTATCACTTCCATACATTGTTAATGAATTCCAACTAACACGAGGTTTGGGGATAAAATCCCTCTCCAATCCTGTAGCGAATAATGCTTAATATGTGAAGAGGCATATACTGGCAATTCTCAGGTGATCCAATTATTAAATTTTTACATGTTACAGTTGGTTTTAAAGCCAAACTAAGCACTTATTTTCCTACGTGGGTTTTTGTTTTGATTTGTTTCCTTAAGAAGAATGATCAAAAAATATGATCAATTTTTAGTAAATAAATATATTTTATACTTTTACCCTGAATAGAAAAATATGAATATCTATGAAATAAGTGATTCATTCCTGAATGATGCTGTTTAGGCAAAGGTCCAGATATCAAATATTATATCAAATATGTTTATTTCTCCCCATCAGGTCTTTTTTGAAAAATAAATCTTCTCTTTTTGTCTCTGCTTGACACTAGACAGGTCAATATATCCAAAAAACTATGAGATTCTTTAATTTTTCTCGGTGTTATTGACTTCTTTTTTTAAGTTCTCAATTGTTTCTTCTGCAGGAAAAGAAACCCAAAAGATTATTAAAATCTTAAAAATAAGATGCTTGTATCCTTTTTGTTTTTTAAATATACATATATCAATTATAATTGATGTTTAAGAGAGAGTTTAAAATATAGTATCTGACTAACAAATATTTAGTAAATAATCTATACTTTCTATTTTAATATCTTGTACCAAAATTTATATTTTCTGAACAAACCAATCTATGTGTTGTGCTCCTAAATTAATAAAGTGTTTATAGTTTATAGAGCACAAAATAACTTCTGTAGAAGTTGTCATTGTTCCCAATATTTTTATATTTTCCATATTTTTTGGAAAGTCCCAAAAAATTAAGTCCCTTAAAAGTCTTCTTGTAAATTCCAGTGAATTACATGTATTCAAAGCCAGGAGTTCTTGCTTGGGGTTTCCAAAATTTGTTATTTTCCACTTGAATTCAAATATTGTCCCAGGAATCATGAAGGTTCCTAGAATGTTTATTGACAATTCTAAGTATTCTAACAATAATGTCTGGATTCTACAGCCTCTATCAAAAGTCCCAGTATTCTAAAATATCTTTGCATGGTAAGCATACTGAAATCCTTGTCCTTAGAGTTAATTTCTCTTTTTAATCCAAGGTGACTAGAAGACCCCAGGGGAAAAATGATATATAAAGAAAAGGTATTCTCACTGACCAATACATTTGTTCATCCATCCATTCATTCACTTAGCAAATACTACCAAGTGCTTTGTCAGACACTGTGATATATGCCAAAGAAACAAACATAAATAAAACAAGTCTCCCACTTCACATAGGGAAGAAATTTTTTTTTTTTTTTTTTTTGAGACAGAGTTTCACTCTTGTCACCCAGGCTGGAGTGCAATGGCGCGATCTTGGCTCACTGTAATCTCCGCCACCTGGGTTCAAGCAATTCTCCTACCTCAGCTTCCCTAGTAGCTGGGATTACAGGTGCCCACCACCACGCCTGGCTAAATTTTCATATTATTAGTAGAGGAAGAGTTTCACCATGTTGGCCAGACTTGGTCTCAAACTCCTGACCTCAGGTGATCCGCCGGCCTCGGCCTCCCAAAGTGCTGGGATTACAAGTGTGAGCCACGGGGTAATGAAATTGATGGGATGAGTTTTGGAAGAAGAAAAAAGTAAGATCTGAAGTTCTTTTAGTATTTGCTTCTGATACCCACCGAAATGATCACGGCAAAGCTCAGGCAACATTTCAAAGTAAAAAGACTATGTCTGTTTCTTCTTTCTTTCTAGTGCCCATCCATCTCTGATAAACTACAGACCTCATTTGCTCCTAACTACCAAATGGCCAGAATCCCACTGATGCACACCCACCAACAGCCACACATATGAAGGGTCTCAGTAGTTATATAGTTCCAGTAATTTCTCAGTTGTGTCCCAAGTCCCTCCAGGCTTAACTCACTTATACATGACTAACTAGAGAAATAATACTTCATGAGGGTAACAGGAGAAATTAAGCAAAATGCCACATAAAAAAGTATTACAGTGCCTGGCACATAAAAGGCATTCGATTATCAGCTATCGCTTTCATATGCCCAACATGTAGCTTGGAGTACTTGCTCTATACCTGTCACTTCACTATTGTGTGAACCAAAGAAACACAGTTCCTGGCCTCATGAAATCACAAATTTTGTGGAGGAAATAAGACATTGATACACAATTGCAAAATTTACTGCATAGGCACAAACTCTGCAAATTGATAAGAAGAAAAACACATAATACTATGAGAGTAACAGCGAGGGATCAAGGATGAAACAGCTGAGACCTAAAAAGCGAACAGCAATTAACTAGGTGTAGAGTTGCTCCAGAGAAAGGAGGCAGGAGAGATGAAAAGTCAGAAGTGGGAAAGAGCTCCATACATACAAAAGACTGAAAGGTGAGAAACGCAAATCAAAAATCACAGTGAGATACCATCTCACACCAGTCAGAATGGCTATCATTAAAAAGTCAGAAAATAATAGATGCTAGCGAGGCTGTGAAGAAAACGGACTGCTTGTACACTGTTGGTGGGAATCCAAATTAGTTCAGCCACTGTGGAAAAAAAGTTTGGTGATTTCTCAAAGAACTTGAAATAGAACTACCATTAAAATCAGCAGTCACATTACTGGGTATATATCCAAAGGAAAATAAGTCATTCTACCAAAAAGACACGTGCACTTGTAGGTTTATCACAGCACTGTTCTCAGTAGCAAAGACCTGGAATCAACCTACCTGCCCATCAATGGTGGATCGGATAAAGAAACTGTGGTACATATACACCATGGAACACTATGCAGCCATAAAAAAGAATAAAATCATGTTCTTTGCAGCAACATGGGTGCTGCAGGAGGCCGTTATGTTAAACAAATTAACACAGGAACAGAAAACCAAATACTACATGTTCTCAGTTATAAGCGGAAGTAAGCATTGGGTACACACGGACATAGAGATGAAAATAACAGACACTGGAGACTGCTAGAGAGGAAAAGAAGGGACAAAAGGCTGAAAAGCTACCTATTGGGTGCTATGCTCACTATCTGGGTGAAAGAAAGGATTCATTCATATCCCAAATTTCAGCGTCATGTAATACTTACATGTAACCAACCTGCACATGTACCATCTGAATCTAAATGAAAAGTTGAAATTATATTTTTAAAAAAAGACTGAAAAGCAACAAGAATGCCCACACTGCTGAATCTGGAGGACAGAGGTAAGAAGCAGGGCTGGAAAAGGGGGCAAGAGAGTGGATCAGGAAGGACTTTGGAGGCTATGTAAAAACCATGAGATTTTCATCTTGAGAATGAAAGTAAGCCACTAAGGGGAAAGTAAAGAGGGAAATTACACAACCAACTCATATTTTTAAGAGTGCCCTGTATAAGGTGTAAGGAAGGGATCTAGTTTCAGCTTTCTACATATGGCTATCCAGTTTTCCCGGCACCATTTATTAAATAGGGAATACTTTCCTAGTTTCTTGTTTTTGTGAGGTTTGTCAAAGATCAGATGGTTGTAGATGTGTGGTAATTCAAGATGGATTAAAGGCTTCAATGTTAGACCTAAAACCATAAAAACCCTAGAAGAAAACCTAGGTAATACCATTCAGGACATAGGCATGGGCAAGCACTTCATGTCCAAAACACCAAAAGCAATGGCAACAAAAGCCAAAACTGACAAATGGGATCTAATTAAACTAAAGAGCTTCTGCATAGCAAAAGAAACTACCACCAGAGTGAACAGGCAACCTACAGAATGGGAGAAAATTTTTGCAATCTACTCATCTGACAAAGGGCTAATATCCAGAATCTACAAAGAACTCAAACTTACAAGAGAAAAAACAAACAACCCCATCAAAAAGTGGAGACACTTCTCAAAAGAAGACATTTATGCAGCCAAAAGACACATGAAAAAATGCTCATCATCACTGGTCATCAGAGAAATGCAAATCAAAACCACAATGAGATAGCATCTCACACCAGTTAGAATGGCAATCACTAAAAAGTCAAGAAACAACAGGTGCTGGAGAGGATGTGGAGAAATAGGAACACTTTTACACTGTTGGTGGGACTGTAAACTAGTTCAACCATTGTGGAAGACAGTGTGGCGATTCCTCAAGAATCTAGAACTAGAAATACCATTTGACCCAGCCATCCCATTACTGGGTATATACCCAAAGGATTATAAATCATGCTGCTGTAAAGACACATGCACACATGTGTTTATTGCGGCACTATTCACAATAGGAAAGACTTGGAATCAACCCAAATGTCCATCAATGATAGACTGGATTTAAAAAATGTGGCACATATACAACATGGAATACTATGCAGCCATAAAAAAGGATGAGTTCATGTCCTTTGTAGGGACATGGAGGAAGCTGGAAACCATCCTTCTCAGCAAACTATCACAAGGACAAAAAACCAGACACTGCATGTTCTCACTCATAGGTGGGAATTGAACAATGAGAACACTTGGACACAGGAAGGGGAACATCACACACTGGGGCCTGTCATGGGGTGGGGGGAGGTGGGAGGGATAGCACTAGGAGAAATACGTAATATAAATGACGACTTAATGGGTGCAGCACACCAACATGGCACATGTATACATATGTAACAAACCTGCACATTGTGCACATGTACCCTAGAACTTAAAGTATAAATAAATAAATAAATAAATAAATAAATAAACAGACAAAATAAAATAAAACTAGAAAAATAAAAGAACCAAAAGTAGAACTGCCATTTTATCTAGCAATCCCACCACTGGTTATCTACCCAGTGGAAAAGAAGTCATTATACAAAAAGATACTTGCACTCGCACGTTTATAGCATCACAGTTTGCAATTGCAAAATTGTGGAACCAATCCAAATGCCCATCAATCAATGAGTGGATAAAGAAACTGTGGCATATATATATATATATTTTACGTGAAGTAACTCAGGAATGGAAAACCAAACACTGTATGTTCTCACTGATATGTGGGAGCTAAGCTATGAGGACACAATGACATAAGAATAATACAATGGACTTTGGGGACTTCGGGGGAAAGGTGTGAGGGTTGAGGGATAAAAGACTACAAATACGGTGCAGTGTATATTGCTTGGGTGATGGGTGCACCAAAATCTCACAAATCATGACTAAATAACTTACTCCACTAAATAACTTACTCATGTAACCAAACACTGAATCTAAATGAAAAGTTGAAATTATATTTTTTAAAAAAGACTGAAAAGCAACAGAATGCCCACATTGCTGAATCTGGAAGACAGAGGTAAGAAGCAGGGCTGGAAAGGTGGGCAAGAGAGCGGATCAGGAAGGACTTTGGAGACTATGTAAAAACTATCAGATTTTCATCTTGAGAATGAAAGTAAGCCACTAAGGGGAAATTAAAGAGGGAAATTACACAGCCAACTCATATTTTTAAGAGTTCTCTGGGCCAGGTGCGGTGGCTCAAGCCTGTAATCCCAGCACTTTGGGAGGCCGAGACGGGCGGATCACGAGGTCAGGAGATCGAGACCATCCTAGCTAACACAGTGAAACTCCGTCTCTACTAAAAAATACAAAAAAACTAGCCGGGTGAGGTGGCGGGCGCCTGTAGTCCCAGCTACTCGGGAGGCTGAGGCAGGAGAACGGCGTGAACCCGGGAGGCGGAGCTTGCAGTGAGCTGAGATCTGGCCACTGCACTCCAGCCTGGGTGACAGAGCAAGACTCCGTCTCAAAAAAAAAAAAAAAAAAAAGAAAGAAAAAGCGTTCTCTGTATAAGGTGTAAGGCAGGGATCAAATTTCAGCTTTCTACATATGGCTACCCAATAACCTATAGAAAATAAAAAATAATTTTTTAAAAAAAGAGTACTCTGGCTGCAATGGGGGGGGGGGAATGGAGTAGATGAGGGTAAGCATAGCAGGAGAATAATAATTAAGAGACATTCTAGTGGTTCACCCAAGAGGCCATGATGCATATATTAGGGTGGTGAGAGAGGAGATTAAAAAACACATATTTGAGTAATACTCAAGAAGCAGAATAGCCAGGATTGGATAAAGTGTCAAGAACAACCCTGAGCAATTGGGAGTGGAAGATGGTGCCATGTACTGGAATGGGAAAGCTGGAAGAAGAGCAAGTTGGCTACTGGCAATGGCAGGCTTGGCAGGGAGAGAGCAGAAATAGAGGATTCTCTCTGAGTTATTTTGGTTTAAGATACCTGTACATCATCACAGTGCAGATTTCAAGTGGGCAATTAGACATATAGGTCTAATCCTTGGGAAAAGAAAAAACATTTCTATGAGTTCAAGTGCTATCAATAGCTTCACAACTAGAAAATGTATGTTCTCCAAAAATCACCAAGACAGAATGAGATGAATCAAGAATTTATTTTAATTCAAGAGAATTTTTAAAATCATATGGAGCATTCAAAAAATGTGTTCACTGATAGGAGACGTCATATAGAGAGGGAAAGACTGCAGACAAGAAAGAGAAAGGAAGGACACAAGTATGGTCTGAGGTATTTGAAAAGGAATAACAGCATTAAGATGCAGAGAACATCAGGTGGGATTATCTTTGGGAGAAGGTAAAACACTTTGTTATAACAGGAGGAAAGAAAGAGAAGATAAGGGGTGCTGCAATTTATATACACTTGTCTCCTTTAAAGTGGAGCCTGAGGATACCTAAAACACCCTGCAAAAGACTATGAACTTGGGTCACACTCTCAGTTCACCTCTAAATCGTATCATGTTAACATTGGACTCCACCTGCTAATAACCAATAGAGATCAGGGATGATCTCTACTATAAAACTCTGTGTGTAAAAATATATCTATCTGGCTGGGCATGGTGGCTCATGCCTGTAATCCCAGCACTTTGGGAGGCCGAGATGGGTTGATCACCTGAGGTCAGGAGTTCGAGACCAGTTTGGCCAACATGGTGAAACCCCTTCTCTACTTCTCTACTAAAAAAATACAAAATATTAGCTGGGCATGGTGGTGGATGCCTGTAATCCCAGCTACTTGGGAGGCAGGAGAATTGCTTGAACCTGGGAGGCAGAGTTTGCAGTGAGCCAAGATCATGCCATTGTACTCCAGCCTGGGCAACACAGATGGACATATATATATATATCCATCTATATGAGCATTTGGCTTAATGTCTACTTAAAAAACTTTATTACCTTAACACCATCTGAACAGGATTCTTTTTAAAGTAACTAATGAGAACTAATACATAAGAATGAGTGACTGCTGTATAAATACATAAAAAAAATTAATGAAATTAATGCACATGCATCTAGACATCCATATATCAAGCCAAGCATGTATTTTACATATGGGGTCTTTGTAGTCATCCATTCATTCTCAAATAGAGACTAGTTCTATACTACAACATGGATGAAACTTGAGAACATTATGCAGGGTGAGAAACTTCACTGTATGATTCATTTTATATGAAATGTCTAGAGTAGGAAAATCTGTAGAGATGGAAAGTAGATTAATGGTTGCCTGCGACTGGGGAAGATTGTGGACTAGGGAGTTATAGCCTAAGGGGTATGGGATTTCTTTGGAGGGTAATCAAATGTTCCAAAATTAACTGCAGTAATTGCATGTCTCTGTAAAAACCACGAATTGTACACTTTAAATGGATGAATTTAATGGTATGTGAATTATATCTCAATAAATCGCTTAAAACTTAAAGTACATTTTGTACTAATATGGAATAATCATATCTTTCTGTACTAATATGGAATAATTACATGGAATAATTATAGCTTTTAAAGCAAGGCACACATAGTGTACAGTTTGTAATATTTATACAAAGGAAGTGAATAAAAATAAATATAATTTTTTTTTAATTTTTGCATATGCAGCATAGAATATCTTTGAAGAGATACCAAAGGAAGGAACCAGTAACACTGTCATCTTCAGGAAATAAAACCGGCTGGCTGGAAGACATGGGTGAAGGGAAAATTTTCAATGAGCAATCTTTTTCCCTTTGAATTTTGAACAAAGTAAATACACTACTTTAAAATCTTTTAAAAAACTGAATTAAAATTAAAAGTAGAGACTAGTCATAATTTTATTTGAAATACAAATTAAAAAAGAATCTCTCACACACAAATACACATTTGCATGTGTGTGTGTCTTTCAGTGCTTGTCAGACATGTAATTTTTTTCTGCTGACAGCAATATAAGAAATACGAGAAAGAGAGTAAGCTGTGCAGACTTCTTATTTGACCTGGCTTCAACTTCCTGTTTCTAATGTCTCTTAATTTACATTTTGATATGTAATGTTCCCTTCTCATTTTATCTTCATATTTGCAATTTTTACTTTTGGATATTTGTGGAATGCTTCACACTGTTGAATGTCTGTGGATCTAGGCAAAATTTGACTCTGCCACTGGAATTGGAGTTCAGTGTGATGTTTCAATTTATTCTGACTTCAGTTTTTGCTTGCTAAGTTAATATTAGGACAAGATCAAACTTCATTATCTTGCATAGATTACTCTCTAGAAAGTTCTCTCTGTTGCCACTGGTCCATAATCACTACAGACAACTTCCTGAAATATGGAATTATGGGAAGGCAAAGTATTACAAAACACAAAGAAAATCAGAAAACTATGAAAGAGATAATACTGAATAATCAATAATCAATTCAATATCCCAAGAGCTAATACTCAAAGATACAAAATAAAGCAAATGGAAAATTTAGCTTAAGCATATTCCCAAACATACTTTAGAAATACAGAATATTTTAGAAGCATACAAAAATAGTTTCTTGTGTTTCCTTTTGATTCCTTTATATTTAATATAAGACTCTAGTTCATCTGGCATGGCATGACTTGAGAACACAACAGAATTTTTTTTAGCATAAGGGTAGACAACTATTCCAACATAATTTACTGAAATGTAGTCTTTTCCCACTGTTCTGAAACACCATCTTAATTACTAAGTACATTCTGTTATATCCATGGGTCTGTTTCTGGACTCTATTTTGTCTCATTCACTTTCCTCTCCTACTTCTTCCTATGACAATATCACACCTGTTTTATCTAGACCAACCCTCTCCAAAATAATCTGTTTTTAAAATCCTTGCCAGTTGTATATTTGCTTTTCCTAAAAATATTAGAATCAGCTTCTCACTTTCTAATGTTTTTAATTCTAAATGCAATTTTAACTAAGCTTACTTGAATTTACAAATCCATGTGGGGGAGAATCTTTGCATCATCGTGTCTTCCTGTATTTGTATGGCATTCCACCTATGCAGCAAGGTTTTCAGGGGATTTTTCTTCACATGACATATGAATTTTTTGTTTACATCTAGGTATTTTATCTTTTTCTATCAAAAGTGGAATCTTTTGTCTATTACATTTTCTAATTGGTGATTGCTATTATACAGGAATGCTATTGTTCATTGCATGCTAGTGTTGTTGCCAGCCATTTTACTTAAATATCTTGTATTTTTCTAGAAAAAAAAAAAAATGTAGGCTTACCAGTAATTGTTTTCCTCCTTCTTTCAAGTGGCTGTGCTTTCTATCCTAATTTTTTCATGTACTATTGCATTGTCTGGTATCTCCAGTAATAGAAATAAGAGTAGGCATTCATGTTTTGTTCCTGACACTAACAGGAATGAAATTAACCTTTCACAGTTAATTATAATATTTCCTATGGACTTCTTATAAACACCTTATTTCCAGTTAGGAGAAATTCCCCTATTTCTATAATAATAAATTGTTGTTGAGTATTAACAGATAGAAATTTATCAAATGCTTCTTAAAAAATTAATTTGGGGTCTTGGAAAACATCCTACAAAATCCACTTGATATTACCATGTAAACACTTTTTCTTCTAATGGGAAGCAGAGGAGTTTAACATACTGTAATTATGTACCAAGGGATGCAAATATTCTATGCCACATTCAAGAGGAAGACAGCATATTTTTTACACCAAAAGAAAACAACAATAAAAAACATGAAATGCCTTCAAAAATCTTGTTTTAAATGTCTGCTTAGATTTCAAATTTCTTTGCTTCAGATGCTTCTATAAGAGAGAAATTTTACCCTCAGTATCCCCAGTTTTCCAAGACTTGTGATTAGGAACCATAATAAGCCTATTAATTTCTGTTTCGGTTCATCTTCTCCTTCAACCCACTAATACCATCCTTCTGTCTGCCCCACTGCCCTAGGAATAGTTTTCTCTGCTCACTTACCCTCAGCCCCCTAAAATATGCAACACTTTCCCATGGCCCTGATGTGCCCTGGAACCTTGGACAGTCTGAATATTTAAGAAGCCCTTACTCAGATAAAGTGACAGAGTAGTATAGGCAGAGGTTGGCACTACACGTGACAAGGGGAAGAAAGAGAATAAAGCTTATTTAGTTATTCTTGGCTCTTTATATACTGAATATTGTGCCTCATTATTATAAAAAGAAAGTACGATCTTGGGGGAAGAGAGAGAGACTTCTAATTTTGTCTTACTGAATTATGTTAGATTTTTTTCCTGAGGTTCTAGAACTATCCTTGCATTCCTGGGATTAAACCCTATTTAACTATAATTTGCGATTCTTTGAAAGCATAGGTACATTTGATTTGGTAAGACTTCTCTTCAATATCAATGAGATTAGCCTTTAATTTTCTTCTTTGTGTCACCTTTATCTAATTTTATAATCAATCCTATAGCCTTAAGAATGAATTAAGAAGATTTTTATTTTTCTCCAGGTTCTGAAAGAGTTTATAATATGGTGATTATGTGTTCCTTTAAGGTATGTTTTACATTTTTAAAGAAGTAACCTGGGTGATCTCAGCTGTAGGTAGGCTACGAGTTCACTTTAAGATCAACTGACCTGAAAATCTTTTCCCACTTGTACAATGAGGCATAAATATTTTTGTTGTTGTATTGTTTATAAAAGTGAAAAAATTGGGGGGAAAATTTGTGTTCATCATCAGTAAGACGGTAATTCAATAAATTATATCACATTCCTACTCTGGGTAACTACACAGTCATTTAAAAGGATGCAGTAGATTTGTCATTACTGATATGATAGTATTTTGAATATATACTTAACTTTTTTGGAAGTCACATATAAATACTTAGAACACATGTTTTTCATTGCTGAATTAAGGAATATCTTAGCATGGCATATAAGAGTTCTAGAGTCAAACTATTGAGTTGAAAATTTCCCTCTATCAATCAGTTTTATGATCTCTGTTTCTCAGCTTCCCACCTACCTGATAAAGAGAGACAGTAATAGTGCCTCACAGGGTGATGTGAGGATTCCAAAGTGAATTCATCCAAAATGCTAAGGATAGAAACTGATATGTAGTAAAATACTTAATTAATTAATAATTTTAAAGTTATACATTATATAAATAAATACACTTTTTTTTTTTTTTAAATGCAATCCCAACTGAGAACAACAGTTATCCAGGGGAGGGCAAAAAGAAAGGGCTAAATGGTTCTTGATATTTTGCTTTGTATATTTTTATATTATTTTGAACAGAAAAAAATCATGTATTATGTTCAAAATTTTTTAAAGAACAAAGTTACAGAAGCCTAATACTAATTGTAAAGATATCAGATAGTCATATAGAATTAGATGTCTAAAACAAGCAAGGTAATCATTGAACCTTCATTCAGGTACAAAGCAACATGGAGGCCAGCATGGAGAGAGCAGCAGGAATGAGACACACCTGGATTTACATCCTGCTCGTTTACTTTCTAGCTGTGGGACCCAGGGAATATTATTTATCCTCTAAGCTAGGGTTTTTCACAAACCTAGCTGGTAAGCCCACAGACACCCTACTTCAGTTTCAGTACCATTTGCAGAGTTGGTTCAAAATATAGATCACTAGTAATTTTAAAACATTTCCATTGATTTTTATGCATGCTAAAGTTTAAGAAACAAAATAAAGTTAAGAAACCAAAATAAAATATAATAAAAATTCTAAGTCTCCCAACCAACTGAATGGATCCTCCTCTCAGCCAAGGAGATTCAAAAAAAACCTGAAAAACTATCTCAGGCCACGATTGGAAGGAGCGGTCATCAGACATACCTCATTATACATTCCTCCCTTTGGAATTTAGGCACAACCGACCAGCAGTAACATTAAAACAGATATATTAACACGGACAGACTATTTTGGAGCAAAAGTTACTAAATTCCAACCTGACTCTAGTATAGCATCACATGACAGATAGCAGGTCCTAAAAGTATCAAAGTATTTTACCCCAAAATATATTTGTCTGTCATATTTTGAAATGGCTATGCAAAGCTGTCTCTTATGGGGGAAATTTACATTCTTTAGAGACTCACATTCCATTTCCAGGTCCTTTTTAGATCCTGAAGAGATTAGCTGAGAGTCTAGCACCTTATAAATCTCTGAATAGGAAATATTTGCCATCTATTACCTCTAAGGGTAGTCACCTAAAGAATTCATCTTCATAATAAGAACCTTGGTGTCCACAACCCCTTATCTTAACCCTGACACTCCTTTCTATTGATTCCAGGTTTTTAGATAATAATTTAACTCTTTCAACCAATTGCCAATCAGAAAATCTTTGAATCCACCTATGACCTGTAAGCCTGCTTCCCACTTCAAGTTGTCCCACCTTTCCAGACCAAACTAATGTATACCTGACATGTATTCATTGATGTCTTATGTCTCCCTAAAACATAAAAAAAAAAAAGCCGTAACCCAACCACCTTGAGCACAAGTTCTCAGGATCTCCTGAGGCTGTGTCACAGGACATGGTCCTCATATTCAGCTCAAAGTAAATCTCTTCAAATATTTTGCAGAGTTTGGCTTTTTTATCGACAGAACTACTCTCAATCTTGATTTCATAGTGTGTCAAACATGGTGCCAATGTGATACTATACTTACAAAGCTTTAGTGAGATAAAATAAATATTTAATACCATGCTTGGAATATTAAAAAAACTGAACTCATGTTATTATTATAATGGGTACATTGTTGCTAGTACTACCACTGTTATCACCATACTCTATAATAACTGTTCCTATTTTAAATGAAGGATCTGATATTTCTTCAACATACCATAGTCTTCTATGGCCTTATATTTATATAACTTATTACTTTTTCTGACTCAAAAAAATAAATGTGAATATCTCTACTGTGTTCTACATTATTTTTTACTGGCAATATTTTATGGCCTTCTGATTCTAACTTCTGACCACTAGTATTCAAGTAACCTCAGATCTTGAAAAAATAAGTGCAGTGCTTGAAACTGAAATTCTGGTATGGTCCTTATTAATGCAATGTGATTTGGGCTTGACCGTGATGGGAGATTGTAGAAATAGGACAGGAAAAGACAAGACATTGGAAGAGTAGAGCTTATAAGAACTGTGGTTAAAGTTTTCCTCTCTGGGTGAGGCTTGTACTAAGCATGGGGTGCAAAAACTATGTCATTAATAAAATACTATATTTTCTAAGAACAAGCCTTTCCCTTCTCTTTGTTACCTGAAAACCCTAGGCATAAAGCTACATGAGACTTTGGTCCCGATTCTCTATTTCCTTTGGGGAGAAAAAAAAAAAAGTCCACATTTCTCACACAGCTTTGGGGAAAAGACTCATAACCATACTTAATGTATAAAAGCTGTGATTTCCATGCAAACTGCTGCTTTCCCAGAAAAATGTAAAAGCCCCCTGTAGCAGTTTAAAATCCTTTAACCATTTCCTTCCTGTTCCACTTGAACTAGGGGCCAGCTTGCTCTGCCTAAAGCCTTCCCTCAGTGGCTTTCAGATGAATAAGTTAATTTAAGAAGTATTAGAAACATTCTTAATTCATTCAGACTTGCAAGATATCATTAAATGCCAGGTATGTACAGTAGGAGCCAAGAAGAGTTACTCTACAATTCTGTCAGTCACGAATGATTTCCTCACCATACTGGGATTTAGGCCTTGCACTGCAAACAGCAAAACTTGGGCTTCCTCACAGTAGCCAATGTCGTAGCTCTAAGCCTGCATCAATGTTTACTCCTTTACACTCTTTCTTTTATAGTTTCACCAAAAAAGAAAACAAACAAAAACAGGTGCATCCACACTATACAAATGAGTAAAAGGTAACCTCTGAAACCATTTCACAGCAAACAGAAGATCCACAAGCTGCTCACTAGCTAAAACCACAGGAGGTGTGTCAGGCACCTTGATGCTGAGCCACGGGAGGCCCTGCAGGCTGGGAAGGCAGTAAATCCCCAGAGAGCTCTAAACTCCTGATTGGCAAGCCACACCAGGCCCATCAGCTCCTCAGGTGCTGAGCCACAGGAGGCCCATCAATTGCTCAGGTGGAAGGTGCGGGAGGAGGGAGGAGGAAAACTGTGTGGAGGAGCTTGAATGAAAGGCCACCGGCTCACCAGGGAAGACAGGAAATGAGAGGTGCCTACTGGGAATACTAGAGTTCAGAGAACTTCATCAAGAAGAGGAATGAACCCACGCCCTGCTTGCATAGTATATCTTCTTACCTGCAGGGAAGCGCATCTCACAGAGAGTACATTTCTGGCCCAGGGATTCTAAATAAATCAATGCTAATGTAGAATGATTCCCAGATTGAGTTTGGCAGCAGACCACCAGGTCTTCCAGAGAAAATCAGCACCTCCTTGTCAGTTGCTAAGGTTCTTAGGGAATGGTCACCCTCCATCCATCCTTTGTTTGCCAAGATTCTCAGTATGACAGTGACACAGTGACATCTCCCCCTTTAGTTTCCCAAAAGTCCTGGAAATACTTTAGTAAGGACTTTAGTAGGGACTAGTCAGTGACTGCATCTCACTCTTTCAATTATTTACTCTAGCGTTTGTTGTGGCTATAAGTCAAATCCTCTGCTTTGCATTAGAGATATAAAAAGTCAAATAAGACATAACCTCTGTTCTCAAGCTGACATAAAAGTAAGTAATATTTACAGAATAAGGGTATATGACAGAAATATATCCAAGGTGTTGTAGGAACCCAGTGGAAGGAGAATTAAATCAAATGAGGATTCAGGGACAGTTTCTAGAAGAGGTGACACCAAGTTAAGTGTTAAAGGACAAAAACAAGCTGAAAGAAAAGTTTAGGGTGGGGAAGGAGAGAAAGGAAAAGAAAGGAGAAGTGAACAAAGTTACAGGTAGTAAGAAGAGCAAGTAAAAATAACTGGAAAAGACAGTCGATTCCATCCAAGAATAGTGATTAGATAAGTGTAACTGGGCAACATTGCACGCAGGAGAACAGCAGACAATGAGGCCAGATCACAAAGGACTCTGCAGTCCAAACGTTTGAAATTGACTCTGAAAGCTTCAGGAAGCCCCCAAGTATCATGCAACATCCATATCCAAGACCAAGGCCTCAGAAAAATTAAAGCCTGCTGATTTTGAAAATTGGGTTTCTCAGGTGTCTGTAAAGGATAACCTATTTCCAACAAAATAAGAAAAAAAAATTATTTCAAATTCATAGTCTAGCCTTAGCTCTGGTTCCTAAAGTAAAATTTCTCACTTTATATTTTGCCACTTGGTTTTTAAATCTTTTGTAAAACCATATACAGGCCGGGTGTGGTGGCTCACGCCTCTAATCCCAACACTTTGGGAGGCCGAGGCGGGTGGATCACAAGGTCAAGAGTTCGAGACCTGTCTGGCCAACATAGTGAAACCCTGTCTCCACTGAAAATACACAAAAAATTAGCCAGGTGTGATGGTATACGCCTGTAATCCCAGCTACTCAGGAGGCTGAGGCAGGAGAATTGCATGAATCCGGGAGGCGGAGGTTGCAGTGAGCCAAGATCATGCCACTGCACTCCAGCCTGGGTGACAGAATGAGACTCCGTCTCAGAAAATATATATATACATATATGATCACGTATAGCATACATAGCACATATTTTATTAACATGTCTTTAAAAGAGGATGCTTGCTGCAGTAAATAAACACGAATATGATATTAAAACTCAAGTAAATGCCAAATATTCCTTTTCTGAAAGGGTAAAATTTTAACCATATATTCCCAATATGATTTACTTTCTCATAAACATATTAATAAATTGCTAACTACAAATATGTACTGCAATACTAATGTAATAAATATTATCTACATAATAAAACATATGCAAAAAGAAAATGTTCAAGGAATAGATTAAGGAAAAATAAAGGTTTTGATATTTTCTGTTTGTTCTTCAGTAAGTCATCGTTCAAACCTATGTTGGAAGCCCCCTACTAACTTAGACAGCTGAGACAGATCTACACCTCCATGCTTCTGTGCTCTGTGCAAATGCATGTAGATGTCAGTACACCTTTCATTAAACCAAATCAACTAAAGGAAGAGGAACGGACACAAAGAGAGTCATAAAGGAGAGTGGTGAAGTAACACACCTGTGGTGGGCTGTGTAGTCGATAAGAAGCTGAGGCAGTTGAGTTGGATGGGAGATTACACCTGTTAAATCAAGTTTAGCCTAAAGCTGCCTCCTTACATATTTTAAGTCTGGCTTAAAGGCTTCTCCGTACGTAGTGAATTGTAACGTTAACTGGATATGTAAACAGACTGCAAACTACTCTTGTACCCATCACAGAGTTTCAGCCAATCAAAGGCTGAACCAATCTGGCCATTTCTGTACCGCATTCCTGTTTTCTGTATATCACTTTCCTTTTTCTGTCCATAAATCTTCCACCACATGGCTGCACGAGAGTCTCTTGGAGCCTACTGTGGCTCAGGAGGCTGCCCGATTTGCAAATGGTTCTTTGCTCAATTAAACTCTGTTAAATTTAATTTGTCTAAGGTTTTTCTTTTAAAATACCCTTCCCTCAGCTCCCTGAGGTCAATGTGAGGGTGAAGGAAAACACAAATTGTGAACCAAGCTCTTGATCCTCTTTGTAGTACATGAAAAGCAACCTGGGGTGAAGGCAGGGATAGAGGTAGGACGTTTTATCTGAGGAGCAAGAGAGAGTCATGGGGTTTCCAGGATAGCCTCGGCCCCAGAAATTCTTTCCCATATTACCAGAACTCTGGAATCTTAGAGACACATTTGTTTTTTGAGGGGTTGATTTTCCCATTTTTCTCCAGGAGCATTTAGAAGCAATTTGGGAACCACTCTACCTAAGGTACGTGCCTCTATTTCCTCACTACAGGTGATCTTGCTAAATGTAAATCCTATTCACAAAATGTGTGCCATCACAGGATCTTGCCCACTTCTCTTTTCCACAGGATTTAGTAAAAAAAAAATGATGTGGTGAGGATTGGAATTATCAATACCTCAACTTATGGGAGGAAACTCTGCTCTAGACACCCATCCCCACAGATTTCTCAAGAAGGAGGTGCCACACACTACTTCCTGCCCTATGATATACTGAGGAGAGAGGGAAGGGGACTGGTGTGTCAGTTTCAGAGTTTTGATTCAGGACTACAGCCATGTCCCCTGAGCAAACACCCCAAGGCATTCAGCCTCACTATGCCAACAGCAATCATTCCTGCTGATCCATCACACGTTCACTGATTATGCTGTCAATATGAATGAATGAGAGCGGCTGGGATTTAATCAGCATTCTATTCAATCCACCATGCCTCCATCCATTCATTCACTCACTCGGTCACTCCTCTAACAAATATACAAAGAACTTCTACTCTTCTGGAGCTTCCCTGGACACAGGGAGAACAAAGATGAGAAGGCCCCACTGGTGTCAATAATATTCTGGAAGACAGCAGAGAAGTGCCTGCCATTTGCACTGCTGACCACAGCCCAGCCAGCCTGGGCACAGTGCAGAACATTCACCATCTCCGTGCACGGGCTTTACAGACACCATCTCTCCACACTCTACTGCTGCCTGAAAAATGCAGTCAGATGGGTTGTCTGTCATTCAGCCTGACAAAAACCCAGCACAATCTAGGTAAGAGCAATGTTTTTTATCCAGACACTAAATTGCAATCAGGTGACGTTATCATGTAAATAAAGAGGCAAACAGATGGTTTCAAACAAGATCCAGGGCTTTCAGAGCATTGCCGATGTTACAAATGAAGAAAAGCAAGGATAAGTCATTAGACACAGAGCGGGCCCTGGAGTGCACAGCAGCCCAACAAACAGAATCCTGGCCTGCATAATGCAGCCAAAACAAAAGGCAGCCACTTACTGCTTGAAATTGTTTGTTAATCAAATACCACTAATTTCCAAATTTCTCTGGGATATGCTCTAAGAAACATATATTCATACTTTTTCCTTAAAATATACTTTGCAATGGTGTCATCTGTGTATATCACCATGACCCTTAATAACACCACTTTCGAAAGGCTCTGTTTTATTTCCTCCCACATGTTTAAATAGGAACAGTGTAATGAACTAGACAGACTCAAGGAATTCAGAGGCCTAGATTTGACTCTACTCTCTCTGTGATCTCTGAGCTCTTTCTTGGACATGCCCTCTTGCGATCATTTCCCTCAACTGTAAAATGTGAAAACAAAAAATGTGGCAGAGGCCATTAACTGCTTCCCAGTATTTATTCTATCCGTACTTAGCAATAAGAACTCCAATTTTTAGCTGAATAGATTGTCACCTAACCAAAAGACTGCATTTCCCAGCTTCCTTTCCAGGTAGAAGTGGCCATGTGGCTAAATTTACACCATTAAGATGTAAACAGAAGTGTCATGTGAGAAGTAAAAGAAGAATCCTTTCTCCTGTCTACTGCCTGGAATGTGGCTGCAATGGCTGGTGCTCCGGCACATTGATGGATCACACAGTGAATGTGGAAATAGAAAAGATACTGGAGGACAAAAAGGTAGAAGGGGTCCAAGTCCCTGACACCATGGAATAGATTTTTATGTAAGAGAGATATAAACTGACATATCTATCAACCTCATACTGTAATAATAATTTTTAATAAAAATAACAATTTTCAGGTTTTTGTTATTCACAGAAGACTTAATCTGCCTGATACCTGGATACCTAAACTCCTAATACCTGGACACTAAAACTGCCAGAATTGTTGTGAGTGTTAAATTAAGTGTGAGAACTCTTTGTACTCAAAGGGCTTCCCTGAATCCTCAGCATATAAGCTGCTCTGTGAATAAAAGTGTTGCATGATCAAACATGCTGGAGAACAGCCCGTACTATATCCCCCTCCGAAAGTTATACAACCCATACTGTCATATAAAAGGCTTTGAAAAAAAAACAGAAACAAAAAAAAAAGTATTTATCTGTGCTCAGTCCAAAATGTTTCAAATTTGTTTGACTTATTTATTTTTCCATGTGATGCTTGTAAGGAGCTAGTTTCAGGGGAAACACTTTGAGAAACCCTGGGTAAATTTCTTACTAGTTACAGTTAATATCTAAATTGTTGCTTTCAGCCTTCAAATATGAATTGTAATTGAATTTACTTCTATGCCAGTCCAGGTCCAGGTCCCACAGTATATGCTTTCATCACTCTCTGAATGTTTCCTATAGCACATTTGTTAGTCATACTCATTTTTAACTACATGCAATTATATTTCTATCTCCCCCACTAGGCAGTGAGTTCCAGGTGGGTCTTGAAACTGTTTTGCTCATCATTTTATTTTTAATATGAGGCAAAGTGGCACATAATAAGTTATGCACCCAGTAAATAGTTGCTCAATAAATGCATGATTTCTGAACTCTGTTTTCATATCACACATGCAAACAGCAGTGATGGAATAAATGTAAATCAATTTTGGCTTTGCGAGGGGTTTTAATCTCTTTTAGCTCTCTTGGATGGCATTTGGATCATTAGCTCCACCAGTGCCTATGTATATACTCTTAATGAACTGAACATTAGAATGTCCCTTCTAAGTATCATTATTTAGTAGACATAAGAAATCCTGAGTAACATTGACCTAAAAATAAAAATAAGAGATTTTTAATGTACTTGCAGATAAAGAAAACCTCAGAATTCTCAGCCAGACCCGTTATTGGGCTCAACTGGTCTGGATATCCAAGATAGATCACTTACACAACTGGAAGCTGAGATTGGCTCTTGGCTACAGCTTATCTCCATCTGGGGCTACCAAGCAGTGCTACAAAAATGACCTTTTCATGTGATTTGGATTTCCATAGCCTAAGGGGTATGTTCTCAAAGGAAACACCCCAATGGCAAATGAGACTTCCAGGCAAAAGAATCTTCTAATGCAAGCGTTCTTGTGACCTAGGCTTCAAAATCCCAGAACATTATTTTATTAATACAGTCTATATCAGTCCATCTAGTCACAAAGGCCAGCCCAGATTCCAGAGGAGGGCAGGAAGCCCCATGTCTCCATGAAGGAGCAGCAAGCGTTTATAGGAAGGAACAAAATTTATGGCAGCCCTTTTTGGAGAATTTCTGCAATAATGACATGGAAATTATGATACCTATTAGAACCGGTGCTAGGTGCTGTTATTCAACCTTCTAACAGAGGAGCTTATCACATTTTATTTTAATATTTATTTATTTAATATTTTGACAACCATATCAATATAACTGATTTCTTTTATAATTCTACTTTATTTTATGTATCAAAAAATTATTTAGAGAATGGGTCTAGGCTTTACCAGACTGCCAAAGGGATCTAGGACACATAAAATGTTAAGAACTCTTGAGCTGCTTAATAGTGTGGTAACCCAAGGGTCAGCAATGAGCCAACTATGCCATTCCTGTCCCTGCTGGCCTGCTGTACCTATAAAGACCTTGTCACTTCAGCAAAGTTCTTATCTCTAAACCTCTGCACATGAGGAGACTCCAAAAGCTCCCTCAAGGGAGTATAATCAACTCAAGAAATGGCAACTGTACCTAAACCATTGATTGAGAAATCATGAATTATTTAATTTTACATTCCAAAAAATATCCACATGGAAAACAGACCATAAAGAGAAAAAGAAGTAATTCAATGAGAACACGTGAAAAAAGCCCTGCTCTGCATTAAAAACTCCCACGGGCAGCTGCTCCTTGCTTGGCTTGCACTTCCCAACCCCAACCAGGGGGTTAAAATACATATGCAATCACTCAGGTTCCCTTCTTTTGTAAGAAAGGCCTCTGTAACACTCCTCAAAGAATATTAATTCCATGAGACAAAGTTCTTGGGGCAATAAAACTAGGTAAATTATGTTTATGCATTTTAATCAGGGGAAATTTTCATTAACCCTCAGCAAACTTGTTGCAGTGCAAATCATAGAATATGGGGTTGGCACAAACTTTAATGCTGATTTCTTAGTAGGGTGACCCACTCATTCTGGTTTGCCTCAGACTTTCCAGGTTTTATCACTGAGAGTCCTATGTCCCAGGAAACCCTCAGTCCTGGGTAAACCAGGATAGCAGGTCATTCTCTTTACCAATGATTATAAAGATATTAGTTCCTGATATCAATGTCCCCAGATAAATATTAAAACCTATGGATGCCACTCTCAGTATTCCAGAGCTGAGAGTAATTAAACAATGAGCTCTGATAGAGTAATGTTGCCTGTTTTAAATAATATAGACTTCAATTCTTACTTCCAGAATTGAATTCATTCTAAGAGTTATACATAATCTCCTAAATTTTAAAACAAAATATATTTTGTATTGTGTTGTGTTTTTGTAATACTCTACTTTTAGGAAAGGACAGTGATTCAGTGATTTTGGGTTTTTTTGTTTGTTTGTTGTTGTTGTTGTTTTTGAGACGGAGTCTCGGTCTGTCACCCAGGCTGGAGTGTCGTGGCAAGATCTCAGCTCACTGCAAGCTCTGCCTCCTGGGATCAAGTGATTCTCATACCTCAGCCTCCCAAGTAGCCGGGATTACAGGTACACGCCACCACGCCAGGTTAATTTTTGTATTTTTGCTAGAGTTAGAGTTTCACCACGTTGGCCAGGCTGGTCTCAAACTCCTGACCTCAAGTGATCTGCCTGCCTTGGACTCTCAAAGTACTGGGATTACAGGCATGAGCCACTGTGCCTGACTGACAGCAATTTCTTAAATGACATAACCTATTCTGTTTTCCAAATCAAGCTGATTGAGCTATACACATTAACCAGTTTGGTGGAACTGAACCTATTACTTGAGCCTATTAATTTAGAACACTTGGCAGCATTGTAACCAGAAAGTGACCAGGGACAACCTGGCTGCCACCTTAAAAGTCTGCTCATGGGCAGTAATGGCTTTTAATTTTAACAAAGATATGTGTATCCTTGAAGACACTGATATAATCCAGATGTGTGAAACTATAAAACAAGCAAGAGATGTTACATTAGGTTTTGCATTTAATTAGTGGGAGCCTGCACAGAGGATATAGTTTATTCTCAAGCAATTTCCAAATTACCATCCTCCTTGTACTCCTTGGAACATTTACTGTTAACCACCTCCATCATCTTGGTGTTTGCTCCTTTCTTGCCTTACCTTCTACTGTCCTGGTTCTGATTTCATGACGGCTCATTCTATGACATCTCTTCCTGCCACTTAAATTAGCATTTCACTAAGACGCTGACTTCTACCCAATCCTTATATCTCTCTGCAATAGCTCTCATATGAGTCCTAATCCCCATTCAATACTCAAGACCCCCTTAGTCAATTCTGAGGATTACCAAATTGCAATCCAGATTCTCAATTGGCCTTCCTTTCAATCTTCTGGTCCATATTTCCTGTTACCATCTAGGCATCTGCCCATGAACCTGAGCATATGTCTATAATGGAATTTATTATCCTCCCTGCTAAACCTACTCCTTTACATGCATCCCCTACTTCTACTGATGGTACCCCTACGCATTCACCTGTGTGCAAAAGTTCTGGTCATCTTTTCAGACTCATTTTTCTTTATTTTTTTTTTTTTTGCAATCAATAAATTGCTAAGTCCTATCAATTCTGCTTTCCCATCAAGTTTATGACACTTATTATATTTTTCCATAGCAGCCATCATTGCATTTACTGCTACTATATAGCTTGTAATTTGTATTGTTAAGGCCAAAGTATACTTAAAATCCTGGGGAAAGTAATGCATAGTTTCTTTAAGAAATAGTTGTAAACTGCTGCTGAAAGTTTGTACAGGTTGCGTAAGGAAAGAAGTTGCTATAGTAGCAAAACAAAAAAAAAAAAAAAAAAAAAATTAACACCTATTGCAACTGAAGGAAAGCATCATAGGTGTTTTACAGAAATACCTCAGAATTCTCTCAGACTACAACAAAAGGTGCCCAATAGGGTCACACCTCTGGAAGACTGACATGGAGTATTTGAAATCATAAAAGCAGTTATTCTCTAGGTGGGAGTAGGTACCAAAATAAAACGCCAGTCTCTCATATACTTCATGCTTGCTAATTACCCCCACCCCGTGATCTTTACATACTGGGGACATGCGCCCCTCCTAGAAAATGACTACAATCCATGACGCTAACACTAATAGACCATGACAATGAGTGTGTTTCTCAGGTGAGTGAAAACAAGAAAAGGTTTATAAAAGCCCTCTATTAGAGTAAAACTCGAATTAGTTCCAGCAAGTTAGCAAGCCATAAAGAGTGTCAAGGTCTACATGACTTTGGATCCCAAGAGTAGACACTAAGTGAGTTCTAATTAGCCCAGAAACAAATGCCATGATTGAATCAAGCAGAGATGGACAAATTAAGATTAGAAAAAGAATCTCAACCTATTTCAATATATTTATATTTTTTATGTTTATTTTGTCACAGGGAAGATGTACTGTTATTTTAATCAAAATTTCATTTTTATGAAGAAAAGCATATATAGTTGGGGGAAAAATTCTTTCTAATTCCAACTCCTAATTGTCCACCCTGGCAAAAGCACTGTATCACAGGTCTTGATCAGAAAGTTTAGGGGACTGCTGCTATTCATTTGGGAGCATCCATTTGAATCACGGTCATTGCAACTAGAAGGAACTCCCTAACCTCCAAGTGTTTGATCTCAAAATTCAATCCTATTTTAGGAACAAAACAAATAAAGCAATAGTAGTCCCTCTAATAAATTTTAGAGGTCAACTTAAAACACTGGGTTGAAGCATGGGGACTAAAATTTCACTCAGCTTTGGTACAAAACATAATATAAGTTTGGGCAATAATCTTAACATATTTTATAGCATTTTACAATTTATAAAACACTTGCATTATCATGGTTCATTTTAGTTGGATTAGAAAGCCACTACGTTTCCTACCAACTCAACAATTGTATGTGTCTATAATTTACATATATATTAATATTTATAAGTAAATCCACCTTAAAATAAAACAAATAAATTACTAGGTAATCAGTTCATCAAGGGACTCCATATAGCAAAGCATTTTATACTTAGACTGCTTTAAATTGTAAGTTTCTATAGTATATTTTTAAACAATTTGATATATGAAAAGTTTATTTACGTTCATCATTTCAAAAATAAACTGCTTAGGAATGTTGGTGAGAACACCTGCTCTGTGGAGTCTGAAATCCTGGTTCTTCCTTCTAGTGGTGAGGACATGACTTTGACATCCTTAAAGCAAGGTTCACTAAGGTCTATGATTCCCTCTAAGAAATTGCCTAAAATGAAGGAGAAATAGACAGTTTCCAAAGATCCTTTCATCTTTGACTTCACGTTTTCTTTTTATTTGTATTTTTATTTGAAAATAATGTCGATTTAAAATTTTAGGTCAAAAGTAGCTTAAAGAACAGCTTTTCCATTCACTTTCTAAACAAGGTCAAAGGAAAGTTCAACTGTTGTCTCCCTGGATCTTTAATGTGTGCCCTGAAAGAAAATGATCAAAATATGTTTCCTCCACGTCTTTTCTCATCCCACCACATCCCTCTCTTCTAAGATGAGGCTCTGGTCACCCATGTAAACATTTGACCACAAGTTGCAGTCCAACAACTATCGTCCATTCTCACTGCAAAGTGAGCAATTCCAAACTGGGGGCCCAATTATGTTTGGAGAGTTGACAAATACCACTTTCAGGCAGAGAAGAGGTGGTATAATTAACACTAAGCATTACAGGTAAAAATAAAATAAAATAAAGAAACTAAAAACCCTTTGAACAGTCTGTCTCCTGGTGTTCTGTAATTTCTGATTCATGCAAGCCAACAGAATCTAAATAAAGTCTGTCCAGACAGGGAAGACAGCACAAATTTAGCAGGCTCTAAAGCACCTTTTGAATTAAGTCAGGTACATCTGCTTTTAATTACATACATGAATATATACTTATACACATAAACACATACACAGAGGTAGATTAAAGACAGCTGCAAATTCTTAGCTATTCCTCCCATTGAGAGGTGGAACCTAATTCTCCTCTCCTAAATCTAGGCGGACCTCAGGACCTTGCTTGACCAAGAAATTTATGGCCATGATATTCTGAGCTTGCCAGAGCCAGCTCAGAAGGCACGTGGCTTCCAAATAGGTCTCTGGGACCACTTACTTTTGGAACACCCTTTCTTAGGCTATTCTTTCTTGGAATCCAGCCATCATGTTGTGAGGAAGCCCAAGCAGCCCCATAATTAAATCCATGAGGAGAAGAACTGAGGCCTCTTAGTTGATTGTCCTGAGTCCCAGCCAATAATCAGCATCAAGGCCCAGCCATATGAGTGACCCATCTCAAAGGCATCTAAAGGCAGCCAAGGTTAGCCTTTCAATGACCACAGTCCAGCCACTATCTAACTACGATGCATGGAAGAACCCAAATTAGAACATCTCGGCCTAGCCCTTCCCCACAAAATTATAAGCAAAATAAAATATGTGTTTTATGTTGTTAGGTTTCTGGGTGGTATGTCAGGTAATGATACAGTTTCAGAACACCCACTCCACTTGTCACCATTCTGATGTCACATATTACAAAAAGGACCCCAGTAATTGAAGTCTAAATTTCTTCCCCTCCCACTTGCTAATCCAGAATAAGTGGGGCGGCGGTCTTTAGTGCTTTTATGTCCCATCCAAATGGTACAAGACCAAAATTTGAGAACTGCACAAGCTATAGAAACACCACCAATATTTGTTTGGTTTCTAAATGGTGTTGTAGACCTACATCTCTGCTTATCTGCTCAGCTCAGATAAGAAAAAGGTGAATGAAGTCAATAGTTCTATAATCACAACATTTTATAGAAGTTTCTCCCTTCAAAAATTACTTTCTGATTTATGATCATCCTGCTTCATATCACCAACCTATTATAATGTTTTGCAACTTAACAAGGAGGTGCATTACATATTGCCCTCTTTGAACATCACATGACTTTGACAAGCTTCTCTGGCATTTAACGTACTGAATATTAAAAATCAGAACAAACAGAAGAGTTATTACAAAAGAAAAACAGTGGTCTCCCATTCATGTCTTCAAATAAGGACAGTTCAAAGTAATATAGAGAATGTAACAGTGAATTCTACCACACACATAAACACACAAAGATGCTGAGGCTACATGATATCATATCTGTACCCTTTAAAACAGAATCCTGAGAAAGCACTGGAGGCATCGTACACAAATCCACTCGGGTCAGTTTAGGACAAGGCATAGAGCAGAAACTAGAGCGATCCTTTTGTCGTTTGACAGCTACTCTTTATGAAGGTTTGAGATTTGCATAGCAAGGCAGAACTTGTTCCTACTACTTAAGAAGTTGAGAATGCATTCAGGCCAATTTTTCCAATATTTAGAGGGCAAAGACAGTCAGATACACTTATTTGTTGAAGCAAAGTTATCATGAACTTAAACTACAAAAGCAAATTCTTAATGATTACCTCAGCTTACTCTATATAATACCACAGAGAAGAATTTACAGCTCTTTCAAAATCCAATGTCCATAAAGATAGAACGCCTTGAAGGAAAATGATACCATACTTAAGATAGTGATATCTTTTATTAGTACAGTAAAGTCCTATTTTTATGGAATAGGATGGGTCTGAGGTCATTCCATAAAATTGATTTCCCAGAAAATGGAAATAGGCAATTTACTCTAAGAATTTTATTGAAAAATTATGCTATTCTATTTGAATAATGATGGGAATGTTCTACACGTTTCCTTTATTAATGAATTAAAATACACAAAACACCATAAAATTATATTAGAGGTTCAAAAGTATCACTTAAATCTTTTTTACCAGTCACTTTCATTTTGTAAAATCAGCAGTTCCATTAAAATCGTATTATGTAAAAATGGGTTTTTACTGTAATAATAGTTATTACCTATTTAGCTCCCAAGGATGTTGTGAAAATTAAATAATAAGCCATTGGAAAGCAAATACAAAGCGTTGCTAATACCAGAGGCCAAGAGGGGCAGCCAGATGGAAAAATGAAGGAAAGGAGCACCTGATACATTACAAATCACAGCTTTCATCTGTAATTCCATTACCGCCAAAACTCTATGCGGTGGTCATGTGCACTGATGTTATCTCATTTCATCTTTCTTAACATTATGATATATTAATTATAGCCCTAATGTTATAAATAAGGGTCAGAAAGGTTTACAGCTTGTCCAATGTCACACTGTTGTAAATGTCAGAAGCCAAATGTGAACCCCAGGTTTATCCTAGTTGACAGCTCATCCTATACCCTGAAGGATCCCCAGTATGCCCTTGTGTCTCATAACTGCCCCTCTAATTCTTACCTCATCTTTCAAAATTCACTTCAAATGCCTCTTCTTCCATGAAGCCACCTTTACCCCAGAGACACTATGACTCTAAACACATTCAGTATTTATTATGGCTATTCGTTGTATTATTGTGCATTGTGTGTTTTATTAACCCAGTTAAATCCCTAGCTGTTTGAGGTCACAGTTATATGGTACTTGACACTGGGTTCCCAGATTGTAAGCACCTGGAACTGTGCCTTGAATACAGTGAATGTTTGGTAAATATTTGCTAAAGTGAACTGGAAAGGGGGTGTTCATTTGAATTACAACTACATTTGCTACCAGATGCAAAGCAAATGCATTTACTAATGGTTCATTGCATTAGAATGGTTCTAATGCAATGGTTCATTGCATTGCATACCTCTTTGGGAAGTATCTCCAGTTTTTCCAAGCATGTGTGATAAGATTAAATGCCTCAAGTAGTGTATCTGACGTACAGTAGATACTCAACAAATAGTAGTTTTTTATTTTATTTTTGTTTTATTTCAAATTAAGGGAAGTTAAGGGAAGAACGTGGATGGTAAAGAGAGGGGCATAAATTCAGTATAATATGTAGCCTAATTTGGAGATATCAGAGCAGGTTTGGATGGTAAGTTTTTTTGAAAAAAGAAAGATACAATGAAGAATTAGAACTCCTGATTTAAATTCTCTGATTTCCTGCCCAGCTTCTTTACTTACTAGCTGGGTAAAACTTGAGCAGGTTATCCTCTCTGCATCCTAGATTTTTCATCTGTAAAAAGAGGGATAATAACAGAATCCACTTATAGAGTAGTTATGAGAATTATATGAAAAGAAAAATCCTTGTAAAATACTTAGCATAGTGCATGTCACACACCAAGCACTCAAGTTATAGTTGCTACTATCGCCATCATTACTATCATCATAAAAATCATTTCATAATTCTTAGGAATCTGTTCAAAGGAGAAGACATTATTTTCCACAGACTGTAAAATCTTAGAGTGGTATGTGTCAATCCTGTCAAACCCAAAGATTTCTTTCTGCTATTGAATTATGGATGGGAGCAATGAGTTCATGCACTTCATCCAAACGATGCTTATTGAACGTCTACTTTGCGCCACAGTCAGGTGGACAAATTTATTTGATTTAAAGAAGGCTAGGAATGAAAGAAACAAGGGGAGCCAGGAAAAGGTGAAGAGTTCAGAGAGAGACAAAACCACAAGCAGAAAACAAAGTTAGATTCAATCTAACTTTGAACCAGAGACCCATCAGAGGTCAAAATATCAGTCTGTCAAAAATCAGAAGGGAAGAGTAAGGCAGAGCAGCTCCTGCATAAGACCCCAATCTGAATGGTACAATGGATTCAATTGCTCATCAATCACAGGTCATTTGTTGGAGATAGAAGAGGGGTTATTAGAAAACAGGAGAGGGGCAATGAGCAGGAGAGGGGCAATGAGCAAGGATTTTATTTTTTGTATACTACATATCTGTTTTTCACTCACCTGTCTTTTCATGTGAAAGCGAGAAATAATGAAAAATAACCGTGTATGTTTTAAAAATCTTAACTTTTCTGATTCTCACAATAACACTGAAAGGTCAACTGGAAAGTCCTCTCTACATCCAATGTCTGTGCCCCACCTCCTTTCCCCCACCCAGCATTGATTTGTGCTATTTAAGAGCAGTGTCACGGAGAATTCAGGCCCATACTATGATATTATGAGCTGACCATAGACAAAGGAATGAAGGATAGTGGAGAAAGCCAGGGATCCCGGGACCCAAGGCACACAGTGGACACAGTCAACTGCAGGGCCAAGCAAGATGGCCAAGATGGCTCCTTGCTTGGCATAAAAACCCCAAAGGATACTAAAAGCTTGGCAACCTTCAAAAGCTTCTCTTGCTTTCTGCATGGGGTGGGGGAAGCAGCTTGCTTAGTAGGAAAAAACCATAGCCCAGGGCGAATCCGCTGGCTAGATTAATCAAAGACATGGCTGAGACAGAACAGATTTTTCCTTTTCACATAGGAATGACTCATGAGCTTGTTTATTCAAAAAGTTACATCCTCCATCGAAGAGAGGTGGTTGATGGGGAAGCGGGATGATAATAATAATAATTGACGTTTGTACTGGTCAGCCCACTCACGCCTGGCCCTTGTGTCTCTGGGCAGAGTCACACAAACACACCACCAATGGGAAGAAGGTGGCCTGTATATCTTGTTTCATTCTTCCTTCGTTCTGCCACACAAATAAAGCAAAGAATACAGTGACCCTCTTATTTTACTCGTAGTCATTTTAGAAAGGGAATGTGCTTTATTGGTTCAAGATGAGGACTGGAGGAAAGACTGCTTGGGTTCAAATTCTGACTCTGCCTAATTGCAAACCATGGGACCCTGACCAAGTGACTTAATTGCCATAGGCCTCTGCTTCTCCATCTGTAAAAATGGGGATAATAACGTTACTTATTTCATAAGGTTATTATAAGGATTAAATTAGTTGGTACATGGAAAACAGTTCCCAGCACATTGTTAGTTCTCAGTAAATGTTTGACATTATCATTATTATTACTTCACAGATGGTTAAATGTTCTTCCATTACGGATCTTCTTTTATTCACTATTATCTTAAGAGGTTCAAATTAAACCATAAATGTAATTAGGTCTTTGGGGGAAAATATAATTGTCCTATGAAAAGCATTTCCTTCTCAGGCTAGGGAGATATTCTGGAACTTTTGAAAGCTCTCTTTTAAATAAGAAGAATTTTGTAAGTATGACTGTGTGTATCTGTATATCTAAGAAATCATCTTTTTAAAAATATATGTGTATACTGGAAGATAGGTCTAGATAGATAGATGAATAGATACATAGATAGATATTTTTCTATTTGATTAACCTACTTCTCTGCAATTTTGAAAATTCATAGCAACCGAAGAGCTTGACATTTTTCCTCAGTCCTGTATTTCAAAATTCACAAAGGCAAACCATCAGAACACATTAATAAATCGTTCTCTTCCATACCCTCTGTGTCTTTCCAACTTAAGGATACTGGAACCTGTAAATCCATTCTCTGACCTGTAAATCCATTCTCTGACACATGAAGAAAACTAACCAGCTAGTGGATTATTTTCACTTCTTTCAGCATCACAAGTACTTATTCCACTTTTAATGAAGATATGCTAGGTTAATTTTGGGGGATTTCACTGGTCTATGAAATTGCTCTCCTACATTAACACCCCCAAAAAGAGGAAGAATGAAACAACATAAGTGCCTACTTATTTCCATACTCGTTACTGTGTTGTACAATATAAATGAAACATAATAAGATCTGGCTGGGTTCAGCCTGTCTGTGATTCATCTCCTGGGTTGTTTTACTCACTGGGTAAAATGAGAACATCATCCCCAGGGCCTGGAAGGGTATTGTTGTATCCTCCCCAGCCTTCTTCAACACCTTGCCATGTTTCAGGGAGGGACCATTTTAAAGTTGATTCAGGTGCAGAGGTAGAAGCTAGAAAATAAAAAAAAAATTTTGAAAATCTAATTCATTGTGATAACTTCCCAATTCTATCCTTATTTTAGGATGCTAGTGGTATTTTCACCTCCCAAAGAAGCTGTCTTTTAACATTTTATAAGTTTCTGTACAAATATTTATCAGCTAAAAAGCAAATATTCAATCCTTAGATTACCTTCACTTCTGAAAAAAATCCGACTTTTATTATTATGCATTTGTGTTTTGCCTTATAATAAATATGGCATACTTATCATGAAATATTTAGAAAATGAAAATGAAGGTAATAATTGCCTATAATCTCACTACCTCGCAATAACTACCTTTTATTTCTATTTCCTTCCAGAATTTCTCAGAATTTTTACATAATTGAGATTATATCAAATCCTGTTCTTATTTTTTACACCCAGTTTGAATTTTGCTTAGCTTAGCCTATTTTCCTATGCATTTCATCATATTATTTAAATGCCTTAGAAACATAATTTTAGTGGCTACATAGCATATTTTTAAAATCCATAATTTACTTAATTCCTATTGTCTGACATTAGACTCCTTTTACTTTGTTAAATTGTAAATAATGCAGTGTTAACTGTCTCTATGCAAATCTCTCAATAATCCTGATTATCTTCTTCAAATACATTCCTCAATGGAATGACTGAGTCAAAGGTTATGTTCTTCCCACAGCTCTCCCTACATATTAAAGGCAGGGTAATAATCTAAAAACTTCTCAGGGCAGTAACTGACAGGCAGATCATACATTCAAACCAGTTTCTATTGATTTTGCCTTTGATGATCAAATGGCATTTTCTATTCAACCATTCTACTAGTATCTCCATCGCATAATTGAAATGTAAATCTAATAATTTCCAGTGGGGACTGTCCAATATCACATCACACACAACACCATGCTGAACCATATCTACTTGTTCTTCCTGGGACATGATTACTGGTGCAGAGTCAGAAGGGCAGAGAAATTGCCTCAAAAGGGTAGAATGAAAAGGCCTCCTCTTGTGAGGGGAGGGAAGGAATCATGTCCATGATTTGCTAATCTTACAACACAAATAGTGAGCACCTTCTCTATCAGACCTGCCCTTAAAAAGCAGGGATACAAAAAGATATAAAATATGTCACCCTTGCCTCCAAGGAACTGATAGTGTTATGTCAGTATTAAGAGGATAAAAACTCTATACAGGCACTGAGGGGAGTTCTTTTTAATTGTACCTGATAATGAAAGGAAGCAAGATTTTGCCAGGAGAAGCTTCCTGAGGGAAGTAGAATCTCAGCTGCATTTTAAAGGCTTAGAAGTTATTCAGGTAAATGGGAGGTTGTGATGAGTGTATGGCAAGAGGGTTGCAATGCAGACAGAAGGATGAGCATGAGCAGAGGCAAAAAATGGGAAGTCAACTGTAGGAATGACAAGAAATTTGGTGTTGCTGAACCACAGGGCTAGAAGAGAGGTAAGTGACAAGGTTGGTAAAATAGACAGAGGCCAGAGTATGAAGGATGACAAAGGTGGAGGGGCCAGAGACTTCCAACCCATTAAGGGTATTATTAAGAAGTGGATGAATACAGTTTGTTCCACAGGGCATTTGGGGTATCTTTGTGGTCTCCAGGTGGAGCTATATAGCAAGCAGCGGAAAAATATGAATTGGAAGGATAGGAAGAACTCTGAGCCCAAAGATGAATTTGGCATCATTGGCCTACAAGCTGTATTTGAAACTCTGAGGGTGGTTATAACAGCTCCAGAGGATTTCAAGGTGAAAAGGGAAAATGCCTGATGCCAGAAACATGAGGAACACTTAGTTACTTTTTCTACCAGACCCAATTCCTCAGTAGTCATGGTTTAATTAGAGCTCCAGGATAACCTAAAAGTATATAGATTGTGGTCAAGCAGAAACCATAGGCAATTTAATTAGTACAAAATATACCACATACCTTGGGAATAAGGCAATGTCTTGGAATAAGGGTCACTCAGTAAGAGGCTTTATAAATATTTCATAAACTCCAATACTGTAATACCTTTCTAAGTTTTCTCCCAATGTTGCCTTCTTCCCAATATTAGACCCAAAATACCCAGTTGGGGGTTGAGTAGGGGTATTTGTGAGGGTGACCCCTAGCTTGCCCCACAAAGTCCAGATAAAATGTCTCTGATGCCTCATTTCCAGTGATATTTCAAACAAGCAATGATTGTTCTCTAAAACCTCATGCCAAGCTTCAGGAATCTGTAGTTACCCCAATTTTATATCACAGATGATGGAAACAAATATTCTGTACTTTTTTCACCTTTACTCTTGCTTATAAGAGGGCTGATCCAGTCTTTAGTTGGACAAATTAGGCCTTCAGGTAGCTATTCTAATGAAGGAATGTTATTATGCACAAATTTAATTATTCTATACCATCCTGCCTTAAGATAAGAACACTAGCAGATAAGAAAACATGTTTCAGTCTCCTGTCAGAGTTATCAGATTTCTATACAACTAATATTAGGATTCTATATGACTACTATTGACAATCAAATTTGTGGAGAGAAAAAGAAGCCTACAAGAGTTAAAGAAGCATCAGTCAGAGATCTACTGGGAGAATCAGAAGAGAGGAAGTTCTTGGAATCCTAAGTAATACAGCATCTCCAGAGAGCACAAGTGACCTTGTTAATAGTAGAGCTCTGGTAAGAGAGAGAATTAGAAGTGACTGTTAAGCTTAGCAATCAGGGCATGGGTGATCCAGATGACAGTAGTCCCAGTTGAGTGGTTCAGATGGAAACCACATCACAGTGGATTGAGGAATGCACTGGAGTTAAGGAAGGAAAGATGTTGGGTCAGATCATCCAAAAAGCTCACTGAGGAATGAACAGTCTTAAGAGTTGAGAACCACAGCCTTTGATCTGTCTTCTGAATCTTTAGATAAATTAGACTAGTTTCAAAACTGCAGCCCATGAATTTTGGTCTGGACCAACATTCCTGATGAGGCCTCTCCTTGCTTCCCTGCACAAAGTTGTCACTCAACAAGCAGCTAAGATTTTAGGTGGTCTCGAGCCTGATATATGAGCCAAATGTTGCCCTCCACACCTTTGCTCTTCATCAACCCAGGTTTTCATGGCTCTGCATGAAGAGGAGGCTAGGCTTTTGAGAAGTTTGCAGGACAGTGTCTGCTAATGGAAAATTCAGTATCCACAAATTTGTTTTGTTTTGTTTTTAATTGGGAGGCACTGAACAGAAGAAGCCAGTAAGGAAAGAAAGGTTAACTACACAAGACAATGAGTTGTTTGCTGATGGGGGAAAGTATGGAAGATGCAAGAAGGGGTGAGTTGACTTTGAACAAGAGTAGAGCTGCCTGAATCTCAGAGATCAAAGAAAGGGACAAAAACTTAAGTCTGTGGGAAAATTTAGGAAAAGAATCCCTAATGATCTGGATGTTCTCATATGACCATGGACAATATGTGCACTTAGTATGGGTGCATACTACATACTCATATGGGTTAACACGTAGATAGATGGTTAACTCATTCAAACATTGGATTGACCCATTCAAACAAAGGAATGAATGAGTTAACACAGATAGATGAGTTAACACAGATAGATGTGTTAACTCATTCACTCATTCATTCTTATTTTTGGCAAAAAAATGATATTGCAATAATGTTACTGTTTTACATAGAGCTACTCACTAAACAAAATACATGACCATGTTTAAATTTTGGCATTAGCATATATGCTACATACCATGAGAATCAGGCAATGTCTTGGAAGTATGTTATTTAAAATTTCTTCCTGATGAATGATATTGTACTAAATCTGTAACTCTTTGTGTTTTGAAATAGTTTTCTGTCCCAAGCTATATGAGGTAGGAAAACTGGCTAGATTTTAATATAACTCATAAGTAAATCTATGCTCAATAAGGCAATGTAAACACATTAGAGGCTACATTGTATACCAGAAGGAACACTGGGCTGAGCTGAGACACCTGAGTTCTTATCTAGGCTCATATAACTGACTACTGATATGACTAAGTTTAATGTCTGGACTTCACATCCCCATTTGTAAAATGAGGCAACTGGATAGGATAGCCTGTAAGGTCTCCACCTTTGTTAAAATCCACAAGTCTATGAAGTATGGGCTTTCTATTTATCAGCAGTTGTAATTGTAGCATCTCCAGTTAAACTGACCTCTTCTAAAAAGCTCTGAATGCTAGACACCATGCCATCCTTCCAAAGAATCCTTAGTACAGAAATCATCATACTACGTGCTGAGTGACGCCACCCTGACTACAGATGGTTGAACCAAGAATGGCCATTCATAGATGGTCCAGTATCCACAGAAGGGGGCCTGGCATGACAGCTTCCCCAACAGGTATGTCCGCTACAGACTAGGCAGTGACACAACCAATCAAATCTCTTCTTGAGGAATTTGAACATAGAAACTTTCAGAGAAGAGAGAACTATCCTTTTCCTTATAACAGTTATTTTAAAACAGCTGTATTAATTGATTACTTAGTAGTTTGACTGACATCCCCAAGAGATCATAAGACCCCATAAAGTCAAAGTCCATTCTATCTTGCTCATCATGGTATCCCCCACACCTTGCATAAAAGGCACTCAATAAACAAGGCATTTTGAATCATCTAAAGGCACAGGGAGATGAAGGACAAGGAACATGAAAAACCAAGTGTGTGGCAGCTCAGAAAACATTCTGAAAACAATCTTGAATCACGTTCTTCATAGCCCAATAAACATGGAGTAGTAACCTTCAGGATTATTGTTTACAGTTTTAGTCCAGTTCTCTTACCTCATTTATCTATTAATTTAAATGAAGGCATTAGATCATTTTCTGTTCAGCATGGGCTCTGCTCTGACATAGCACAAAAATGCCACTAAAAATTAAAAGAAATCTCTGCCTTTGAAAAGATTTATTCCTCCTGCAAATGTGTAGTTAAATTGACTCAGAATAAACAAAAACAAACAATGAAATACATCAGAAGGTGCCTAGGAGACATTTAGTCTTTGAGAATTTGGCTTTTTGAGTTAGAAAGATTTCACAGAATGATCTGACTTTTGAGGAGGGTTTGTTTACCCTAATTTCCTGAAATTACCAGGAACAATTAAAGTTTAGAGGTACCCTGAATTTTTCTTTCCATTTGGAGGGGGCCTAATAGCCCATCTGCAGATCTGGAGTCCTATGTGCACATATGGTCCATAATTTATGAAATGTGCTTATTTATATGTTTCAATTCTTACTTTCATTGTTTTGAAAAATAAATGCACCTTTATATCATTTTTTGACATGCAGATACATATTTTAGTTACAGGGCAACACAATAGAGAGTTATCAGACATATAAGCTTTAGGACTGATATCTGCCTGTTTATTAACAATATGACAAGGTGGAATTTGTAGAACTACTGGAGGACATTCTGCTATACTAGACACTTCTATTTGGTGTGTTAATACTCACCTGAAATAGTTGGGGGCATACCTTCCTTCACCCGGAGAATGACTCGAACTCGGCCTTCACCTGAAACTACATACCAAAAGCCACAACTTGCATGTGATACAAAGATCATCTTAATATTAAAGATAGTCACATATGAGAAAAAAAGAATTTATGCTGAATTCTAGTTGCCTAAATTTTCAAAACAAAAAATGAAATCCTTGTTAGTTAATCTAACAATTGATTTCCAACATTTGATTTTGATTGCTTTCATTTGATTAAACTCAATTGTAATAAATGTCTCCAAGAGAACCGGCACATACATAATTAGGAAAAACAAAAATAGAAACAAAACCTTTAGCCATATGTTCTCTGGAGGCCAATGGTGTCCAGCAGGGCATATACCTCATATCCTATTTTTCTCTTCATCATTTTGTAGGCTCAGCTTTTAGAATTCATGTGTTTTTCACCAATAGAGTTCAGATCATCCATGAAATGTATTTGCTTTACCTTTATCCAAACAAATTGTCCTTTTAATGAAGCCTTTTCCCCACCCCCTATCCTCCTCCCATCATCCAAGCCAACTGAGCACATTTAAAAGGACTGGGGTTCATTAATTTTAAGTGTTCAATAAATTAGTGGAAATAATCAAAAGGCCTGATTCTTTCTGATAATGACAATTTGATGTCAGTATAAACCAGTAGATTAAGCTGGGAACATATGCTCCTTTGCCAAGAGAGGCTGCTATAATTAAATAGTGAATGCATCTACAAGGTGCTCTCACGCCTGATTAATTAGTAATCAGGTGCACAAACTCCATTTTTCGGTCACACCTTGTCTCTTATTGGTTAATTACCTTTCTGCCTTATCGTTTGTCACATGAGCCACACCTCCCACCACTGGAGGACTCCGTGTTGCTGAAGGCTGCAGCCTCAGGGACCTGGCCGAACTCACACTCTCCACTTTTGTTTTCCTGGAACCCTAAACCCTTTCCTCCATCACAGATGAAAGAAACAGAGGATCATTCTTTCTAATTATAAAACATAAGCAGCTGGGCGCTGTAGCTCATACCTGTAATCCCAGCACTTTGGGAGGCTGAGGTGGGCAGATCACTTGAGGTCAGGAGTTCGAGACCAGCCTGGCCAACATGGTAAAACCCGTCTCTACTAAAAATACAAAAACTAGCCATGCGTAGTGGTGCACTCCTGTAATCCCAGCTACTAGGGAAGCTGAGGCAGGAGAATTGCTTGAACCCTGCAGTGTGGAGGTTGCAGTGAGCCAAGATCATGCCACTGCACTCCAGCCTGGGTGACAGAGCAAGACTCTGTCTTGAAAAAAAACTAAAAAATGAAAAATAAAAATAAAACATAAGCTTCAGAGTACTATAAAGAAAATGATCCCCAAAGAGATCCATGATGAGACCTCTTCAATTCCTCTAATCTTATTTTGGTCATTTTCTCTTTTTAAAATTTTTCTAAGGATGTAAATCACGAGTTTGTGTCTTTCTCCTTACACTGCCACATGCTGAGGCCAGGTGCAATGACAACATGCTCTTGACATGTTCTACCTTTATTACCACTTCCAACACTTTGCTTAAACTGTTCCTTCACCCTGTTGCTGATTTCACGTGTCTTTCTAACTTAATACTAATAGTAAAGTCACTAGTCAAGGTGTCATTTCCTTTTCTTAAAATGAGGTCTAACTCATCCACTTCTGTTCACATTGTTTTGTGCATTCTCTAAAGTTGAAAAGCACTTCTAAATCCATCCTGTGATATTCATTCCAAGCTTGTTCTCAATTTAATAAATATTTATTGAGCATCAACTGATAATTTAAGATTACATCAATAGTTAGCTGTGTCTTCAAATTTTTGAGAGAGAGACTTTTCTCATGCACTTTATGAGACCAGATATTGCTAGAAATGTAGATACTTCATTTTCATGGGCCAATTTAGAAATCCTAGGTTTAATCTTATACCTGTAGCTCTTTCCACTATACTGCACCAGTGGCTTCTGGACTGAGTGGTGACTGATTTTCTTAAACCTCTACACATGCACAAATGGTCTCCACCTCTAGGAGAATCCCCTCCCGAAACAGACATTGCAAAACTAAAAAGTATATTGAAAATCTATTGCTCACCTCACTAATGTTGAGTGTATGAATGCCAATCAGTGAAGTGAAGTAGTTTCAGGATCAGAGCAGATAGAGAAAAGTTAACAAAAGCTGCAAAAATTAGAAGTCTGATTTCCTGTACCACCACCTCTACATGCCGCTGGGGGCAGATGAGTATGAGTCAGACGGCTATCTTCCCAAATACCATTTTCTGGTCATGGTCATGAGAGACAATAGTGAATGGTGGGAAGAATGTGGGTACTGGAGCCCAACAGCCCGGATCTGAATCTGGCTCTTCTGGTTCCTAGACATGGGCCACTGACAAGTTATTTGCCATTTCTAAACCTCATTCATTTCATCTAAAAGTGGGAATAATCATACTATCTATCTCATAGGGCTATTGGAAAGAAAAGATAGAATAATCCACAGAACATGCTTAGCACAGTGCCTGGCACATCATGAACATAAATGTTAACTATTATCAATACTGTCATTATGGCATGTTCATGATTCCAGGTGCCAGTCAACAAGGCTCAAGAAATATGCTTTTACTTTCCACTCTTTTTACAGCTGTATCCAATCATGATGAGCTGTAGTATTACAGAGTTGTAAGCAACTTAACCAGATCTGCTAAAGTTTGTTAAGTGTGTTGACTCTACAAAGAACTGTAAATGTGAAGTGTCATTTCCAATTTGAATAAATACAAAGGGGGATGAAAATCATTTGAGAATGAAAGTATTGACTTGGGAAACGTTTAAAAGCCTTACACAAACTGTGATATTGTACATATGTTTTCTCAGTGCTTATGATTTCTGATTTTGTATTTGTAATATGAGAATGGTTAATCTTCCGTGTTTATAAATGGAACCCCATTGTAGTTGATCCTTCCCAGATTGTAAGAAGATCTGATGCTCAAAAAGACAAAAAAAAAAAGTCTTTGGGTCAATTATTGCCAACTTTTTCTGACGAGTGCTATATGATCTAAACTTGCTATAAACACAGACATCTAGGGTGAAGAGGAAAATCTGCTAAGAAAATGGCTCCTGGTAAAAGAGAATTACTAAAGTAGATATGATACTAGTGCCTACCAGGTTAATGTGTTGTGTCTGATAAATTCTGTCCTCACTTAAGGCTCTAGGAAAGAGAAAAATTAATTAATTCTCTCCCTAAGCAGGTCTAATTCTCTCTTGAAACTTCAGAGGGAGAAATAAGCACCCATTTATTTAAAAATAAAAAACACATGGACTCTTAGTAGGTTACAGACTCCTTCCCTATTTCACTCTTTCATTCATATTCTCATTCTCACATTGTCGTTTTAGTTTACGCCCCTATTAGTACCTCTCATTCAGGCCACATTTATCTAGTGTGTCAGCCACTGACTACACAGGGAAAGAACATAAAATAGCAACTGCAATCGGTATCTGCAAATGTCACACAATCCCACCCTACCTCATGACTTCTCTTTCTGTCTCTGTCTGCCCTGGACCCAAGCTCCAGCTCTGTCTTCCTGAGCCAGCTGTTGGCTCTCTCTGCATTTTCACCTATTACCTCCACATCCTCTCTGTTACCTCCTCTGTTGCCTCCACATCTTTTCCTTGTCCTGACTCACAAATCTGCACACTCCTGCTGTTCCTCCTGTCCTGCTCAGTGAACTTGACCTCATTCCCCAGAAGCTGACCTCTTTGGCTTAGCCACAGAGAAAGCTTGCTTGTCCGTTAGTCACTGGCAGCTAAAGCTTGATTTGCAGGACCACACTCCTGTCTGATTTCAGCCTCAGAGGCAGCCATGGAAGGCATCTTGGCCCTCATAAAACATGATCCTTTAAAGGCCTTCACAGAAATAGTATATGAAAATCCTGTGATTACCTTTGAGTCTTCTTTTATCCCTGTATCATTCACTTACGAAACAGTGAATTTTGGAGGGGACAAAGGGAAAAGAACTTGATCAAGACACCAACAGATACGTCTGCATTAGCCACAATCCTAAAAGTTAGCTCAATTAAACCTTCTTAATTAACTCAGAGAAGAATAACAATTGTTATTCTTACTCAGAGCAATGTTTTTCATACTTCTGTGAAGGCATTTGTGATTTCCCAGACCCTGCCACAGATCTACAGAGCCCGAACTTCTCAGGAGGGTCCTGGGAATAGGCATTTCAGCTGTTTACCCAGGAGGCAAAAAAACACAAATGTAAGGAACTAAACAAATTTTCTCATACTATACTCTCAATATATTGTTTGTTCTCAGGAACAGGTGTTCTTACCAAATGAAGAGTGACACCCAGATGGAAAAGATCCTTACTTCACAATTCTTAATTTTTATCAATTATACCAAACTCTTACAGACCAAATCATATTCCCAAGATGTAAAATGCACAGTGGTTATTTGAGAGGCATAAAACGTTTCATTTTAGCATGTATACATTGTAATGTATTTTTAGAAAAAAACAACTAACCCATTAAACCCATGATTTCACAGATATTACTAAGAAAAGTTAGGTTTTAAAAATAAGACAGTGTAGAAACTGATTTAAGAAAAATATTAAGTAAATAATCAGACAAGAGGTATAAGGATATGACACAATTATGAAAATGGTACTAAAATATCTAAAGTTCAGGAAGTACAGTGTAACTAAGTATTGTTTTTTCTTATAAATTGAAAGAAGAAGAGTTGGTTTATAAGGTTAGGTATATAAGCTCATATTTAAAAAAAGAAAAGATGGTATACTAGGACAAGCACCGAACTTACAGTCAGAAAAGCTGTTTGAATACTGGTTGCGCCACCTAAGACCTGTGTGAATTAAGGCTAGCAACTCAGCATTGTGGAGAATTAACTCCTTAACCTGAGAGATTCCTAAAAGATGTATTTGATTCTAAGTTTCCTTCTCTTCCCTTTCCTTTCTCCTCTTCTCCTCTCCTCTCCTTTCCTCTCCTCTCCTCTCCTCTCCCCTCTTTTCCTCTCTTCTCCTCTCCTCTCCATTCCTCTCCTTTCCTTTCCTTTCTTTTCCTTTCCTCCTTTTCTCCCTCTCTTCCTGCCTTTTCCTTTTGGAGAAGTTGTTTCCAACCAAGAGGCAAAATCCCTTTTCACATCCCCAGCCTCTGTTCCGTTACCTGTATTTTTGCCATAAAGGTTAGAGCAGTTCCCTGAAGTCAATTCTCTACATTACTGGTAAAAATCCATGGGGACCTTTGGGAATGAGTTTTTCATAAGAATGTAAATTAGTTTATTAACTAGAATGCTGTGGATTGCCTTAGAGGGGCTCAGCATGGGAATGGCTGCAGAGTTGCGAAAAGATTCTGATTCCGCCCTGCCTACAAAATCTTCCCGAAGAGGTCAGGGGAGCCAGTTGACGCCACCCTCCTCCTTAGATCCTAAAGGAATTCTTTCTCCAGGATTTGCAGGGAGTCTTCTAGACTAGCTGAAGAAGAGAAGATCTATGCAAGCAGCCTGCTTGGCTCCAGGGCCCTTGTTGCACTGAGGAAAGGAAACCTGGGCAGTGGTAGACAGGATCAGGAGCCTAGGCTCAAACCCAGGAAAGCACTCCTGATTTTTTAGGATCTCCCAAGTTAACAGCATCTTTTCTGACCCATCTGTGTGATGAGACAGACCTGAGTTCTTCTAGGCAACTTGGCACACACAATAAAGTCCATCTGCCTTTCCATGCACAGCCCTCTTGCCCTTTATTCGTGGTGAGGGGAACATTTGGACACAAGTGTTGGCCAGCCTGGCTAGACATGTCCTTTTTTTCTCAGTCAGATCAGAAGGTGGTGGTGCAGCAGGAGCCTCAGCCTCACAGGCAGACCTTCTCAGCTGCCGCCTCACACAACGTCCCAGCTCGGCTGCACCTCTGCGGCATGAGTGGGGGCTGTGTGAACTCGGGAGGGCAACTGTGAATGGCGCAGCATCTGATATGAATTTATCACCGGCTGCTGGTCGGGAGGGAGATCAAGCTAGGGGAAGGGGCTGTGAGTGTTTAATGCACCCTGCCACAACCCAACAGTTTGCCCTAAAGAGCCTTTTACCAATATAAAAGGACAGGGTCAAAAGTAAGTTGACCCCTGACAGAATGTACAATTATTAGAAGAAGGCTGTGTGCGAGCAGCTGCTGGAACCCCACTGAGTCTGCATCGGGCTTCCAAGAGTCAGATTATGAATAATCAACTCAAGATTGTTTTCTCCACCCCCTCAACCTCCCCCGCACCTCCCTCCAATCTTCTCCTCCTGTTTTGGGCAAGTCCTATTCTATTTCTACAGGAAGAAGCATAGCCCTCCCTAGCAGCTGCAATAATTGTGTTCCTATTGTGATGAAGACCTCCTCCTGGCCACCCCCCTACAAGTGGCCATTGTGAGTTGAGAGTCAGTGATTATACGCTCCCTCTGATGCTTTGGGGGACCCAGCTGCCTAAGTGCTGACACAGGAGTGTGCGGAAGGCCAGGGAGGGGGCTGGTGGAGGTGGAGGCAAGAGGTGGGGGAAACCCAAGTCTGTGAGATTGGATTCTGACATACCAGACCTTTTGCATAAGTCAAGCCAAGAACAAATGAGGCATTATCAGGCCCCAGTGTTGAGAGGTCTCCTCTCCCTTTGAAGTGGAGCTGAGCATGGGGTCGAGCAGCTTTTCCTCCTTTGGACCAAGCAAACATCCTTCTTTTGATATGCTACATGCTCATTATCTCTGCCCCATTTAATGATTTTTGATTGAAGGGTGGCGGCTGGGAGGCCGAGAGGATCGTTAGAGAGGCTCCATACAGCCAAGCCCATAAGAAAGGCTTTCCTTGTGCCTGGGCCTAAATTTGGAATTTCTTAACAGTGTGCGCTTGTTCTTAGAGGCAGATAAGGGCTGAGCGTGAAATTCTTAATTAAGCAATAAATAGAGAGTGGGGTGTCAGCAGATGTAGCCAGTAGCCATGGCAACAAGAATCACATGGGCAAGAGAGCTGAGACTCGATTGTAGGCCTCAGGCCTGGGCCTGACTGACAGCTGAAGAATCCTACAAAGCTTGTAAACCAGATTAATTAGCTGACTAATTATTTCATAGCATTAATGTAACTAAAAAATAAAAATAGTTCACCATGAACTGAAACATCCTTGGAAAAAAACAGCAGGGAAAGAGGCAGTGGGAAACTGGCTCTGTAAGGCAGAGACATGAGCAGTCAGTGCATCAGATCACATGAAGGGAAAAATGGGCTTGCTGGATTTTTCTCCCAACTTCGCAAATACAAAAGAACACTTGTTCTACAGTCATACCCATTCCCAAGCATGGCATAGAAGCTACAGTTGGGATACGCAATAATAGTTCATCATATTCATAATAGTTTATCACATCAAATATTGCTCCTGCAGCATCCTAACACAAACAATAGCGCACACAAGGTACTTCACTTGTAATCTGTTTTGTAAGTAGCTCCTCCTTGGGCAAAACTCTCAGTTGCTTTAGAAAGGCAACACGAACCAATCTCCCTAACAGATCTTTTCCAATGAGTGAGGTTATCTTATTCTGTGGCTAGCAATTGCTTAAGTGGCATCAGATTTCAATCACGGGAACAGTATATCATGTATGTCATATTATTGTGAATCTCATTTATCTCACAAAAATCTACTTAAAGAAAATAGAGGGAGACCCTTTCAGAAAGGTTATAACATATACACTGAGCTCATGACACATGATATTATTAATCTTCTAAAGAAAGAAAACTTCTAGAGAAATAGTCTATCAGGAAAATGTTTGTGAAGTAACATGGCACACTAACCACACTTGAATACATTTGGGTGTTTTGTGCCACAATTCCAAGAGACAAGTAAGTATTTTCTTAACCTTGCTGTGTAAATAAAGCCACTGAGGCATGGAGCAATTATAACGCCATGCCCCAGGTAAAATAACCAGCCAGCCACTGATTAAAACCCTAAGCTGCAAGCGCTGGCCATGCGCTTTCCAAAAAAAAACTGCACTCTGTGAAGATGTTTGCTGAACAAAGGCAAAACTTGCCTTGGTAGAAAAGAAAAATGCAAGGGTCAAAACATATTGTATGTGTAGGATTTTTTTCTTTGTCACTGGGAATCCTTGAGAAGCGTTCTCCCACAACCCTGCCTAGCACCCCCCGCCATCCTTTCTGGTCAGTGATCCATGATTATTTAGTGGGCAGCACACTCTAGTGGAGAGATCCACAGCCAGGAGCTAGAATGCCTGGGTTCAGGTTTTTTCCACTCTCAGCTGGGTCGAAGATGAGTCAGGTATCTTAAATCATGCATGCAGCAACCAAACAGAGGAAATGAAGATAATTGCGATTTTTTCTAAAGCTTCCTATCCTGGGGGATGTGGCTAAAACAATACAAAAGATGGCTCACTTAGAAGTGGTCAACCAGTGAATGAAAATTCAGTCGGTTGTCAGTGAAGCAGCACTCTGAATGAAATGCCAGCCAAGAAAAGGAGCCACACCCCTCGAAAACAATCTAACATGGAATTCTGTAGCCATGATAGAGATCAAGCAGCTTCCCTACAATAAAATAAACTTCTGTATACATACATTTCCCATGCTTTTCATCCCAGGAATAGTCCACATAGACTATGTGGTCTTGACTTACACTATCTGCATAGATTAAATGTATTTTATGTAAATTATCCCAGTCATGGTTCTATAAAGTCAAATGGTCTGAAAAAAACAATTCAGTGAAAGTTACAATCTAATCAATACATAAAATGCACGATACAGAACTGAAACTCTACTTCTTGGGCTCTTGCTCGGGTACCAACAACAGCAACTATCATTATGGCACTGGGAAATGCAGTCAGGTATATGGAAAACATGGAAGCCTAATCACCACCTCGCTAAAGATCTTATAAACTTTACACAGATGACATCCAAAATTACAGCTATATTTACACAACCCAGTATAGCCACATGGCGCACTGCCATGGAGGAGCAGGGTGAGCCTCAGTTCCTCCTGAGTCCTCATACCATCACTGTGACAGCCCAGAAATGAGAATAGAAGTGGCTCTGGTCAAGTATCTACTCCATACACTCAGAGGATAAAGGAGGCACCAATGACCATAAAAGCTCCTATGGGGAATCCCTTCAAGAAGCAAGAGTCTCCAAGTTTATTCAACATTCAACAAATCCTCTGTGACTTCTTATTCCTTTTCCAACTCATATTCGAAGGAGGAGATACTCGGATATTCCAATACGAATGATTTTTAAAAATTAATAAAGGCTATCTACCTAATAGAAATGTTTTATACTAAGACATTCATTTACATCATACATATGCACAGATACAGATGTACATCTACATATAAGTACACATGTAGATTCACACCGCTATTTACACAGATGTGCATTTATATCATATGTGTATATATAATAGTACAACTTGCTATTAATTCAATGAATAATGCTATCATAAGGGAAGAAAATCTATAGCTTCATGATTTGATTTTTTTCTCTTTCTACCATAAATGGTTTTTATAATGTTTAGCTTATTTGAGTATTCAAATTATTTTGCAGTTCATGAACAGAATATGACCTATGGACAAGACAGCCTCTTCAGAAGCAGGCTAAGTAATGGAAAGAGAGCAATTCAAATTAAAATTTTGTTCCAGAATACATATCAAGTAAATAGCCACAAAGTTAATGGCAACTATTTACTCTTATTTATGACTGTATTTAGCTGAAGTGATAAAAAATCTCAGAAATTTCTGTCCATCTCAAGTTTTTATAGTTTTAGGTTACATTTATGAATGGATCAAATCAGAAATAAAATTTGAATGGTACAATTCAGTGCAAATAAAATAGACAACAATCATTTTGTCAAAGACATAAAAAAATACCAAGGGAGCACCAGACTCTCCTCTCCGATGCTATTAAAATTTAACAGTTCTGGGGCTCGCCTGTAGGTCAGACTCACTTGATTTATGGTTAGGCACAAGTGAGAGAGGCAAGGGATGGACTCGGGATCATTGCCTTGCCCTCTAAATCCATGGCCACTTTGGGCTTGTGGCAGGGCCTAGAACTTGTTATGCTAATAAGATCCCCTGGATTTGACCAGGACCTACTAAGAGCAATTTAAAACAAAATTGTCACTCTTCAGACCTATTTAGCCAGATTCTCCTTTTTAATGTAAGAAGTGGCCTCACAGTGAGCTGAGATTGGAACAAGCAGGTACCATGGTGCTCAGAGTGACCAACGCTGACATGGTATAGAAAAGGAATATGAAATAAACTCCAGGAAATCAAAAGAAGTGGATGGTCCTGACTCTCATACTGGGATCTTGTGAAACATGCACAGTAAGAAGATAAGGAAAAACCTTTGGCCTCTGTGACTCTACAGTCACAGTAGGGTTCCTGATTCCTTCATCCTCATGTTAATCTTGACGTAAAACAGACACAGCCCAACGCTGGTGCTTATATCAGCCCTCCATGCTACTCATCTTCCTGACCTCAGATTCTCATCAAAAGTTTTCCTTCTCACCTTCTATGTAAACTTCTGTCTTAATTCAGTCTCTCTCTCTGCATTGGTACTGTCTACCTTGGACTCTCTACTGTTCCTCATATCAATGGTCATAATCAGCCATCCATTTTTTAATTTTTTTCTTTCCTTTTTTTTTTTTTTTTTTGAGATGGGGTCTCAATCTGTTGCCCAGGCTGACGTGCAGTGGCATGCTCATGGCTCACTGCAGGCTTGACTTCCTGGGCTCAAGCTATCCTCCTACCTCAGCCTACCAAGTAACTAAGACTACAGGCATGCGCCACCACACCCAACTAATTTATTTAATGTTTTTGTAGAGATTAGGTCTCACTCTGTTGCCTAGGCTGGTCTCAAACTCCTGGCCTCAACTGATCCTCCCACCTTAGCCTCCCAAGTAGCTGCGACCACAGGCACATGCCACCATACCCAGCTATTTTTATTTATTTATTTATTTATTTTGAGAGATGGGGTCTCGCTTTGCTGCCCTGGCTTGTCTCAAACTCCTGGACTAAAGCACAGGCATCCATCTTTACATATGCAGTTGTTTCACTACAAACAAATATGACACTGCCCTAATATGAATTAAAGATATTATTCATAATAACTACCAATGTCTAGTAAGCATTTTTTGTGGGTTAGGCCTTCTGCTCTAGAATTTTACATGTTGTTCTTTATTTTAATTCCTATCCTTTGAGGTAGGCCCTGTGGTCATACTTCTTTATAGAGGAGGAGGCTGAGCCTTAGAGAGGTTCTGTGTATGCTCTAGCTGGTGAGTGTTGGAGCTGGGATTTAAATCCAGGCAATCAGACTTCAGCGCACACTCACTCAACCATAACATACAGCTGTCCCTTTCAGTTCCTCAGCACTTCACAGTACAAATGTCTGGAATTGAAGGGTTACTGGCGATTTCTAACTACGTGCTCTCAAAACATTCATCCAACTGGATACTTACCCAGGTAGGTGAGTTGCCTCAACTGACTATTGAAGAATTGAAGGGTTACTGGCGATTTCTAACCATGTGCTCTCAAAACATTCATCCAACTGGATACTTACCCAGGTAGGTGAGTTGCCTCAACTGACTATTGAAGAACCAGTCACAGCCTTGGTTCTGGCCTGGTGATGGAAGAAACGGAAAAGACAGACCCACTCGACTCCCACATCTTATGAGGATGTCAGGGTAAGGCGGCAAATCTGTGTGCACCAGCAGTAGGTAATTACCAGGAGCAAAGTTGTCAAAGGTTGCTGAGTACTTGAAGCGAAAGAAAAACACAATATGCTCATTTAGTAAGGAACCCCATCATTCCACCTACTCCACCACACCCCCCTGCCAAAACAACTACAAAGAACGCAGATGGAGTAGTTTAGAAATCATACAGTTTAGACCCAGATTGTACTTCTCTTGTGGGAAATGGGCCTACTTAAATCTACTTCATAAAATTTCATAACTAGAGCTACGAAATCAGACTATGAAGACTGAAAGATGCCATAAGGTTCATCTCGTTTAACAATCTCAATTAACAGAGGAGAAAGCCAAGGCCCAGACATGCGAATTGACTTGTCTCAGGTCAAACAGCTAGAAGAGACAAGGCCAGGTCTAGAATTCCTTTCTAGCTCTTCCCACGACTTGAAGCGACAGGCAATAATAGGCATGTCATCCATTTATCACAATAATAGTTAACATTGTGGGAGCATTTACTATGCAATCAGCACTATTCAGTCCTCGAAAGGCACTCCCATCATTGTTACTCTTACTGTCCCATTTTTACAGTTGAGGAAACTGAGGCAGGCAGAGGTTCAGTAGCTTGTCCCATATCACAAAGCAGAACAGTGCTGTGTCAGGACGTAAACCTAGGGTAACCACCTCCAGAGGCACATCCTACTGTTTTCACTGCATGAAAATTCTCCAGAATGCTCTCATGGGAATCTCAAGGCAAGAAAAGAGAGGCGTGCATCCTTTCTGAAAGCCATGGAGAGAAGATCAAAAGTGATTCTGTTCTGAATTCCTCATAACTATGGCAGGGCTTCTGTCTCCCTAAGATAGGTTCTCACAACTGTTAGGGAGAACGTGTATGACAAGATAGGAAGAAATATATGTGTTAAAAGTATGAAAAGAAGCTTAGGTAATTCTACTGGATTGCTATTTAAAAATATAGAAAAATGTACTCATTTTCCTCATGGCCATTTCTTTTTTTTTTTTTTTTTCTTTATTTCTTAAAAAAAAACAAAAACAAAACAGGATACAGGTACAGAACATGCAGGTTTTTACACAGGTATACGTGTGCCATGGTGGTTTGCTGCACCTATTGACCCATCCTCTAAGTTCCCTCCCCTCACCTCCTACCCCACAACAGGCCCTGGTAAGTGTTATTCCCCTCTGTGTCCCTGTGTTCTCAGTGTTCAACTCCCACTTATGAGTGAGAACATGTGATGTTTGGTTTTCTGTTCCCGTGTTAGTTTGCTGAGGATGATGGCTTCCAGCTTCATCCATGTCCCTGAAAAGGACATGATCTCATCCCTTTTTACAACTGCAGAGTATTCCATGATGTGTATGTATCACATTTTCTTTATCCAGTCTATATCATTGATGGGCATTTTCCATGTCTTTGCTATTGTAAATAGTGCTGCAATAAACATACACGTGCAGGTATCTTTACAGTAGACTAATTTATAATCCTTTGGGTACAAACCCAGTAATGGCATTGCTGGGTCAAATGGTATTTCTGGTTCTAGGTCCTTGAGGAATCGCCATACTGTCTTCCACAAAAGTTGAACTAATTTACATTCCCACCAACAGTATAAAAGCGTTCCTATTTCTCTGCAGCCTCGCCAGTTTCCATTGTTTCCTGACTTTTTAATAATTGCCATTCTGACTAGCATGAGATGGTATCTCATAGAGGTTTTGATTTGCATTTCTCTGATGATCAGTTATGTTGAGCTTTTTTTCATGTTTTTTGGCTGCATAAATGTCTTCTTTTGAGAAGTGTCTGTTCATATCCTTTGCCCACTTTTTGATGGGGTTGTCTGTCTTTTTCTTGTAATTATGTTTAAGTTCCTTGTAAATTCTGGATATTAGACTTTCGTCAGATAGGTAGATTGCAGAAATGTTCTCCCATTCTGTAGGTTGCTTATTCACTCTAATGATAGTTTCTTTCACTGTGCAGAAGCTCTTTCGTTTAATTAGATCCCATTTGTCAATTTTTGCTTTTGTTGCAATTGCTTTTGGCATTTTTGTCATGAAGTTTTTGTCCATGCCTATGGCCTGGATGGTATTGCCTAGGTTTTCTTCTAGGGTTTTTATGGTTTTGAGTTTTTAATGTAAGTCTTTAATCCATCTTGAGTTAATTTTTGTATAGGTTGTAAGGAAGAGGTTCCAATTCAGCTTTCTGCATAGGGCTAGCCAGTTTTCCCACCACCATTTACTGAAAAAGAGATCCTTTCCCCATTGCTTGTTTTTGTGAGGTTTGTCGAAGATCTGATGGTTTTAGACGTGTGGTGTTACTTCTGAAGTCTCTCTTCTACTCCTTCAGTCTATATGTCTGTTTTGGTACCAGTACCATGCTGTTTCGGTTACTGTAGCCTGGTAGTATAGTTTGAAGTCAGGCAGTGTGATGTCTCCAGCTTTGTTCTTTTGCTTAGGATTGTCATGGCTATACAGGGTCTTCTTTGATTCCATGTGAAATTTAAAATAATTTTTTCTAATTCTTTGAAGAATGTCAGTGGTAGTTTGATGGGAATAGCATTTGAATCTATAAATTATTTTGGGCAGTATAGCCATTTTCACGAAAATGATTCTTCCTATCCATGAGCATGGAATGTTTTTCCATTTGTTTGTGTCCTCTCTTATTTCCTTGAGTGGTGGTTTATAGGTCTCCCTAAAGGGTTCCTTCACAGTGTTTGTTAGCTGTATTCATAGGTGGTATTTTATTCTCTTTGTAGCAATTGTGAATAGGAGTTCGTTCACGATTTGTCTCTCTGCTCAACTAATGTTGGTGTAAAGGAATGCTTGTGATTTTTGAACATTCATTTGGTATCCTGAGACTTTGAAGCTGAAGTTGCTTATCAGTTCAAGAAGTTTTTTGGCTGAGATGATAGGGTTTTCTAAATATAAAATCATGTTGTCTGCAAAGAAAGACAATTTGACTTCCTCTCTTCCTATTTTAATGCCCTTTATTTCTTTCTCTTGCCTGATTACCCAGCCAGAACTTCCAATACTATGTTGAATAAGACTGGTGAGACAAGGCATCCTTGTCTTGCACTGGTTTTCAAAGGGAATGCTTCTAGCTTTTACCCATTCAATATGACATTGGTTGTGGATTTGTCATAAATAGCTCTTATTACTTTGAGATATGTTCCATCAATACCTAGCTTACTGAGAGTTTTTAACATGAAGGGATGTTGAATTTTATCAAAGTCCTTTTTTGCATCTATTGAAATAATCAAGTGGTTTTTGTCTTTGGTTCTGTTTATGTGATGGATTATGTTTATTGATTTGTGTATGTTGAACCAGCCTTGCATCCCAGGGATGAAGCTGACTTGATAATGGTGGATAAATTTTTTGATATGTTGCTGGATTTGGTTTGTCAGTATTTTATTGAGGATTTTCACATTGATGTTCATCAGGGATATTGGCCTGAATTTTTTTTTTTTTTTTTTAACTGTATCTCTTTCCAGTTTTGGTATCAGAATGATGCTGGCTTCACAAAATGAATTAAAGGAGGAGTCCCTCCTTTTCAATTGTTTGGAATAATTTCAGAAGGAATGGTACCAGTTCCTCTTTGTACCTCTGGTAGAATTCAGCTGTGAATCCATCTAATCCTGGGTTTTTCTTGGTTGTAGGCTTTAATTAGGCTATTAATTACTGCCTCAATTTCAAGGCTTCTTATTTGTCTATTCAGGGATTCAGCTTCTTCCTGGATTAGTCTTGGTAGGCTGTATGCATCCAGAAATTTATCCATTTCTCCTAGATTTTCTAGTTTATTTGCATAGACATGGTTATAGTACTCTCTGATGGTAGTTTGTATTTCTGTGGGGTCAGTGGTGATATCTCCTTTATCATTTTTTTATTGTTTCTATTTGACTCTTCTCTCTTCTTTGTTAGTGTAGCTAGCAGTCTATCTATTTTGTTAATTTTTTCAAAAAACCAGCTCCTGGATTCGTTGATTTTTTTTTTTTTTTTTTTTTTTTTGGAGTTTTTCGTGTCTCTATCTCCTTCAATTATTCTCTGATCTTAGTTATTTCTTGTCTTCTGCTAGCTTTTGGATTAGTTTGCTCTTGACTCTCTAGCTCTTTTAATTGTGATGTTAGGGTATCGATGTGAGATCTTTCTGGCTTTCTGATGTGGGCATTTTGTGCTATAAATTTCCCTCTTAACACTACTTTAGCTGTGTCCCAGAGATTCTGATACATTTTCTCTGTGTTCTCATTGGTTTCAAAGAACTTCTTTATTTCTGTCTTGATTTCATTATTTACCCGGGAGTCATTCAGGAGCAGATCGTTCAGTTTCCATGAAATTGTGTGGTTTTGAGTGAGTTTCTTAGTTCTGAGTTATAATTTGATTGTACTGCGAGACTGTTTGTTATTATTTCAGTTATTTTGCATTTGCCAAGGAATGTTTTACTTCCAATTATGTGGTCGATTTTAGAATAAATGTCATGTGACTCTGAGAAGAATGTATATTCTGCTGATTTGGGATAGAGAGTTCTGTAGACGTCTACTAGGTCCACTTGATCCATAGCTGAGTTCAAGTCCTGAATATCCTTGTTAATTTTCTGTCTCATTGATCTGTCTAATATTGACAGTGGGGTGTTAAAGTCTCCCACTATTATTGTGTGGGAGTCTAAGTCTCTTTGTAGGTCTCTGAGAACTTGTTTTATGAATCTGGGCGCCCCTGTATTGGGTGTATGTATATTGAGAATAGTTAGCTCTTCTTGTTTTCTTGTTGCATTGTTACCTTTACCATTATGTAATGCCCTTCTTTGTCTTTTTTGATCTTTGTTTGTTAAAGTCTGTTTAATCAGAGACTAGGATTGCAACCCTTGCTTTTTTTTTTTTTTTTGCTTTCTATTTGCTTGGTAAGTTTTCCTCCATCCCTTTGTTTTGAGCCTGTGTGTGTCTTTGCACATAAGATGGGTCTCCTGAAAACAGCACACCAATGGGTGCCTGACTTCTTATCCAATTTGCCAATCTGTGTCTTTTAATTGGGGTATTTAGCCCATTTACATTTAAGGTTAGTATTGTTATGTGTGAATTTCATCCTGTCATCTTGATGTAATTTGGTTATTTTGCACACTATGTGCAGTTTCTTTGTAGTGTCATTGATCTTTATATTTTGGTGTTTTTTTATAGTGGCTGGTACCAGTTTTTCCTTTCCATATTTAGTGCTGCTTTCAGGAGCTCCTGCGGGGCAGGCCTGGTGGTAAGGAAATTCCTCACCATTTGCTTGTCTGGAAAAGATTTTATTTCTCTTATGCTTATGAAACTTAGTTTGGCTGGATATGAAATTCTAGGTTGAAAATTCTTTTCTTTAAGAATGTTGAATATTGGACCCCAATCTCCATTGGCTTATAGAGTTTCTCATGAGAAGTCTGCTGTTAGTCTGATGGGCTTCCCTTTATAGGTGACCTGGCCTTTTTCTCTGGCTGCCTTTAACAGTTTTTCCTTCATTTAGACCTTGGAGAATCTGATAATTATGTGTTGGTCACTCATGGAGTTGGGGTTGGTCTTCTTATGGAGTATCTTAATGGTGTTCTCTGTATTTCCTGAATTTGCATGTTGGCCTGTCTTGTTAGGTTGGGGAAGTTCTCCTGGATAATATCCTGAAGTGTGTTTTCCAGCTTCTTTCCATTCTCCTTGTCTCCTTCTGGTACTCCAATCAATCACAGGTTCGGTCTTTTTATGAAATTCCATATTTCTTGGAGCCTTGTTCATTCCTTTATATTCTTTTTTCTTATCTGCATGTCTTATATCAGTGAGGTGGTCTTCAAACTCTGATATCCTTTCTTTCACTTGGTCTATTTGGCTGTTGATACTTGTGTATGCTTCACAAAATTCTCGTGCTGTTTTTTGGCTCCATCAGGTCATTTATATTCCTCTCTAAACTGGCTATTCTAGTTAGCAATTCCTCTAATCTTTTATCAAGGTTCTTAGCTTCTTTGCATTGGGTTAGAGCATGTTCCTTTAGTGCTTTATAGTTTTTTATTACCCATCTTTTGAAGCCTACTTCTGTCAATTCATCCATTTGATCCTCTATCCAGTTCTGTGCCCTTGATGGAGAGATGCTGTGATCATTTGGAGGAGAAGAGGCACTCTGGCCTTTTTGGTTTTCAGCATTTTCTCGTTGATTCTTTTTCATCTTTCTGAGCTTGTCTGGTTTTGGTCTTTGAGGCTGTTGACCTATGGATAGGGTTTTTGTGGGGGCCTTTTGGTTGTTGTTGCTGATGCTGTTGTTGTCACTTCCCGCTTGTTTGTTTTTCTTTCAGGTCCCTCTTCTGTAGGGCTGCTGCAGTTTGCTGGGGGTTCACTTCAGGCCCTATTCATCTGATTTACTCCCGTTCCTGGAGATATCACTCAAGGAGGCTGGAGAGCAGCAAAGATGGGTGTCTGCTCCTTCTTCTGGGACTTCTGACCTCAAGGGGCACCAACTGGATGCCAGTAGGATCGCTCCTGTATAGGGTGTCTGACAACCTCTGTTGGAGGCTCTCACCCGGTTTGGTGGCACGAGGAGCAGGACCCCTTCCAACAAAGCACTTAAACCCACCCATCTGGGCTGCCGGGATTCCTCAGAAATACCAGGAGGACAGGCCAAGTCTGCTGGTCCACAGAGACTGCAGCTACCCCCTCCCCTGGGGACTCAGGCCCAGGGAGATATGAATTCTGTCCCTGAGCCTCTGGCTGGAGTTATCAGAGATTCTGCGGGGAAGCCCTGCCCACTGAGGAAGGATGGGTCAGAGTTAGGCCGGAAGAGGACTCTGGCTGCAGACAGCCACAGCCCCTATGTTGGGCTGTCGGGATAAGTCTTGGGACAAAGCCATCCAGCCTCCCTGGCTCCAACGGGGGAAAAAGCGCAGCCTAGAGGTATAGAAGTGGATGCTGCCTTTCCCCCACCCACGGAACTTAGCGTGTTAGGCAGTTGCAAGTCCCAGTGCTGGCTGCTGCCTCTCCTGAGCTCCAAACTGGGAGTTCAAATGCTTAGACAGCAGGCAGCTGCAGCCAATGCTGGTCGCCCCTCCCCCCGGGAGTTTGGTAGCCTTAAGCAGATTCCAGCTGAGAGGCTGTAAGAATCTGCATGTTCCAGGCTTAGGACGCTAGGCCCCGGTGGTGGTGTGGGTTCGCGAGTGGGATCTTCCGATCCGTGGGTTGCACAATTCCGTGGAAAAAGCACTTTCCCCGGCTGGGTAGCGGCTCACTCACGGCCTCCCTTGGCTGGGGGAGACAGAGTTCCTTTTCCCCGTGTGGCTCTCAGGTGGGCCACCGCACCACACTGCTCTTCCCTTTTCTCCGTGGGCCACGCCAGCCTTCTAGTCAATTTTGATAAGAGAACCTGGATACCTTGGTTGCCAATGAAGGCTTCACATGATTATTATGATTTTGTTTTGTTTCTTCGATGGGAGCCTCCGAACGTCTCTGCTTCTAGTAGGCCATCTTGCCACATGGTCTTTTCTATCTTCACTGCGTTATTTGTCTCTCTTAACCCAATCCCACCTGCGGACTCATACAGACTTCTATTTGAAAGTTAATCTTTGACCACAAGGTGGCAGTATGCAATGTATAAATGCTTTGGTAAGGCATTTTCTCTGGCCACAAACACTTCTCTCTAGGGTAAACTGGCTATTAACCAATAATTTTTAAAGAAATGCAATTCTATAAGATGTGTAGAGGTTGTTTCTCATTGTATTAATAAATTTAAATTTTCAGGCGGAACCATTCTGCATTCACAATAACACATAAATAGATTCTAAAATTTTCAAGTTTAGAAAGCAACCAAATCTCATATTTAGCTTATATTCATCTGGCCAAAATACTATTGAAGTTTTCTTTATCTGCATCAGAATATGCCAAGACTTTCAATAATGAGATAACCTGCTCCTCTTTCAATCCATTATCTCAAACAAAGAAAGATAAGAACAAGTGAGAATGGGCCATACCAACTAATGGATTCCTTGGGTTACCTGCAGAGATCTGTTGATCCAAAGGTTCTCAGATCGCAATGAGTAGGTCTCTTGGTCCAAGAGCAGAGCCATCCAGCCATGAGGGTTAGACAATGTATCACGTACATAATTGACAGTGGTTGTTTTATTTCTGCTGTCAGTCATGGTTAAATCATAAGAAACTTCAGGAGCATTAGCTCTAGGGTGATTTTAAAAGGAAAACAAGATGGGTTGCAAGATTATTCGCTCATTCTGAATCCAATACATTCCTCTTTCATCAATTGCAATAATCTTTCTATGCTCTCCACATATGTCTTAGGCCCTCTTTAGTTGTATGTCTAGGGAGGTGTTAGCAGTCACTGTGTGAGTGAAAGCAACCCATTGTGAAGTTGCCACTGGATCATCATTTGCAAATTACAATGGCCTGGTGAACTGGAGGTGGTGACTCTCAGGCTTTTTGTTCATTTGTTTATTGTTTTTTGTTTTTTTCTTGAGACAGAGTTTCGCTCTTGCCCATGCTGGAGTGCAATGGCGCGGTCTTGGCTCACTGCAACCTCTGCCACTAATAAATGTCATATTAATGATTTTGTATGAGCCAGGACTATATACTACAATTTTAACAAAGAAATGTCCATGGCCAGAATTTTGCCTTGGACCAGATTTATCAACAGCAAAAAACATTATTATTGGTAATTGGATATTCACATGAGGAACAATTGACAGAGGCCTGGGACCTGACACGCCTAGGTGCTGAGACTCTCAGAAGTCCTACTCAAAATGCCCAGCAGGAGTGGCTTCAGCATCCTTCTCTAGAGTGATGAGGCAACCTGTTCCTCTCCTGAAGCCTTGTGTAATACCTAGTGCTCACTGCTATTACAGTATCCATGTGTTCTTGCCTTTTTAAAAACAGATTATAAGACCTATAAATTAGAGGTGTTTTCCCTTTTCTTATTGGTATCCTCTGCCTTGGCACCCAAATCATGTTTTTTATATGAATGAAGAATGCATAGATGAGATCTTCCAAAAGCAGCCAGTGATGTTTTCTAATGTATATAAAGTGTTCTAGAAGAACTGCATTGTACCAAATGAGGAAACTGAGGCAAGGTAAAGCAAAAGCAATATGTGAGTATCACAAAGTAGAACTAGAAATTAGTGAATCAAGTTACCCAACTTATTCTATACAGCCATCCCAGAAAATGACTTTTAAGACTTCATTAAAACATAAGTAGATTTAGCCAATGATTAGACCCCTAAAAGAGAGACAAAGTGGACCTAAAGAAATAAAGCAAAAGCCAAAAAAAATCAATACACATTATGACTATTCTTCCTCCTTTGGTTTAGTTTTCATGAGAATCTTTAACTGTGACATTTTGCCGCAGGCAGATAATTAAATTCTCAAAGTAAGGGAAATGAGTCAAAAGAGGACACTGGGTTTTCACAGTGAGATGGGGCATGAGTATATCTAAAGCCAATTTATAAGCCCATGGAATATTACAAAAAGGAACTTTTTTAGTGTTGCACACTTGGGCACTGGAACCAAATGGGTATCAACTGAAATTTAGATTGGCACTCAGTAGGTGTGTAAACCTGGGCAAATTTCAAAACCTATTTAACCTTTAGATTCATTTCTTTTTCACGTGGAGGCAACAATAGAACAGATTTCGTATAGGAACTATGAAACATAATCTACATAAATCACTCACCAAGGTCAATAACATCTACTTAGATCTCATTTAAGAACCTCAAATATGCCAAATTTACCATTCTGCACTACTTACTCGAATGCCTAGAGGTTTATTCAGGATATTCGGTCATTTAAAAATGTACCAAAAACCCTTCCATGGTACATATCATTGACCCTGGCAATGTAGCACTTGACACATATTTCTTACAAGATTAAATGTACTTGTTTCATCCATTAATTAATGAAATGAAAGGGATTAAAAATGCTCAGGGTATTTGGGAATGAAAGAACTACTCTTTTTCTCTATGCAGCATTAACTGAACCTTTAGAAATCTTGGAGGAGTGGAAACTGTCTTCCTTCCTTTGGTTTTAGATACTTAGGTTTGTTGTCCACCCTTCCCCACGCCACCCCTTCAGGATTTAAATTGGAACTAATGGACAATTCTCAACCTATATTCTTAGAATCAGAATGAACACAAAGATCATCTGTTCTAATTTCCAAGCCAGTGCAGGAATTCCCACCATATTTCATCCCTCCCCTTCTTTCAGTTATGGGGTGTTCACATCTTCAAATAGAAAACATTCCATATATGGAATTTAGTTTTAAATTGTAATCTTTAGAAAAGCTTTAGAATGTTCAATTTCCCTTCTTAGAATTTCCAGTCATTTGCCCTCAGTCATCATGGCTGTCTCTTCCCCTGATGGAAACCATGAGTCCCATAATCCCATGATATTGTCCAGTAACAGTTTGGCCCAACTATATTTAGCAAATAAAAATAAGCTTTGGGGACATAAATATGATAAGAAGAGGTAAGTTTGAACTAAGAAATATCAACATTGGCTACAGTAGGTACTGTGGTCAGTAAATAAAACACACTAGAAATATCTAAATTTCCTCAATGATTATAAGTGTTTCAGGTTCCAAAAGTATATCCTTGCAGTTTTTACTGAGATATATGGGCTTGGAAAAATAAATCACAAGACCTAAATCCAAGAGAGACTAATTGATAAATCGGAATTTTCAGTTAATGATTTACAGTAAGAAATAAAAGTGCCTTTCATATAGTGGGAGTTTAACAAATATTTTCTGAATGAATAAGCAGTGTTGCATGCAGCAGAACACTCCAGCCAGTTATGCAGCAACATTTCTCCCCAACTTGTAAGTCTACCTAGAAAACCACATGAGGGTCAAGAGATTTCCTGCAAACTTATTTTCAAAAGAAATCAGCAGTTGGATGGCACATGTATACATATGTAACAAACCTGCACATTGTGCACATGCACCCTAGAACTTAAAGTATAATAAAAAAAAAAAAAGAAAAGAAATCAGCAGTTGGGGGATCCTAAGTTACAGAGTTTGATCCAGTCAACCCCGTATCAGTAGGATATTTGCCAAGACAAACCCAGTCGGTGGTCAGAAAACCTCTCCTGGGCACATGCAAGCAATGTGCACTAATAATGGTCTCAGGTCTGGGAAAATGCTATGATTTCCTTGAAAACTCATATTTCTTCAATCCTAGTCAAGTGCTGTCAATTAAACTACTTTTTAAAAATAGTTTTAACTATAAACCAAAAGAAGATCTCTGTTCAAAAGCATCCATCTGTTCACATTTAATTCCTCCTGCCTCACCTATCTTCTCGGGCATACCACATTGATCATTTAAAAAAATTACCTCAATATGTGATAATACAATCAATTGGGTAGGTATTTCCAGAAATATTTTTTAATTCCAGCAATGTGGCCCCAAGAATTCCCCTGGTCACCTTAACTGGACTTAATTACTCCTCAAATTTCAATTAACACCATGTTTATAGACCAATTTTTAGGATGTTATTTCCCCTGACTCAGTTTCTATAGATTACTATTTCAATTATTGAAGGAAGCATTTTTCAGATCATCTCCCTGGTTTCTGAAGGCCCATACAAATGTGATTCCTCTTCAAATAGTGTCAAACTGCTAAATGCTAGCAATAATTTGGTTCTATTCGTCCTTAGAAACATTGCACCTTCCTTTTGATGTTCTTTTCCTTCTAGTCAGAATCCAATAATCTGATGCAAACTCCTTGGCCAACCAGAGACACACCATAGCACGCTATGGTCCTAAATTACCCTTTCTTATTTCTCCTTCATGCACTGCTCATTCTCTCAAAGCCTTGAGCCTATCAAGCTCCCCTCACCCATCTCAACCAAGGTTTATTAGGGATGCAATTTCACAGCTTTCATATGCAGCACCAGCTTTCTGCAGTGCAATACAGGTAGAGAAGGTTATCATATATACTACACTTGTATCACAGCTGGTAATAGAGAGGGTCATATGGTAAGCATTCAGATATGCTTTCCACTCTGAAAAGCAACTCAAAAAGCAAAAGACCCATCTCCCATCAGGCAAGATGCCTTGTACTGACCATCACCAGTGGCCAAAAATTCAGTCAGATCATCTCCTGTCCTCCTAGGCCAAATGCCAGAATTGACCATGGAGGGGTCTTCTGAAAAGCACCAAAAGAACATCAAGAGTCAAAAAAACACCAGGAAGAGAACTTACCAACCATAATTACTACAATTTTCACTTGCCCTAAATAGCCACCAATTTCCCCATGCCCTAAATAGCCACCAATCTCCCACTCTTTACTGTTAATGAAGCAAAGGAGCACAAAAGTATTTCTAATTTGGAGGAGCCAAGGGAGTCTGCATGGGCCATTAGCAACAGAGAGCTTCATTACTAGGGGAAGAAGTCTCTCCCTGAACTTCTCATGGCTTTATGTGCAAGAAATCAGGAGGCAACCAGTCCATTTTAAATGTTAACCCTTACCTCTGCATCAGCAACAGCTCCTGCTGTCTATCATCAAAAAGACAAAAGGGCTACAAGCCTTACATGTGGTTTTTCTTTTCTGTGGGCTGCCTTAATATTTGTTCTTTTTTAATTTATTTTATTTTTTATTTTATTATTATTATTATTATTATTATTATTATTATTATTATTATTATTATTATTTAAGATGGAGTTTCACTCTTGTTGCCCAGGTTGGAGTGCAGTGGCATGATCTCAGCTCACTGCAACCTCTGCATTTCAGGTTCAAGCAATTCTCCTGCCTCAGACTCCTGAGTAGCTGGGATTACAGGCACCCACCACACCCGGCTAATTTTTTATGTTTTTAGTACAGACGGGGTTTCACCATGTTGGCCAGGCTGGTCTCGAACTCCTGACCTCAGGTGACCCACCCTCCTCAGCCTCCCAAAGTGCAGGGATTACAGGTGTGAGCCATCATGCCCGGCCCAAACCTGTTTTTCATTCAGGGAAATGTTTCGTTAGAAATATAACACTGGCACTTGGTAAAACTTCCTGGTCAAAGTACCAATTTACCATACTAGTTACTTAAATAGTTATGTAACTTAGTGCCCATGTATTGTGCAGAACTGTTGAATCCCACAAAGGATTCGTTAGGCAATCAATAATACCAATGAGAGCAGATATTAACTCCCTGGTTTTTTGTTTACCATTAGCTTACTTTTCCTGAGGGTCCGTATCTCTGTGTATTAAAGACAAGCATTGCACTGAGCTCTAAATGCTCTTGATTTGGAACAATTATGAAATAAATCCTTTATAATTATCCATCTCCTAAGCGAGACACACCACAATACCTAACCTCAAATGGTGTTGCAAACATCTTCTGAGTATTTGTGCTTGTTGCTGTCACTCTCATCTTTTACTGCACAAAGGGGAAGAAAAATCAAAACTATGAGCACAGCAAACAAATTTCTGTGGCATGGCTTTGCATGAGCATTCTTTAAAAATACACCATGATCATAACAGTCCTTGTCACAGCACCACTATTCTAACTGCTGACCTGCCACCATTCAGTAATAGATCATTATCATTGTATCATTAAGTTTTTCCATCCACAGCCTTATGGATTCAGAAACACTTGAATATTCCTCCTCTAAGGAAGTATCTACAGTTTTTGCAACATAGTTATCTGCTGTTATATTAGGACAATACTTTTTGCCCATTCTATCTTAATACATGAAGAAAAGCAATAGATGCCCATTATCCTCCTTTAGATGACCATATACCGTTGCATCTCTACTTTTGATCTGCTGAGTCCATTTGGAATGGCTGTTTGAGAACACGAGAACACTGTCATTGAAGCTATGCAACCAGAAGGTAGACAGGTGGACAACTGCTTGTCAGGGACATTGAAAAATATTTTATCCAGCAGGTAGGAAGTTAGACTAAGAAGCTTGTACTCCCATATATATATACATATGCATATATATATATATGCATATCAGAACTGTGATGGGGATGACTGACACTGGCTGGCAGGAGCCCATTGACCCTTCTTCCCAACTTCATGTTCAGTGCTTTTAGGTTGGAAGTTTAAAAATAAGGCATGTGAGAGTATTTTCACCATAGAATTAGGCAAATGTAATAAACCAGAGCTTTTTATTCTGGAAAGCTAGTTGTTAAACATTTACCAGCATACCACTGTAACCTTTTATTATTCATAAAACTTAATAACCATGTAATATTGTTGATGATATTCCTCAGTTTGGGGTCCATTGTGATTTTTAGATCTTTTTCCACTTTAATTCTGTAACATTTGCTGCCAAGAAAGGATAATATATCTCTGAATTTTCTTGTCTCACAGGGTTGTTTTTTAGGGACCGAAAAGATACCATTAGTGATGCCATGCCTATTTATCCCTAGGAAGGAAAGTCAAGCGATTATTAGAGGAAAAGCTAGGCCAAAATTTCCATTTGAACTCTTTTTTATTTTTGCATTCACAGAGGCAGGGGGTGCCTCGTACTTTGAACACTGACACATTAAGAGAGGTTACATAGGTAAAAACTGAACGCAAGCTCTACAGGAGAGGATATTAAGCAAGATCTAAGAATCAAGGTGATCAACAAGAACATTAACCTTTTACTTTCCAGGAGAGATGGGAAAGAAGAAACAGAAGGTACTGGGGCACGATGAATTGAAGACTACGCCCTGAATGACCTCAGATTCTACAACCACCTGGGAGGTTTTGCTGGGCCAGTAGAACGTCATGTGATTATTACAAATTATTCCCTATTTTTCAGGGATTGGATGAAGTTACTTTTGAAAAAACCTAATTCCCTTGCCAGGCATTTGTTTCTCAGGAAAAAAAAAAAAAATTCTACAGTAATCTATTCAATGAGTATTATGCCTATGCGTTGTTTTGCAAATCACAAATGTAAAATAGATATTCTTTAAAGAGTACCTACTACATGTCAAGCAATGACCTTGAGGGATAAATACCATTATACCCATTTTAGTGATGAAAGAACTGAAACAAAAAAAGGTAAAGTAACTTATCAAAAGAAATATACCTAGGAAATAGAGGGGATATGACTTGTACCCACAAAGGATGGTTAATTACTTCTCTATTCTTCAGTCTGAAAAATAATTTCAAACATGTACTGTATATATGTCCTGACTATTTTATGTACATCCTGTAAAAACTCAGAAGGATTGGTCAGCCAACCTACAAAATCCTGCAAGCTCTTCTAATCTCCCTCACACTCAATACAGTTAATAATTGGAAGACAGAATCAAGGTCTGCTTTGTTGATATCTCAATGAGTCTACGACAAGTGAAGAAGTTATAGATTGCTGTAAACAACAATGAAAAGAATGTTGAGAAAATAATTATGAGGGTGGAGCTTACATCTTCTCTATCACAGCTTTATGTATCTATTCCACCAGGGCAAGAAAACAATTACAAATAAAGGCAAACTGATGATTGAGTGGGGATAGAGTGGGGTTGGATAGAGAAGGAATCAGCAATCAGAATAAATCCTCCAGTCGAATGATTGCCCCAGGAAAGTAAAAGCCCAAAGAATATTATGAAAGAACATCCTTAAATATTAGATATTCCTAGGAATTGTAGAAGACTAGAGATAGCATTCTACTCCTGGGTCTTCTAAAGAAAAGCCGAATGCTCTCCTCATGAACATGTCCTAGGAGAGAAATGGACAATAACGACACTAAAGGAAGATTTGGGGGCAGTCCACTATTTTTTATTTATATTTATTTACTCAACACTAATTTTGTTGAGTTGCTATGTGTTAAACACAGTTTGGGGCATCACAGTACAAACAAAGAAAATCCCTATTTGCCCTCCTTGCTATCTATGAGGAGAGATGGACAATTTAGAAAGCTATGCAGGTGCTATGAGTACTGATTAGAGCAAGTATAAAGAGCTAGCACACAATAGAGATATCAAAACCTGCACAGCATGCTCAGGGAAGCCTAGCAGAGAAAACGACTTCTATGCTGAGTTCATGGAAGCTGAACATTACGAATTGAAGAGCACAAAGAAGTTGAATGTGGCTGAGAGACAGAATGCAGGAAGGTAAAGCAGAGTGCGGAGAGATAATGCTGGAACCCAAAGCAGACAGCAGGTCATGGAAGCTCCATGACACATTAGAAATGTCAGACTTTCCAGCCTGGCGCGGTGGCTCACGCCTGTAATCCCAGCACTTTCGGAGGCAGAGGCTGGCGGATCACAAGGTCAGGAAATCGAGATCATCCTGACTAACACAGTGAAACCCCGTCTCTACTAAAAATATAAAAAATCAGCGGGGCATCGTGGCGGGCGCCTGTAGTCTCAACTACTCGGGAGGCTGAGGTAAGAGAATGGTGTGAACCCGGGAGGCGGAGCTTGCAGTGAGCCAAGATCGCGCCACTGCACTCCAGCCTGGGCAACAGAGCGAAACTCCGTCTCAAAAAAAAAAAAAAAGGAAAAAAAAAAATGTCAGACTTTCCCTGGAAAGCACTGAGAATTCTTTAAAAGTTTCAAGCAAGCGAATGGATGGCAAGATCAGATCTGCATTTACAAAGTTCAGAGATTGAAACACCGAAAAATGGCAAGCTAAGCGGCTGTTGCAGTTCTACAGGTGAAAAGTAATGGTAGCCCAGACTGGAGAAGGATTTGGGGAAGGAGAGAAGTAGAAAGACTCAAGAGCGATTTCTTAAGGAGAGAAAATTGAGCTGATAGGTGATTAATGTGGGAAATAAGGTACAAGGATGAGTCAAGGTGACTCCATGTTTCAGGTTTAGACCAGCATTTGCCTCAGTGGGATTCTGAGCACCCAGAGAGAAATAGGTCTATAGAAAAAAAAATCATAAATCCCATTTTGGCAAGTTGAGTTTTAAAGCAGCCACACTAAAAAGCTCAAAATAAACAAGTTAAATTAATTTTAGTAATATATTTAGCCCAATCTATCCCAAATATTATTTCAAAATGATCAATATAGAGAAATTATTGACATATTTTACATTTTTTTCATATTAAATCTTCACTAAATGGTGGGTAATTCACTCTTATGGCACATCACAATTTGGACTAGGGGAGATCTAAAAAGAGCACACAAAATCCTATTGATAATATTGTCCTTGTTTCGTGTAATTATTTCTATACAGAAAAAAAATTTGTTTACCTAAGGTTTGGGATAGATAAATCCAAGAACTATGTGGGACATTTTATAATTATGGGACCCTGGAGAAAAACTGTCACTGGCATGTATGTCTGATATGAGGTCCTGACTTACACTGGCAGAACTAACATCACCCCTGTCTCACCAGGAACACTGAGGTTCATAGGGGGAAGCTGGAAGAAACAGAAGCTGGGAAAGGAACGCTATCCAGAATACCTGCGGGTTCTACAGAAAGCATGTTTTTAGAGCTGATGAGAGGGAAAACAAAAACAAAGCAGCACTCATGCAGATCAAGCATGCTGTCATTTTAACAAAAGATAAACTAGACTCTGCCTTGTAGAGACTGGCAGTTTTTTCTTCACCCAAATATTAAATAGTGTGGCCAACTTCAAATATTTAAGTACTTCTGTCAGCCCGGCTGTTGGCTTTGAGTCATAGGAACCAATAAAGCAGGAAGTGCCACAAAGGTAAGCACCATCAGATTTAAGGCAGTGAGGGACAGGAATAGAAGTTTGCCAATGTCAAACAAATAACTTGTAGTGAAAACGGGCCAGAGAGGGGGCCTACCAAGGAAGAACTCACACTCCAAGAGCTTGGTTTTTAGCAAAGCCGGAAGAGGATGTCTTGTTTATGCAGCTATGTAAAGCCTCACTCCCTGCCCTCTCGGGACCTCTTACTGAGGGAGGGAGGTAAGGGTTGAAAGTGAAGGCAGCAGGGTGCTTATGCCATATTAGATCTCCATCAACATGTGACCCCAAAAGATCATGACTGTGGGAGCTTTGTAAATCAACCCGGGGTGCTTGCCCCGGGGCAAATAGCACAACAAATTAATCCTTTCTCCATGAAATGCAGCAAAGTTTGTATCTATGCTGAATTCAAATTGCTCATTAGCTCTGACATGTTCCTAATGAGGTTATAATGCTTTGGGACAAAGATCGAGTCACTGAACACAAATAGCTAGGGATAGAATCATAGAAAGAAAAAATTAGGACCTTAGAGGAGTGTCTCTCAGACTTTAATACGAATCACCTGGGCATTATAATTCAGGCCATCTGGGGCCCAGCCTGAGATTCTGCATTTCTAAAAAAATCCCTGGTGCTGCTGCTCCTGCTGGTCCATGGACAACACTTTGAGCAGCAAGGCCTTAGAGATTATTTAATTCAGTTGCCTCTCCTAGAAGTGAGAGCATCAGGGCCAAGAGACTTATAACTGGAAGCATGCTGAGACTTCCAGGTGGCTAATTATGGTCAGTTGGGTATTTGTCCATAGACCTGTGAGTCAACCTGAAAATTTTAAATAGAATCTAAGGAGTAGAGTGACCAATCAGGCTAGCTGACTGAGGAAGTTTCCGGAACATGGGATTTTCCTTTTTAAAAGAAGAAAAAATCCAGGAAAACCAGGATACGTTTTCCATCCTGCTAGACCCTTTTGAATCTACTTAGAATACGGCATCAGGATTATATTTTTCTTGACCTTGTCAGTCCCCAAGTGGTGGGATCATGACCTGCCACCAAGGCAAGCACCTTAATATCCTGTCCCAAAGATCTCAAAGAGCAAATGCTCAAACAAGTTTGAGGCTCTACAGAGCCTTCTAACATCACAGTGACAAGTGCCTCTCTAAGAGACAGCCTACCAGTAGATCTCAAAGTAAAGCATAATAAAGGACTATCAAGAACACACAGAAATAAATATTATATAAGCATATAATGTTCCTTTTAAGTACACAAATCTGTTTTCCTCATTTGATAAAATGCATGTAAGAAATAAATCACTAATTTTTATAACTCTCAAAACACTGATTTAAAACATTCTTGATAAAAACACTAAAATAATAAAAATTAGGCTGCATCCCTGAGAATGAAATAAAATAAATCCCCCATATTATTATTGGAAATAAAATAAAATAAAAATAAATCCCCCATATTATTATTTTACTCACTGGAACTGGGCTCATTAACGTTAGGTAGAATAATGAATGTCTAGAAAGCAAAAATGAAAAATTTCCAGACTATTCAATGCTAGCAGTGCATTGCTAAGGCTTCCCAAACAGAATGCCAAAGTACTGATTCCATATGCATTCAAAATACAGTTAGTGCAATCCTAATCACAATGATTCTCACTCCCTGGAGTTTACTTGTTCAAGTAAGAGGCCAGTGTGGTCTGGAGTTAATATTCATGGAGTTAGGACACTTAAGACAAAGGAAGAAAATAAGTGTGGCTAAATATATACAATGCATTTGAAATAAGTAAAAGACAGAACCCTAGACACTCAGCAATCATTACCTGGAAATTAAAGAGGGCAGGAGCAATCCTATTATGCATTATAAACAGCCCTGCTGCTGACTTAATGGTAGTTTGAGTAGCATAACCAAGGAGTCCTTGCTCCAATATTAATAGGAAATGTATTGTAGGAATCCAATAGTTCATGAAATTAACAAGGAAAATGAACTGGAGTGAAGCAACTTTGCAAGTAATAGGAGGCATCAGCAATTGCTTCCCCGGAGCATATTGAACACTTAAAAAGAGCTTGGGAAGAGCACATGTATATAAATGAGAATGGACATTATTAGAATTTTTTAATAATATTTTTAATTTAAATATATTTCAAACTCTCTGTTGGTTGTAAGTCTTTTAAAGAAGAAGTTATTAGCCCAAAATGTCAATAAGAGGTCACAGGCTATGAGATTTGGTCCAAAGATATTTGCAAATTAGCTGCCATTTGAGTCAGCTTAAAACTACCATACACTCACCACTAGGCAGCTATCAAAATTATTCCCATTTCACTTCTGTAGAGCTAAATACTTCAAATAATCTAGAAAACAATTTCCCTTCTATACGTCTCAACAGCCAGAATAACAGATGCATGCTCATCAGCAAGCTAAAAAGTATAGTTGATTCCACTTACAAACCAATCGACATACGATGAAAAAGAACACCTCCTCCACAGGCACTGCCATGGACAACCCGACCAAAGCTTGCATTGACCAAACAAGAAGCTGAAAGGGTTTCCATGGAAGCAAGAATGTGACTTCTGTTTTTCCCAGACAGAGATCCATCCAAGTCTTCCAAAATTGCTGCATGAGGAAATGGAAATGCCACTAAGTTTGAAGAGTTTATGAACTTCAACTGGCTGGTCTTCACAGTAAATCCACCTACAAATTTGAAGACAGAAAGATTATTACACAATGGCACAAATAGCAACTAAATTCATTGGAGTAATGGTCTTAGGATTTAAATTGCATATTTATCCAGTTTTACAATTCACCTAATCATGCAAGAAAAAAGTGTTTTCTGTAGTTGTCTTACAGTGAGTGTTTACTGTCTTCCAACCTCTGGTATGTGCTAGAGATACTAAGAGGTATAAGTGCAGCATTGGCCCTACCTTCATGCAGTCTATAGTCCACACTGTAGAACAGTGATTTTTCTATCAGGGTTGATTTTACCTTCCAAGAGACATATGACACTATTTTCAATCATTTTTGGCTGTCACAACTGGGGAGTTGGCAGTGCTACTGGCAGCTAGTAGGTAGAAACCAGAGATGCTGCTAAATATCCTACAATGCACAGGACAGTCCCCACAACAAAGGATTATCTTACCCAAAACGTCAATAGTGCCAAGGGTAAGAAACTCTGGTCTGGTGGGAAATAGAAACAGAAAACATTAATCTATTAATTACTTAGCACTAAAGATGCTATGGTTTAGTCTTCCAATCTTTCAGCTTTCATTCCTCTATGGTGAGTCCAACCCCTCCAATACCTCTTACTATGAGGTTTATACTTTAAACATTTACTTTCAAAAGCAAACTCAATTAATCACTTGGGCAAATAGTATTAGTAATACACTTTCTAAGTATTAGCTGTAGGGCCATACTTCTTGGCAGTCTTTCTCCAACACCACTGCCATGTGACTCATTGGTACTATCAGTCCAATTGCCTAGAAGGAAAGCATGGCAGTGATCTTCTAATTCACACACCCATGTCATTAAAAAAAGAAAACTGAGTATACATCTCCCAGTACATATACTACCATACCGTAATGTATTATGTAGATTATAAAATATACAAAAAAGAAAATAAAATAAAAAAGATACAAATAGAGGCTCTAATGTTTCCATTCTGCAACCCAATAGAGTACATGCAGTGAATTAATTCATGCATGAAAGGCTACACAATTGCACCTTTTGCAACTTCTGTATTTCATTTCATACCACAAACCACCTGCAGCTCTACATTGCAGTCATGTTGGACTTCTTTGTGATTTCCCAAGCACAACTGGCTTTTTGGATTCTATTTTTTTTGTGTGTGTATACTGTTCCTAGAAATTCTTCCTTGCATATACCTTCTTGCAAACTTCTCTTCACCTTCCTAAACCCTACTCAAGAATAACCTCTATGAGCTCTTGCCTGATTCCCTTCCTCAGCCCCTTCACTGACTTCGTTGGGTGCTCTGTTACCGCGTTCATCATACTTTCTTACAATGATGGGCTTGGACATTTATTTTAGTGCCTAGATCAAGAGTTCCTGGAGGACAGAAACTATGTGTTTTTTATATTTGCACCCGCTAGGTCCTTAAGCAGAGCCTGAAATAGACAGTATTTAAGCAAATGAAGAGAGGAGTTAGCCAATATTATTCAGTGAAAAGGGATTAGAGTTCATAGGAGTAGTGTGCTTTTTTTTTTCACTGTCTCATGAATGATATGAAATAGTCAAGATATTAAAGAATTGAGGAATTGTGATTGCAAGCACTTGTTATGAGGCATTTTTATTTCTATTATTATTTCTACAATCCTAAACTCAGATGCCACCCAAATAAAAACAATCTTTCATTCTGCCTACATAGGAAAAAAAAAGTGGAGACTCATTGATTATTCATTTAATTAAAAAAACAAACAATTATCTAAATTGGTGATTCAAACCACAAGAGCATATTTAGTTGAATTACTTGGTTTGGCTGTTTACAATGATCAAATCAACTAGATTACTCTCTACCTCTTTCACCTTGGCCCATGAGTCCTCCAAGTTATTTCTTACCACCTCTGAGATGTGGTTAAAAAGTGGGCAAGAACTCCTATGGTTCCTTTGTGCATACATCAAGTCCTGGACTGTTGAAAACATTAAGCACCTGAACTTTGGCTCTTTTGAGGAAAGGTTGTATGCATGTTAGTTTACACCCAGTTATCTACCCATCTAACTCCATTCATTCATTTAATCAATAAACTGCCTGTCTACTAGGCATCTGGCTTTGTGCTAGGTACTAATAATTAAAACTCTGAGCAAGAAAGACATGATCTCTGCCTTTATGAAGGTCAGAGTCCAGCAGAGACATAGGACCATAATGATAGAACGTGATAGGCACCGTAATAGGAGGAGGACAGGGAGCTGCAGAAGCTGCACTGAGAGAACCTCCAGGATATCTTTTAGGAAATTTAAGCAACAGTTTCTACTGATGCAATCTTATAACTGAAAGAGATAATGATTCACAAAATATTTGCCACTATTTATAATACTGACTTGAATATTGGCCTTATTTATCATCTGTTCTGTCTCTTCAAATAATTACCTTGTCCTCGGGAACAGTCTGAACAGGTTCTAATGGCCACACAGTTGATGAGATCAAAATTAACAAAGGTTGTGTTAGACACCATCAGTTCCCATCTTTTAGGAGTTTTAATCCCAGATGACATACACAGACTTCCCTGTGATTTAAAAGAAAAAAAGATGAAAGCAGAATAAGAAAACTGGACACATGAATACAATTCATAATGCATGAATAAAAACAAAGATAAAAAAGCGAGCTATCGACTAAGAGAAAATATTTGCCAATCACACATATGACAAAGGACCTATATCCAGAATATAGAAAGAACTCTCAGATTTCAACAGTAAGAAAACAGACAATGCAATTCAAAAATTAGGGGAAAAAACCTTCAAAAGATAACTCAGAAAAGAAAATATACAGAGAGTAAATAAGCACAGAAAAAAAATGTTCAACATCATTATTCACTAGGGAAATACAACTTAAGATCACACTAAAATATACTATGTACCTATTAGAATGGATAAATAAAAATACAGTGACAATAGTAAGTGCTGATGAGGATGAGAAATAATTAAAACTCTCCTATGTTTCTAGTGGAATGCAAAATGAGACAGCCACTGTGGAAAAGTTTGGCAGTTTCTTATAAAGTCAAATATGCCCTTATATGACCTAGCAATTCAACTCCTAGGTATTTACCTTGGAGAAATGAAAACTTATATTTATATAAAAACCTGACACAAATGTCCTTAACAGTTCCATTTATAATCACCGAATCTGGAAACAAGTCAAATGCACCTCAATAAATGAATGGATAAACAAACTGCATTACATCTATCTAATGGAATACTATTCGTCAATAATAAGGAATGTAATATTGATACAAGCAACAAGTTAGATGAATCCCAATGGCATTCAGGAGTGAAGGAAGCCAGTCTCAAAAGGTTACATACTCTATGACTCCATTTATGTGACTGTTGAAAAGGCAAAACTATAGTGACAGAGAATACATTAGTGATCACCAGTGGTTTAAAGTAAGAGGAGGCTGTGGCTACAAAGATGGAGCAAGGAACTGGAATGGATGCAACTGTTCTGTGTCTTGATTGTGGTGATGGTAGTTACACAAATGTGTACATGTGTTAAAGCTCATAGAATTGTACATCAAAAAGTCAGTTTTGCTGTATATTAATGTATTTTAAAAACTTTAACAAAAAGTCTGAAAAGAAAGAAACAATAAGTGTTTTCATGATTTTCCACAAAATCTCTTTGACAAACACTATCCAATCAAGTTGCTAGTGCCTTACTGTTCCATTGTTAAAAATAGTCTTACATTTGAGGATTACCAGAATTTTTTTCAATAGCTCCTAACATGAAAAATGATGAAACAATAAACAAATAGCAGAAAAGAAACCCAGTGGACACAAAGCTAGTCTAGAAATCAGAAGAAAACAAAAACTATAATTAATGGCCTCAGAGAAATAAGTATATTATATCCTTGAAACAAAGAGAAGCCTAAAATATTATTTTTAGAAAAAAAATAGGAGAGTAGAAAAAAGAAATTCAATATCATAGAAAGTAGAACAAAAAGACAAAGAGATGGAAAATTAGTAAGAACATTAAGACGAGAAAAACATTCCAGGAGGCCCAATATTTAAATAATCATAGTTTTAAGGAAAAGAAGAAAATATAGGGGAAAGAATCATCAAAGAAATAATTAAAGAAAACTGTCCAGAAGGAAAGGATATAATTTTCCAGACTGAAAAGTCCCACTCAGTATCTAGCACAATGTTTAGAAAAAGAGCCACAGCAAAGTGCATCATATTGAAATTGCAAAACACCAGGGACAAGGACAAGTTCCTAAGAGCTTTCAGAGAGAAAAAAATAAAAGGTTACATATAAAAATCCTGGAATCTGAGTATCTTTTTTTTTTTTTTTTGAGACAGAGTCTCACTGTGTTGCCCTGTCTGGAGTGCAGTGGCGTGATTTTGGCTCACTGCAACCTCCGCTTTCCGGGTTGAAGTGATTCTCCTACTTCAGCCTCCTGAGAACCTGGGACTACAGGCACATGCTACCACATCTGGCTAGTTTTTGTACTTTTAGTAGAGACAGGGTTTCGCCCTGTTGGCCAGGCTGGTCTTGAACTCCTAACCTCAGGTGATCCTCACACCTCGGCCTCCCAAACTGTTGGGATTATAGGTGTGAGCTGCTGCATCCTGCCCTAAATCTGAGTATCTTAAAACTATTCAACCTCAAAAGCAGAAGGAGCTACAAGATGATGGAATATTGCATTCAAAATTTCAGTGCAAAATGAACTTCAACCTGGTATCCTATAACCAACAATCTGCTAATCTGCTAATAAAGGTAATAAAGGGGTCTCCATATATAGCTCAGAACTTTTACCTTCCATTGTTTCCTTTTTTTTTTTTTTTTTTTTTCTTTTCCGGAAAGTTACCTTAGGCTATGTTCAAACTGAGGAATTAAGTCAGAAAGGAGGAAGATGTACAAATCAGAAACAAGAGCTCCAATACTAGAGAGACATGAAGGAAATCTCCAGGATAATGTTCTAGGGAGATTCCAAGACGGAGCTTTGAAACCCTTCCTATACATTGCTGGTGCAAGCATAAACACTCTGGATTGTTGCTTGGCATTATCCACTAAAGCTACACGATGACGCAGCAATTTTACAACTTGGCTTATATTCAACAGAAATGCATGTACATGAAGACCAGAAGGCATATAGAATAATGCTTATAGCATCATTATTTGTAAATAACCAAATTTACAAATGATGAAAACAATCAAATGTCCATTAATAGCTATATGCTTTTAAAAAATTGAGGTTGAGTCATAAAGTGGAATACTACCCAATGATTGGAAGAAGAAATACTTGTCAACACAGAGAAACATGAATGAATCTCACAGATATAATGTTGTGCCAAAGAAGCCAGGTACAATAGAGTTACATGCTTTATGATTCCATTTACACAAAGTTCAAAACCAGGAGAAATTAATCTATATGGATAGAAGGCTGAATAATGCTTGCCCTTTGGCTAGGGAGTGTGGAGTGGGGTTGAATGGCGGGACATGAAGAGGCTTTAGAGGAGCTGATAACGTTCATTCCTTTATTATTAGTTTCTATTTTTTAGAGGCAAGATCTTTCTCTGGCAAAGTTCTATTTCTTGTTCTCAGTTGTATACATATACCCGGTTGGTTTGCTTTGTAAAAATCCACTGGGCTATTCCCCTGTGATTTGTGTACATTTCTCCATAAATGTTATATTTCCATGAAACATTGACCTTAAAAAGTAGGACAAATACTAGAGAAAGGTAACATATAAGAGGAAAGGGTAAGGAAAGAAGCTAAAGGAGTTTAATGTCCTTGTATTGCTTATGTAAAGTTTAACAGTGCTGATGTAATTTAGACTTTGTTAAGACAAGCAGGCACATTAAAAACTTAAGGCCAACAGCTAAAATAATCATAACAGAATGGATAACTTTCAAATGAGTAAATATAAAAAGGTGATATGCAAGACAAATCAAAATAGAAAAGAAGAAAAAAACAGAAACCAAAAACGGATTGCAAACTGAAAGCGCAAAATAAGATGGTAGAAATAAATGCAAATATATGGGAGACATCAGCATGTGGAAGGTAATTGAAACCACTAGAGAAAATGAGATTTCTCCCAGGGAGAGCTAGTACATTGAGAAGAAAAGGGGCCCTACAACAGAATTTAAGGAAACAAAAAGATGAAAGGTCTAAATTGAAGAAGACAAATCCACAAGTGAAAATGGGAAATCACCCCTAGAGAAATAGGAGGAAGAATGAAGCAACTCCATCAGCATCTGTCTGAATAAGATATTTTTTAAAGTAGCATCATCTGCTCAAATTAATTACAATAACAACAAAGACAACCATCCTACAGATACTTTGATAAGTAGGGTGACTGTCATTTAAATTAAAATTAGATTTTTTTTTTAGTGTGAAAGGGTATGTTAATTAGACAGAATGCTGGGACAATAGGTATAACAAACTACCCACCCAAACTAGGATATACCGTCATGCTATAGCACATCTCTTTCTTGTATATTTAAGCTATTCTTACTGAAAATTATTCTATTCATCTCAATACAAAGGTAACATTGACTGTGAGAGTACCAATACATATACAGGTATGCTTAAAGGAAAAAAATTCCTTCTAATGATAAAAAGTTCTTCCAGAAAGTAATGTTTATTTTAGGATATGACTCACTGATAATTGTATGCCACCAATTATATGTGAGTGGAAAGTCTAACAATGGACAGGCCAAATTCTTTAAAAGTCTTAATTCCTGGCTAGGGGCGGTGGCTCACACCTGTAATCCCAGCACTTTGGAAGGCCGAGGCGGGCGGATCACGAGGTCACGAGATGGAGAGCAACCTGGCTAACGTGGTGAAACCCCGTCTCTACTAAAAATACAAAAAATTAGCTAGGCGTGGTGGCGGGTGCCTGTAGTCCCAGCTATTCAGGAGACTGAGGCAGGAGAAGGGAGTGAACCCGGGAGGCAGAGCTTGCAGTGAGCCAAGATGGCGCCACTGCACTCCAGCCTGGGCGACACAGCGAGACTCCATCTCAAAAAAAGGGTTAATTCCTAAAGGAATGGAAGGCACAAAAGATAGAGGCTAAAATCAGAGTCCCATAACCACAGAGGTCAGGCACCCTCTTTTTCTTTTTCTTTCTTTTTTTTTCTTTTTTCTTTTTTTTTTTTTTTGAACTGACACCTGGCAACACAGTGGTTCCCAAATATATCTGAAAAATACTGTGCTAAGTAAAGATTAATAGATGTTTTTTGCTTGTTCACTTTAATGCTAGAATTTCTCATAGCCTTTAGTATATTTTTTCAATGAATTTTATTCTGTATATTTGAGGTTTACAACATGATATTACAGGGTATACACAGGTTATAGTGAAGCAAATTAACATATCTGTCATTTCACATAGTTACTTTTCTGTGACAAGAGCAGCTAAAATCCACTTATTTAACAAAATCCCCTGACACAATACAATTTTATTATCTCTAATGCTTATGTTGTACATTACGTCTCTGGACTTGTTTGAGATTTTGGGAAATAGAGGGTACGGTAAACAGCACAGCATAAATGTAATTATAACCAAAGAATTTTCTTTTTCCAGACACTATCCAAGGGCTAGCCTTTCATGAATAACACTTCAGGGAACATTGGTATGGGCACTAATAAATGTCCTTTGCCAAAGCCATTTTCCATGTGCAGTTGAAGAATATTTGACCAGGAGTGGGAGGATATCAGGGTGGTCCTAGCTCCACAATACTAGGCATGAAACTTAAACTGCCATTCAACTTTCCAAGCCTCCATTTTCCCCTAAATTTAAGAAGTTTAACCAGATCATCTCTTAGGTAATAGTTGGCTCTTTAATTATGTGGTTTTATGATTTGGATAACTAACCAGCATCTAGACATCCCCTAGAACAAAACTGTTTAACACTTTTCATCAGGGGACTCTTGTCCTGTACTTATTTAAGAGACTGAAAGGCCCTCAGCTGTACTACATTCCTAGTGAATCTCACCCCAAGGGTGTGATTATTTTTTATTATCTCATGATAGGCACCCTTTTGTCACAATTTGTATCTTAATTTATGTCACTTTCCCATTAATTATGATGTCTATTTAACATCAATTAAGATACTGCAACATTAATTTACCAAGACAGTTGCTCAGTTTGCTGGGAATTTTGTTTTTAACATCTACTCTAAGGTTATTTCTGGAAAAGTTAAGAACCTCTGATGTACCGCAGCATCACAGAATCTAAATCTGGGTACCATCCTCTCTTGAAAACTACACCGTCTGAAAAGAAGAATCATCGCTCAAGGTGGTAATCCTTTTAGAGGAAAAACAAAACAAAAAAACAAAAACCCTGCCAGGTATTTGTCTCCTGAAAAGGATAGTTCAAAGGAGATTTTACTAAGAAAAGTTGAGAGTTAAATCCAAGAAAACATAGCTCCATAAGAAAATGACTTTTAAAATCTTCACATTTTTATCTATAGCTATGAAATAAATAATCTCCATTAGAAGTATAAGAATCAAAACTTATTTAAATTTCAATCAAATTAAGCACTCAGGAACAAGCTGAAGAGAATATTCTTTCCTTGGCTCCCAAGAAATCTATGATTTTCATAATGATGTGATGACTAGTATGAATGTAGCTCTAGTGAAAACAAGAACATAGAGGATCCATTATAGATCTGAAGCCTAAGAGAGCAATGGCAGCCATGAACCTCCCCAAGGAACTAGTGCTTCCTACCTGGAAGTACTCTTTGCCCCGTCTGCATTCTTGTACCCTGAGAAGTCATCTAGAGTCTGATTTTTATCATGTAGAAATCCATACGTAGGCACATATTAGTGAATCACATACAAAATAATGAACTAGGCAGATCTGTATTTCATGATTTGACCTCTTTCTCTGAGTAATAATTCTAAATTGCAAACAAATAAAATTCTGTAAGCTACTCATGACTTTTGTGATTTAGATATACTCATAACATTAAAGTCCTGTGTATATATGAGTTCTATTGTCAATATCACCACTATTACAAATAAAAAGCTCCTTTAACTTTTACCAATGAAATACAAGATTCACTAAAGAATGCTATTAAAATTGCATATCCTGGATCATCAGGAGGCCCAGCACATGTAATTTTGTTGTGATGGACAGCCTAAAACAACCACACTGAGGCCCTTACCTTGTGAGCAAAATGACCAAGTAATAAGCTGTCAGTAACTGAAGTATTTGCATCACTTTCCAAGATGTCAATTCCAAAATCTCTGCATGAATAAACTTGGAAGTTTTTCAGGCGAAGATTGCTACTTCTAAAAATCTATAAAATACAGCACGTTACAGCAAAGGTCTGAGGCTTGGTTTTTCTTGCAGACTTCCTGTAGTTTTTTAAATTATTGATTAAGTATAAAGAAGCACGCTATATTGCATTAAAGCACCTTTTGTCCATCAATATCAGTACAGGTATCCTAAAGTTGCTGTGAGGTCAGCACTAATGAGTCTCCTTTGGGAACACCTCTTTGTACTTTTCATTTTTCCTCATAATAACCAATATATTTAAAAGATCAATGTGATTTCTCCACATATCTAAAATAAACTTGGAGTGGCCAAATCACACAAAGGTAACAGAGAAATCATCACACCCAAGAATTCTAGTGCTTAACATTTTCTGCAATGTATTATATATTAACCCATATTGTCAGAAGATTGCAAATATGAAATAAGTAGCTCAGCATGACTACAGATTCACAGTTATGTACATATATGTTTATGATAACCCAAACAGGGGTCATGTAACAACAAAATTAGGTTGGTAGAGTTGTAAGCTCCCTACTTGCTATGGTTTAAGCCTGTCCCCCAAAAAGCATGTTTTGGAAACTTAATCCCTGATGTAAGTGTTAGGAGGGGTGTAGGTCATGAATGGATTAGTGCTGATTACAAAAAAACTTGGGGCTGTGAGTTCTATCACTTGCTCCTTCTTTGCCTTCTTTGCCTTTCTGCTATAGACTGATGCAGCAAGAAGGTCCTCAGCAGATGCTGGCCTCTCAATCTTGGATTTCCAAGCCTCCAGAATCATGAGCTAATAAATTTCTGTTTATTATAATTTACCCAAATGTTATTATTCTGTTACAGCAGCACAAAGGGACTAAGACACCACTGGTCTGGGAGACAGAGTTGTGCTTATGTTTATGTCATTGACCAATTTTTTGCTATTTTTATTTATTATTAATACATAATGACCCATTTTAATTTTTGTAAGTAGTATGAGGTAGGATACAACTTAATTCTTTTGTGTGTGACTATCTAGTTTTACAAGCACCATTTGTTGAAAAGACTATATTTCCCACATTGAATGGTCTTGGTGTCCTTTGTCAAAAATCATGTTTATAGATGTATGGGTTTATCTCCAGACTCTCACTTCTATTTCATTGACATATATGTCTGTCTTTGGGCCCATATACCACACTGTCTTGATTATTGTTGCTTTGTAGCAAGTTTTAAAATAGGGAAGGATAAATCCTCTTCATTCTTCTTTTTTGGTATAGTTCAAGGGAAGTTTACTTTTTAAATTTGCTGCTATTATGTTATTTAATTTCTGCCTTATTCTTCACTATAAAAGTGCAATTCCAAGAATATTTTTTATTATTCAAACTTTTTGATTGATCAAATTTGAGTGCACAAGAGTTCAAGCTGTAGTTCTGTATTTTTTTCCTTCACAGGTTTAGCATTTCTGATTGCAGAACTTCAAACAATGGCTTTAATAGCATCTTTTAATATTTTCATTTTACTAGATTATTCCCTCTAGAACACGGCTATTGAAGAGCAGGGAGACAGAGTTTAAGCCCCTGCAGGTATAAATTACTTCGCTGCACAAGAAGGCACTCAACAAATGTTTCCACTAGATTTGTTACCCCTACAATATTTATAGTGTTCATGGGAAGCATTTTATAAAATTAAATGAGAACAAAATACTAAATACATTTTGGACTCCACCTGTTAGCTATCCTAATTATATATTTTTGGGCTTTCTTCATCCACAATTATCTTTCTTTTGTTGGATATATGAAATAAATGTTTGACTTCCTTATTGTGACATTATTATATGTTTGTATTCTATTTCCTGGAAGCTCTACAAACATATTTCTTCATCTATATATATTATGCTCCAGATTTCTAGGCAGAGACAAAGTGTATGTAATTTTGTCTGTATTGCATCAAATAGTGGCCCTGAATAATTTTTATATGTTGCTGTTAATGGTAAGCATGCAAAGCTTCCTTATAAGAAAATCACTGGGAAAATGAAGAGTAAATGATTGAACCTTTTCTTTTCCTTTAAGAAAAAAATAGAAAAAAATTTAGCTTATTGACTAAAGTAAGAATAGTGTCTTGAGCTAGAAATGTTTGTGTTCCAATGACAAACAGTGCTTTTTCTTAAGACTGGGGCATGTATTCTTCAGGATATTGGGACATCAAATGCACAAGTTCTGGAGTCTAAATTCTGCACTTGGTTGTACTACTAACCAATTGTGTGACCTTTGACAAGTCCCTTCCCCTTCTTAGCCTTAATTTCTATCTCTAAGTAGGGATGGAAGGAAGGAATAGGTAACCTCTATGATCTCTCCTGATTATAAATCTCTATGATTCCGTTGTTCTCTACTAGGGTTTCCAAAAAACACACAATGGAGAAAATGACCTAACCCTGGATTAGTGACTAGGAATTTGTTTAACAGCTATTCTACAAGCACCTATGATCCATTGGTGCTTTAAAATTGTGATAGCACAGCAATACTCCCCTTAAGGGCAAGTCATTCCCATTTAAGTAGATAGGCATAATGAATTGCTGTGAGAAAACAAGCGACAGTTTTAATTTAAAAAATAGCAACAATAACTACAAAAAAACTTACCTGGGCGCCTCCTGCACTTTCCCAAACTGTGAAGCTCTGCAACAGGGTGATGCCAGTGACTTTATCCCAAGGTAGTTGAAATTTAGGGTATACAAAGAGACCATACCTAAAAAGTGAAACAAACAATGAAATTAAGCCAATTTTTATGTTTCTAACTTCCTCCTTTTTCTTATTGAAAAATACAAAGTAAAAGTAACGTATTAGGGAGAGTGAAGGTACACAGAATCTGTGACCCTCCCCCTGACTGTTCTTGCCCATCCCTCAGCCCTCCCACTTTTACCCTCTGTGACCTACTCCTGAATCCCAACAAAATGCAGATTACTCCAGAGCCCAAGCCCACCAACCTCCCAGGGGCTCTGCATATTTTTGGAAGTTTAATTGCTCTCTCCGTTGAATTCTCTCTGGCCACAAAAGGTACATTCTGTCCTTGTGCCTTTTCATGTGACTCTCTTCTCTTTACCATCAAACTGTTACGAGTTGGAAAATAATGCTAACACAATTATATACAAAAGCCAAGACATGGAGGCAGCCAAGATGTCCATCAATAGGTTAATGGCTGGGGAAAATGTGGTATATACTTGCAATGGAATATTATTCAGCTTTTAAAGAGAAGGAAATCCTGCCATTTGTGACAATGCAGATAAACCTGGGGGACACTGTGCTGGGTGAGGTAAGCCAGACACAGAAGAGCAATAGTACATCATATCACTTAAATGAGAAATCTAAAATATTCAAACTTATAGAAGCAGAGAGTAGAATGGTGGTTGGCAGGGGCTAGGAGGAAGGGAAAATGGGAAGTATTAGTCAAAGGGTACAAAGTTTCAACTATGCAAAATGAGTAAGTCCTAGAGATATACTGTACAGCAAAATGCCAAAGTATACAATACAGCAAAATTAACAATACTGTATTCTATATTTAAAATTTTGCTAAGAGGTCAGATTTTGTGTCAAATGTTCTTACAGTAATAATAGTAATTCAAATAAAGAGGGCTGGAAGAAAGAGGTGATAGATATGTTTGCATAGATGGTGATGATGGTTTCAGGGGTGTATACTTATCTCCAAACTCATCAAGTTGTATACATTAAATATGAACAGCTTTTTGTGTGTCAATTATACCTCAAAAAAGCAGTTTCAGAAAATACACAGGAACATCACCAAATCTTGAACAAATGCCAAAAGTGCTCTCATTGTGAGCATTCTACAGAAAAATGTGAAATCGTAAGACTTACAGCCAAAATGTAGATGAATTTCCCCAAAGTTACCTGGTACAAGAATGTGCAACGTTCTGAGTGAAGGAAAGAAGTGGAGCTTGTGATGTTTGGTTGGTCACGAGATGGAAAAAGTAGCCATAGCCAGCACCACACACTCTGTTCCCCTACAGAAATTAGGGAGAGTTAAAAAATAGTTACCCCATGTATGATAAGGTTGCTGGAAAGAAAGACCTTTGTTTGTACTCATCCCACTTTTATATTCACTTTCTGCCAAAGTACATTAAAACTCTATTATAGACTCATTTATTGTTTTTTTCCTTTTGGGAACAAAAATATTGATATGGTTTGGATCTGTCCTCCTGTCCATATTTCACGTTGAATTGTAATCCTCAGTATTGGAGGTAGGGCCTGGTGGGAGGTGATTGGATCATGCGGTCAGTTTCTTGTGAATGGTTTAGCACTGTCCCCCTTGGTACTATTCTCACCATAGTGAGTTCTCATGAGATCTGGTAGTTTAGAAGTGTACAGCACCTTGTGGCCCCCACCTTGTCTTGCTTCTGTTCCTGCCATGTAAGGTGCCTGCTCCTGCTTTGCCTTCTGCTATGAGTAAAGGCTCCCTGAGACCTGAGACCTCCCCAGAAATTGATGCTTCCATGTTTCCTGTATAGCCTGCAGAACCATGAGCCAATTAAGTCTCTTTTCTTTATAAGTTACCCAGCCTCAGGTATTTCTTTATAGCAATGCGAGAATGAACTAATAAAAATATTGTCATTCTTCTTCCTTCAGCCAGCTCAACTAGACTGCAATTTGCCCATCTTAATAACTGGTTTCTCATGTTCAAGCCTCCTTCTATATTCCCACAGTGAGTTTACTTATGACATCTAAGATTCTACTCTTTGGTGAATGCAAGAGTATATGGTAGCTCTCCAAGGCAAAGGTGTACCTTGAAATCAAGCCCACACAATGTGTTCTCTCTGGATCTTTGAACAAATCAATGATTTGTCTATGGGCTGAAGGCCACATGATTTGACCAGTCATGACTTAGTTCCAAGACAAAATGACTGATTTCAAATAAAGCTCTAATCTCATCAAAGTGCTCTTGTCCTGAATAGACTATTAATTCACCTTGATATTTCTTTATAGGTCTTACTATCTAAATAATTTCATGTATTTTATGTGTTCATATAAAATCTGACTTCCATATGAGTTTGGGGATCTAATTCTGATCAAACTGAACACAATGAGGTTATCTTTATAAATTCAATTAAGTGCCTATAATATGTTCATCCCTATGCAATATAGTCTTAAGACAGAGTAAAAAACTGACTTCCTAAAGGTTGAAGACTGTATACAGATGTATTTTTTTTTTTTTTTTTTGGCCTACCCAATGTTCACGTTTTTTGTTTCCAACATGTTCAAACCAAGAGACTTAATAAAAAATTCAGACTTTCAGCTTTTCTGAGCCCAAATTCCTGTGAGGTAGCTACGGGTCAGCTGAAGATAAGAAAGGCCTGCCTTCTTGGACTATGGATCATTTTTCCACAGTCCTCACCTTTCCTGTTTCACTCATTTATGATGCCTGCCTAGTCGCTGCAGTATTTGAATTTGCAACCTCAACTACAGGCAACATAGTAAATAACATGTTGGCTATTCTATGAAAGTTCTATTTCTGCTTTCCTGAATCACATCTGAGTTCTCTCAGTATCACACTCTCACATCTCAAGGATCCCAAGCCCTCTCTTGACCATCAGGGAGAAAGAACTCTGAGAAAAATCAGGGGCCCTATCAGGCTGCTGCACTGGAGTGATGCTATTAGTGGGAGGAACGAAGGGCCAATCGATCAAGCCATGAGACTACTTCCTTTGTGCCCACGTGCATCTGACCTCTCTCAGCCTGAGTGGCTGTACAAAGCCAAGATGCCCATGTCTACCTGGAGAACAGAAGTTAAGGAACAGGCTGCTCAGGCATAAGCCCTGTGCTACATGGATGAAGGGAGTCTCCAGTGCTCCCACATGATTCATCCCTGATCACCTGGGGGTTTTCCATGGTCTGGCTGGTAGGAGACAAGGAATGCCTGGAGCGTCCTCCTTGAAAGTCACTCAATCCCGGGAACACAAATTGTGGGGCTTGGAGATCTCATCCTGAACACTGGCAGCAGGGTCACAGTAAAGATAATGGGGAGTCATAAGGGCTATGACACTGTGCCACTCAACAAGACATTAAATGCCTTTCTTTAAAAAACAATACTTCAGTGCAGCCCTCTATGCAGGGCTCAGTGGGGACTATGCTGTGAGCATCGCCTTGGAACAGTTTCTTAAACTTTAGTGTGCAGCCTGGTAGACTTGTCATATTTAGCAAATAAAAACACAGAGTGCCCAGTGAAATTTAAATTTTAGATAAAAAATAAAATACTTTGGTATAAGTGTGTCCCAAACACCATCTGAAATTTAAATTTGACTAGATATGCTGTATTTTATCCAGCAGCCTTTACCTGGGGGTATATTAGCCAAAGATTTTCAGATATTCTGATTTAGTAGGGGGGTGATGAGGAAGGGATAAGGGACAGTATTCTGTACTCTTGGGCATCACAGAGTGCTCCGATAGGTCTGCTGCAGGTGATATTTTGATCCCATTTTGAGAACTGCCTCTCTAGAGGTGATTGAGAGGGTAACGCTAAGGGTTACTAACATTCCTAGGAGACATTAAAAGAGGAGAGAAACACTAGAAAAACCATTTCCTGGTGAAGCTTTTTGCCATGAGTTGCTTTGGGAACCCACTGCAAATTGAAGCCACTGCTGAAAACTGAAGGAGGATAGAGACCTAGAAATCAGGGGGAGAATCCATTGCTAGGTACCCAGCAAAAGCATTGCCCAGTCAGTGCAAGTTATACTTATGTTGGATTTTTTTCTTTTCCTTAGAATTATTTATTTTTTGAAGTTATGATGGAGTAGAATAGTAACACTCACAGTGAAAATCTACAGAGAAGACACTACACTCCAGGTACTGGATTTTAGAGTCTCATTTATTTTTACAATAGTTTTATGAGTCTTGTATTATTATTACAATTTCATAGCAAAGAAACTGACGCTCAGAGATGTTGAGTAACTTTCCCAAAGTCACAGAGCAAATAGTTGTCAGAGCCAGCTCCATCCAAGTCCAAGCCTGGAAAAGTTAGAGACTAGAGTAGAGAAATGAAGGTAGGACCCAAAGGCAGGATGCCCAATAATAGGAGGCAAGTGAAGAAACATGAACAAGAGAGTACAAGGTGAAGCCTTGTCACCAGGTCACAGGCAGAACAGGGATTTACTGTGGCCTCCCCAATAGTGGAGACAACATATTGAACAACATCCTTTGCAGAAGTCAGTGTATCATGGACATTCAAGCAAGGGAAATTCCAGACAGAAATTAACTGTCCAAGTAAGCCAGCTCCTAGAGGTGTACATCTATAGTCACCAGAAAAAAAAAGGGGGGGGGAATTAATCCTTAAGGCACCGGGGGTAGTGTTTGATTCCTCCAAATCTGGAGAGCATTTTGCAGGCCAGATTTAACTAAAGAGTTGCTCTTTCCACACCCCAAATCCAGAGAATGTAAAATCCTTCTCATTCTCACCACACGGGGAAAAAAGCATGCACAGCTTAGAGTGCACAGAGAGATACATGGGTAGGGGTGTGGGACATTTCCCAAGAGTAGGAAGAAGACAAGACATTTTGAAGAGTACATTGAAGGAGGACAAGGGTTCTGAAATTTCAGCATTATGGAGATCGAGTGTTACTAAGGCTCAGACATGTTGATGAGGACTGGCTTCTGACACAGGAATTTTGAGCAATGACAGATGAAAAGACTGAGATTATCTGCAGTTGTCATCTACTATCAGTGCAGACAATAGGGCTATGGACTGGATGCAGACAAGGATTAGAATTTAATGAGAAAGTTCTGACCTATCTAAGAACAGGCTCTGGCACTAGCCTTTCACACAGCTCGGGGAGTTTTACTACATCCTCAGCAAGGATGGATTGAGAGTGAAGGCTCCACACCCTTTTACTTGTAGCTATTCTGTGTTTCTTTATCTTTAGACTAAGTCAATTCATTTCATCCTATGGCTTCAGTCATTCTAGACTAATATTTTTATTGACTTTAATTTCCAAATGAAAGGACTTTAGGTGTTTTTTTTTTTTTTTCCTTTTTTCTTTTCTCTTTTTTATTTTTTATTTTTTTGAGATGGAATTTCACTCTTGTTGCCCAGGTTGGAGTGCAATGGCACGATCTTGGCTCACCGCAACCTCCACCTCCCGAGTTCAAGCGATTTTCCTGGCTCAGCCTTCTGAGTAGCTGGAATTACAGGCATGCACCACCATGCCTGGCTAATTTTATATTTTCAGTAGAGATGGGGTTTCTCCATGTTGGTTAAGCTGTTTTTAAACTCCTGACCTCTGGTGATCCGCCCACCTTGACCTCCCAAAGTGCTGGGATTATAGGCATGAGCCACCATGCCCGGCCAACTTTAGGTATTATTAAGGGTAACTCTCTGAACCTGGATGATCCACTGGCAGTGATAATATAGCAGCACCCCCAACAGGAGAAGAATTTGAAGACCCTGTTCCTTCCTGAATGTACCACATGTTCCAGAAGGAAAACACACACACACACAAATATTCAGCCAAGCAAAGATAGTACGGGGGAGAAAACTGAAACAGATTGCTCTTAACCCAATAACGCTCAATTTGCTGCCTTGTGTGACAGAAAGAACCAATGCCTTAACCCCTGGAGTCCTTCAATTTTGGGGGAGGTGTGAGTCAGGGCCAGAGTTCCCCTGACACTGGAAGCCTGACCAGCAGGCAGCAGCCAGGACCTGGTCAGGGAGGCCAGCACATGCTGACACAATTGCCCCGGGCTGCTTATTTAGCTTTAGCTTCAATTCACTGTGGGTCCCAAAGGTTCTTACGCTGGGCATTTATAAATAGACAGCCTTTTCTTCCTCATTTTTCATTCAGTTACAGGATGTTTTGTTCCTTTGTGGACTAATTGGCCCAGTCTCCCCTGCACTTCATTATTTAGGAGTCTGAGCAATTCTCCAATTTCCTAAAAGCACTTAGAATTCTAATCACATGTCTCACCTACCACAGGGTACTCACCAAAAGTGACTTTTGCCCTAGTACCATAGCATTTATGGCACATCTGGGTGATCACATATAAACACTTTCCAAGCGCATTTATAGGTGGGCAGGAGACTACAACTTTGGTCCTCTGTTAGCTGATAAGACTCACTTTTCTTACAAAAGCGCTTGAACAGTCAGATCACATTGAGTATTAAGATGAATCACTATCCAAGATGCTAACATGACTTCAAAGAATCAGGTCCATTTCTAAGACTTCAATGGTCTTAGGGTGGCCTAGAATAGAGTACTGGTTGTCAATCAGGGATGACTTTATTCCCTAGGGAACATTTAACAACCTCTGGATACATTTTTTATTGTAACAACTTGGAAGGATGAAGAAGAGAGAAGAGGGCTACTGGTATTCAGTGCATAGATACCAGGGATGCTCTTATACAGAGGATAGCCTCAATAACAAGGAATGACCCAGTCCAAAATGTCAATGTTGACGTAGTTGAGAAACCTTGGTCTATAGTCTACACTGGAGTCACATATTAGCAAAATAACCCACACCCGTTTTCCAGTATCCCATCTCTAAATTTTGATGAAAAGACGAGCCTAAATATGAAAACATGGTTAATTACAATAAGAATGCTTTAATAGTCTTTACTAGGAAACTATTCATATCATTTAAAACTATTAGATGAGGCATCAGGCATTCCCATTTAAAAAAAACATTTATTAGCATTAAATCAGCTATCTCAATTTTTCTCTTGTGCTAGAAAACAGAGTATGCACTCCTGCTTCTTGGCCTCAAGAAGAATCACTGTCCCTTAGTTGGCAAATACGAGTGCCCATTGTATCTCTTCAGCCCTTGCAGATACACAAAGAAATACCACAGCTGTTGTTCTCAGTCACGATTACACAACACAAACTTTCCCCAGGGAAGTGAAACTCCACCTTTTCTAGGTGTGTCTCTCTGTACCCATGAACCTGGGGAAAGGTCAGAAGTACATAATAACCGAGGGCCACAGAAGGGGGCTTCTTAAGCACCCACCTTGACTGCAAGCATACAATGAGAAATGTGGACTGGAGGCTAAAAGTGATCATCTCACTTGTCCACGCAGCTCTATTTCATTACCAGGGAAATGCTATTTCATTATCAAGATTTTATGAGGAAAGAAAAGATTCTTACATTTCAAAAATATATTCCAAGGACTGCATCCTTATTCATCACCTTTGCCAGCCAGATGCTCAGAAAGCACGTTTCCCTGAATAAATGGGTTTGTTGAATCATCTGCTCTACTGCCATTAGCATTTATGGCACATCTGGGTGATCACATATAAACACTTTCCAAGTGCATTTATAGGTGGGCAGGAGACTGCAACTTTGGTCCTCTGTTAGCTGATAAGACTCACTTTTCTTACAAAAGAAGCACTTGAACAGTCAGATCACATTCCTTCGTGGCCCTTCTTACTCTCAACTCCAATTGTGTATGCTACAAATGATTCATGAGGAAAAACCACATATTTATGCAGGCAGCTGGCAGCTTGCGGGGAAGGTTTTAAGGCAAGCAGGGAACTTTGTGTGGAAATCAATTCTTTGCGGAAGTCAATGTATTATGGACATTCAAGTAAGAGAAATTCCAGAGAGAAATTAACTGCCCAAGTAAGCCAGCTCCTTGAGGTGTACATCTATAGTCAGTAGAAAAAAAGTGAGTTAACCCTTCAGGCAGCTCTTAAATATGCATTACCTATTGAGTGGGAAAAGCTTGAGAACTGAGGCTGGGCCTTCAAACACAGAATTCCTTACAAAATTGATTCACAAACCAGAACAAATTCTCCTCAAATTAAATGCATGTCTCCAAAGGGCTTTTCTTCAGAGTTTTTCCACAGACTATCCTAAACAGGGGTCTGGTCATAGGAAATTTCCAACACCTACATAAACATGGGAGACTCTGAGCTCTGGAAGTGGGCAGTCCCTTGCTGTTTGAGAGCAAAGACTTCCCAGCCAGAGAGAATGAGAACAGGTTCACATAGCTTACGTCTTCTGGAAACATGCAGCCTCTTGACAGATAACAAGGAGCTCCTGTCACAGGAGTCCGAGACTCCGGTGCTAGAGTTGCTGAGGGAAGACAGCCTGGGCGTGAAGTGTTCTAAGAAGCTACAGGTGATGCACGAAAGAACCACCATCAACTTGCTTTTGGAAAGCATGGCAAAGGCCTATTTAAGAAATGTACCAGGGAATGCCACAGGCCCCTGGAGACTCAAGCGCATACCACTCATTGGTCCTCACTGGCAAGAAGGTACAAAGCTCAGGTTTTGCTTTTCAATGAAACTGCCCTAGACTCACCTCAGCTGCAGGCTGGGCAGGGAGACAAGCAGACCACCTGTGGCTATCAAAACTAAAAAGGAATATCACGCTTGAAATTTATTTGCATCATGCCGGTTGAAGGTAAGTGAACTGCGAAGGTGACTGACTGCAAGCCCAGGTGAATTCCTTATGTTGTGGCTGAGAGTTTGGTCCTGGCTCTGCATCAGGGCAATTTGGGAATAATATGAAACCACAAACCATTGCACAGACTTAAGAATCATATCCCCTGCCTACCTACCTGCCAGGTCAGAGATTTCAAGGTCAGACTCAGGTATGTGAGGAGAGAGAGTTTAGGCTTTCAGAGTTGGTTGCCCAAACATTAGGCCATCTTCTTCAAGTCTAAATAAATGCATTTATTTAATTAATACTATCATACCAAAGTCGTGTCCTGGCCTTGGTACAGCTCCATGACTATGGTTATGGTTATGTTATCATTGGAGGGAGCTAGATGAAGAGCACACAGGAATTACCTTATTTAATGTAGCTTCTCATAAGTCTGAAATTATTCTAAAATTAAAAGTTTAAAATCAAGAAAAATCTGAATTAATCAGAATTTTCTATTACATCTCTTTCTGTTCCACATATTATACATGTACACACAAATACATGCACACATACACACACACCTTGTTATTGTGGAAGCCTCCTTATTATCCCTTTGGAATGAAGGTATATTTCTAAAATATGTTCTTCAAAGTACTCTGTATATTATCCACACAGGACACAAGCAACACTAACTCAGCCAAGCATGGTGGCTCACATCTGTAATCCCAATACTTTAGAAAGCCAAAGTGGGGAGATCACTTGAGACCAAGAGTTTGAGACCCACCTAGGGAACACAGGTTTTTTTCACGTATGCCCAGTTATCACCTATGTCTTTAAGTAATGGCACATCACAGACAATAGAATACGAAAAAAGACTGAACAACAGAAAGCCAATGGCACAACTGAAAAACTGGACTAGACTTTGCAAGATTTAATGCTGACAGGCCAACAGAATCTAAATGCTTCCACTGACTAAACTTATTTTTCAGTCATCAAAATGATTTTAGAACTTTGGAACTTGTTCTTTGCTTTCCTTTTTCTTCCCCCATATAATTTGGTTATAGATTTATACCTTCATTCATTATATTAAACACATTTTTTGAGCAACTACCATGTTTTAGACATTGTGCTAGCGTCTGAAAGCTAATGAAAATAGAATTAGAACTTTAAGGTCACCAATGATGAATATGTCAGGAATATACCTAAAGAATCTACATTACTAGTTTAACCTACTAAAACTCCATTCTCAAAACAGATACATTGTATTTTTTTTCTAATTTTGAAAAGTGGATACAAGAGTAAGAAAGTAAATGAAGGGAAATGGAAAGCATTGGAGGGACAGCAAGCAGCTGCTTGTGGAGTCAATTGTTCTGTTGCTGAATGGGTATTATTCTACAGGTCATTTTGCAAGACTCATGCAACCCACAGCTTTTCAGATTACCCTCTGGTTCTCTGCACCTGCAGCCACCTCAACCCTTCTTCTTGTCAGCCAGTGGCCAGCACTCCTGTCCAGAAGACCACATACTACCCAGTGAGACAAGGACATTCCAGCTTCACACAGCAGGTGAGCTGGACAACCCCGAGGGTTTACTTTCCTCTAGGCATTTGATGTAGTCAACATTATGCTACTCAGAAAAGTACACAAAAACATGGTTTCTTAAGCCCAAAAGCTCGCAGACATAGAAAGAGCACATAGGAACTCTTTTATTTATTCTTGTAAGTCTGAAATTATTTTAAAAGTAAAAGTTTAAAATAACAACAAAGAAAAATCCTAATTAGCATTAGGATTTTTGGCCTGTAGTGGCCAAACAAGTTAAATGCAGCTCCAGCTGTCCTAGGTCTGGGGTCTGGGTTCCTACAGTCCATGTAGTTCTGCTTCCTTTGCTTACTGGCATATTAGCCACTCCCATTAGGCACCTAAAATGGTGTGTAAGTGCTGTGCTTGGAACAAACGTAATTAAGAATCTAAGGAAGGTTGACGAGATAACCACTACTTTTACTTCAGCTGAAGGTAATTAAAAACAGAAGATCAGTGAGAAAGAAGCTCATGCTCCGAGTTCCTCAGAAACTCAGCATAATGACATAGTGGATGCTCAGAGGAGTTTCCTGGAAGAGTGAGGCCTTTAACTCCTTTGATAGATGATCCACGGGATAAAATAATTAGAAAAGAAGAAACGAAATGGCCTGCCACTACTCTGATGCACTTGTTCACTCAGGTCTACAGCTACATTTTCCCCCAAAAAATTAATTTCTTAAATGTTTAAACAGAAATTTACCAAGAGAAACCAATGTTAAGTTGTACTAAATAATGGGACTTAAAAACTCAAGGTCATTGAAGTGGACTTCATCCTCCTGGAATCTGACATGACCTTATACACCTCATGACTCAGTTTTGAACACTGTTAAAGGACAAAATATGGCCCCATTAACATAGGAAGATAGTGAAGGTTTAGTAAGAAATTGGCATTGGAATCAAGAGAGACATAAATCAGCACCCAGAGTTGATAGTTCAGGGAGATATTTTAGTTTGCATTATCTATGTGACCAGGAAACGATCAATATCTACTTTGTTTTGCTCCATTATCTATTACTTCAAAAAAGTGTTTCCAGGAATCCTGAGAGGAATGCTTATCTTTATCCTAAATAACTTGTTTAATATAAAATTATACATTATTTTCTTGATACGAATATGCAGCAAGTAAACATTTCATACCACACCACCACTAATGCTGCCACCTTAAAGAACTTTTAGAGCAAGCTTATCCAACCCACAACCCACAGGTAGCATGCAGCCCAAGATGGCTTTGAATGTGGCCCAACACAAATTCATCAACTTTCTTAACACATAATGAGATTTTTTTTTTTTAATTTTTTTTCAGTTCATCAGCTATCATTAGCCTTAGTGCATTTTATGTGTGGCCCAAGGTAATTCTTCTTCCAGTGTGGCCCAGGGAAGCCAAAAGGTTGGACACCCCTGACTGAGAAAGAACTTTATGCCCTCTCAGTTCTGGTCTTCCTGGTGGAGCTGAAGATCTTACCTCTATAACATTGGTGGGGCTGCGGATATAGATGCCAGATGGTGTCAACATTTCAGGATTGGAGAGTCCCTCGGCACCAGAAACTCGGATGATCACATTGTTTCTTATTATATTTCCACGTCCTGACCAGTCTAATGTTTAAACAAACCCAGAGAATCCACAAACATAATTGAAATGTACACAACTCAACACTCTTGATTCTACTAATACGCATCGGAGTTCACATATGTATTTCATATATATATATATATATATATATATATATATATAATAGTATGCACAATAAACTTAAGAGACCTAACATTTTGCCATGAGGCTTGTCTATAAAATATATGACAATTTTAAATACAATGTAATAGATTTAAAATCAATTTACATATTTACCATATTTCCTTCCATGAATTGCCTCCCAAGAGATATATCTCATTTCCATGCATGTCCCTGAGAACAAAAGACCCTGTTACTTGAGTATATTTCATGCCACTTAGGAAAACAAGAGATGCTGCAACACTACTACTTCTTTGGGTGTGGGTTGTTTTAATTTTGTTTTTGTGTTTTTATCTGTAAATCAGGAAAAGAGATACAGATCTTATGAACTCTTCAGTTCTAGAGTATCAGGATTCAGAAGTTCATTTTAAATAAAAAGAACAGAAAAATAGATGTTTTACTTTTGAGGAGGAGTCTAAGTGACTATCTCCACTGTTAAGTGCCACATATCCTGTGTCAACACCAACCCCATTCCTAGCTGTTCAAACTGGCAACCTGCTATCTGCATGCCCTCACCTTCCCTTGGAAGATCTGAAATGTCCTGGAGGAACAGGACGGACGATATCTAGGACCTTCACACCCAGATAACTGAGGTTGGAATAGAAGAGAATAGAAGAGCAGGCATGGGCCATGCTACTAGAGAAATTAGTCACTTAAGTGCTATCAATAAAGATCAGCCCCAAAGAACCCTTCATTACAAAGTATCTGGGCTTCCTCATGTCATTTCATGGGTCTGGGTTTGCATACTTGTTATGTGTGAGATTGAGGGCTTTACCTACCACACATCAATAAAAAAAATGTTAATTCTCTAACTTGGAATACAATAGATGTCAAAACCTTATAATTCACAACATTCAAGCACTAAAGGTTAAATTCCTCCTACAGGTTTTCTTCCTTGCGTAGTTAATATCTATTCCACATAATTGTTTTCTGCTAAGGTAATACTGTTAGGATAACTTTCTCAATTTCTCCTTGATGTTTCACCTTTTCCCTTGCACGGACAAATGTAGGAACAAACAAAGTCAATCCTACATCTGTTAGTTGACTTCCTGGTGGCTGTCCTTTTCTAATCAAAAGATTTTTCTGCACCTGATCACCTCAGTGACCCTTCGTTTTTATTTTTTATTTTTTATTTTTTTTATTATACTTTAAGTTCTAGGGTACATGTGCATAACATGCAGGTTTGTTACATATGTATACTTGTGCCATGTTGGTGTGCTGCACCTGTCAACTTGTCAGCACCCATCAACTCGTCAGCACCCATCAACTCGTCATTTACATCAGGTATAACTCCCAATGCCATCCCTCCCCTTTCCCCCCTCCCCATGGTAGGCCCCTGTGTATGATGTTCCCCTTCCCGAGTCCAAGTGATGTCATTGTTCAGTTCCCACCTATGAGTGAGAACATGCGGTGTTTGGTTTTCTGTTCTTGCGATAGTTTGCTGAGAATGATGGTTTCCAGCTGCATCCATGTCCCTACAAAGGACTCAAACTCATCCTTTTTTATGGCTGCATAGTACTCCATGGTGTATATGTGCCACATTTTCTTAATCCAGTCTGTCACTGATGGACATTTGGGTTGATTCCAAGTCTTTACTATTGTGAATGGTGCCGCAATAAACATACGTGTGCATGTGTCTTTATAGCAGCATGATTTGTAATCCTTTGGGTATACACCCAGTAATCGTTTTTTGTCTTTTAGAGCTAGAGTGTGTTTTAAAGCAAATGTATCTGATTCATATTTTCTCACTAGACAGTCTCCATCTCAGAATAGAACTTTTATAGCTTTTATCTCAACAGATTGTTCTTAAGTAAAACATATATTTTCCCACTGATGATACCAGAGAATTAAATATCAAACAGCATTTAACAAATACTGTTAAATATATTCTTACTTTCAGTGAAAAATTCTGATTTACTTTTTTATTCTGATAAAACTAGAGACCCTTTGTTCCTTAACTCATTCATTTCTTTCAACTAATAGATCTACAATGCACTAGTTAATATGCTAAATATTCAGGAGACAATGTCCTCAAGAAATCTGGTGGTAAAAAGACATTAATCAGATGACCAGAAATGTGGTATATAATTTTAAATTAAGAAGTACTGATTGGCGCTTAAAAAGCTTAAACAGAAGGACTTGTCTGGAGAGAGGATCTTGCAGGAGGAAAGTAAGTGGCATGAACAGAGCCAGAGAGCTTGTGCAAAGACCCTGAGGAAGGAAAAAGTATGGTCTTTTGAAGGAACTAAAATAAAATATTTTAGTGTCACTGCAGTACTAGGAAGAGAAAAAGAACAAGACAAGTTTACAGAAGTTAATAGAGACAAAAATCACTGAAGCGATCTTTTAAGTCTGGTGAAAAGTTTGGAATTCTATTTTAAAAGCAATAAGAAACTCAAAGGAGATAAGTGATATGATACAATTTGAGATTTTTAAGGATAATTTTGAGTTTTGCAAGGGGAATGAATTTTAGGAAACAGAAGGAGATACAGGTGATCAGTTGAAGATTCTGAAACATGGGCTTCTTCAGCAAGCCACAGGAGCTTGAATTCTATTAAGAAGAGAATTCCAGATTTTTAAATCCTTGGCCAACACCAAGTTTGACGGTCTGTAAGACTACACAAAGACATATGTATGTGACTTAGAATTATTGTGAAAATTACTGGTAGAAAACTTTAAAACTTCCCATTATATACTTATTAACCTGACCTAATCTTTAAAAAATCAGTATCCTATAGGTAAAGTTTAGTAAGCCAATCAGTGGTGACTACATTTAAATTTAGAATTTTTTACTATAGCCCATTTCTAGTGATCACAAGGCCAATATTTTTATAAATTGGGAATTACAAATTTGGGGAGAATTCATTGTGAAAAACTGTGTCCTACTCAAGAACGCAGAAATTAGACAAGCTTGTTTTACTTACCAACTAGCAGTGCATGACCTAAAATATTGTAGAATACATTACTGTCCACCTTCAGGCCCAAGGTCCCGCACATGCTGAGGCCTCTACTGAAGGAGCTCCTCACTGTACAGCCCTGTATGAAAGACTCTGAATAGGAAAGAGTAAAGTAAAAATTAGAAATGGCTGCTGAGATTCTGTTGACCATATTTAAAGGAAGCTACACTATAGCTAAAGACATTCTCCCACACAATAACGGAACTCAGGAGATAAGAAGTTAGAAGCAACAATCAAAACAAGAGAATGGGTAACTCAAACCAATGGGCCTCAATAATGAAAAGGGTGAAATTTAACGATCAAGTGTTAGAAAAAAAAAAAAAAACAATCTGAGAAAGACAAAGTATGTCTAAACAATAAAAGAACTCATGGCTGTCAAGACTTCCAACTGGCCATCATCTTTGGTATCAGCTCTCATCACAATACAGTAGATGAGAAGTTTAGGATAATGTGAAGAGCACTGCTTATGGGCCAGCCTTGATCTTTGAAACCTGGAGCTATGAATTAATATTTATAATTTATCAGGCAATAATATTCTTAGCCCAAGATAGCCAGAGACCCTTATTCCCAACTGTAAGCCAGGCCAAAGGTTGGCCTGAGGATCATGACTCTCACATTTGAACTGGATAGGTTTATAAAACTACAGAGGAAGCTATCCTCTACTATGACAATTAGGAAAATCATTACACTGGTTTCATAAGCATATTCTATAATCCCCAAATCTGGTTATGAGGCCTAGATGAGTCAATGAATACACAATTACTGATTATCAACTATATGTTTCAGGAATTGGGCACGGCATTGTGCTGGAAACATAAAAATGAACGAAACTAAGTAACCTCTGCATTCGTGTATTTGCATTCTGATGGAGGAAACTGATATTAAAATAATAAAAATCCTTTATTTGAATAATTAAACTATAAATCCTAAAAAGGGAGCTTTGTATTATTACTAGGTAGTAAGAAAGATACAGATGCCAAGCGTTGGGATATTAGAAAAGTTTCTTTAGTTTATGGAATAATTTGACTTTTAAAGTTGGGACTATCCAAAAAATTCTCCACTTTAACATCACTATTGTCACTGGATCTCCACATTCCCCTCAATCTCAGCTCTCCTACTACTAGGTGCCCTCACATTACTCATCAAGGATACACCCCAATAAATTAACCCACCCATATCTACTTATGTAGAAAACACTGCCCGTGGTGCACAGAATCTTCACCATGTCACCCAAACAGAATATGCCTGACCATGTGAACAACCAATAAGTACTGAGGTGTTCGTGTAGCTCTAAGGGCAGAATACTGGGATTGGTGAATCTTTAAAAAGTACTGTGCAACATTTATCTATGTAAAAAAACCTGCACATCCTGCACATGTATCCTGGAACTTAAAATTAAATTAAAATTTTTAAAAAGTACTGTTCAAAGATCCCAATGCCTTCTAACTCTAGTAGCTGGGAGTAATTAGCCGCATAGGACATGAGGGGCTTCAGGGTGTTAAACAATAAAAAATTCCTTGATGAGTATTCCAAAAGTTTCTAGCCTCTGCATTTTAACAGGGATTTACAGGTAATAATGTATTAATGCAGTAATTTTCAAACTTTTATTTTTAAGCACTGAACTCTTTTTCAACTAAAACCTAAAATATAAAATATCTATAAAAATAGATCAATGTGCAGCTACTCTGATTGAAACAGAGATGGGAGAGATAGGTTAGGTAAAAGTTGATCAAGGAAGGGCTTTGATTATGTTCAATTGATAACTTATTTGTGACTGCTACCCTCTTTTTTACTGAACTGGCCACATGTCAAATATTCTGCAGTACTATATACAGCTGACCAAAGATCCAGAGAGAAGGAAATAAAGATACTAATCGATCCAAAGCACATTTTGGGAGCCATCCCCCTGAATAACTCAAATAAATAAAAAGAGATTGGAAAAATTAGAATAAATAGACTTCTTTAGCATGCAGATAATTTGAAATGAAGGAAAATGTTGCTTTTGGCTGGTCAGAATCCTGCCCTCAATGACCTCAAGGATTACTTTGCCATTACCTGTTAGAATCCTAGTGTCTCTCAAGAACCACCTGAACAAAGTATGCCCTGATGTCCTTTGTCAGGCGTCAACCTCTGAACCCCTGGAGCACCACCTCTTTAAGGAAGGCAAAGCTTGAATGTGTGCGTATTGAATGTGCTGATGAATGGGGAGGATCACTCAGAAATGGAGTTTTTGTCCTCGTGACTTGGCATCTGCACCCCCATTTTGTGATTCTCTGCATATCATCTTTTGGTAATGAGTTTTTGCCCTGGATGTTCCTACATTCAACTTTGATTTTAGAACTTCTATCAGTGCATCGAGTCATATTCTCTTTTTCTGATTCTGATCTTGTTTTTCGCCTAGTTGTTCTAACCTGAATTTGGTGTTTCCTGCTCCCTTCTTACAACTTCATGTCTGGCCAAGATCTGCACATGTATCTGCTCCTCATTCCCAGAAAAAGCACCTGGGTTTCAGCCCATTCCCCCTCATTTCCCCAGGCAAAAGATTCCTCTGATTTAGGACAACTTTACATAGAAGTGTCTGGACTCCCACAGTGTTGATAATGTAATGCCAATTCACCTGTAGTCACAAAGCTAGTAAATGGTAGAGACAGAATTCAAAACACGTGATTGTGTGGTTCACTCTCGTGTGCTATATTATAGTGATAGTTCTCAAAGTGGACTCCTTGGACTGCCTGTTCCAGAATCAAAAGGTTTGTATATTTAAAATACACATTCCTAAGCCTACCTTAGACCAGAATTTGTTGGGGATAAGGTCTATAACTCTGAATTTTAACAAGCTCCACAAGTGATTTGTTTATGCATACTAAAATTTGGGAACCACAGGCCTAGAATATAACAATTATCCATCTCTAAATCCCTCAAATCCCACATGACATCTGTCATTCCCCCATGCATGTAGTGCCTTAAACATGGAAGAAGGCAACATGAGAAGGTCTTAGGTCTGGACCCCCTTACCTCTCATAGGTCCCACCAGAGTGAGTGAGCTCAGATGCTTATGGAAGGCTTGCCCCAAGACTCGAAACTGCACTCCCTTCAACTGGACCTGGCTGGGCTCTTCTGGGAAGGACTGAACGATCACTCTGGCTCCCATATCCCTGGATCCCAGCATCTTCTCGCTCATGGAATACAAACAGTGCTGCAGATTACCTGAAACACAAAATGAAGTCCAGAGAACCTAATGCATGTAGAACATGCTTCTAGACAAATCTCTCAGTTTGAAAGGTACTGTTAGCACCAAGGAAAAAACCATTATTGTTTATTTCATTTAATAATCTTATTTCCCCTTTTCTTTGATTCTCCTCTGTAGGTTATTAATTAAAAGATCCGATAAACAGGACATGATGTTGCCTTCATTCTATTTTTTCAAGAAACTCCCAAATCAATCACCTTAATTACTGTCACAAAGAGTCAGACTATAACCCACAAACCCAACCTAAATAGATGCTTATTTCAATCCAAAAGATCCTCTGGAGGAAATATGCAATAAAATGACCTTCTTGTGGTTGATAATTGCAGGAAAGACATGCTAGCACTGAATATAATGACAGCACTTTTTAATCTTAAGCTGTCCAATGAGGTTTCCCCATTACTGTGCTGTTTTATGGTTTGGGGGCTTAGCAATAATGCTAACACAGAAATGTCAAAGGACTCCAGAGAAGCAACTGAGCAGCTCCTGCACCAACACCTACTTCCCCAGCTGTGCCACCAATGAGGACGGCAGCAACTGCACTTAATAAACACAACTACAAATGCTAGTGAGGACAGCAACCACCTGAACTAACACACACAGCTATGAATGCTAGGGAGGGCATCAAACCAGCTGGACCGAACACACACAACTACTATTGCTACCAAAATGTTGTGACCTCAGGATCCAGGGCACCTTCTGCTGATATATGGCATTTGGTGGTACAAACTAATCTGGAGAATAAATCATCTCTCCAATTGAATAATAAAGATTTTTCATGTTAATGATCCAAAGAAGCACCAATAATATAAAACACTGTATCATACCACAGTAAATTTCAGAATCCAGTCATTTGCTAACACCCAGAGAAGAGGTGAATGAAGAGATATTTATATTTGTATGCCTTATCACAATTTGATTATTTGTACCAGTGATCCATAAGGTTTTCAAATGGACAGGCCTTGTGTTATTAAATTCAACTGCTTTGTTCCATACTCCAGCCCCACACAGAAAAGGAATGGCTTATTTTGAGAATATTGTAGTTATCCTTATGATTTGTGATGGAATCAAGGATATTTTCCATTCGGGGCTAACAGATTTATAGTGGCTTAAACCTAGAAGCATGGTCTCACTGGCAGCATGATCAAATGCAATATTTGGCAAAATATGATCTCACAATACCAAGGAAGTTTGGAAAGAATGTAGATCCCAATTCTGCAGAATAGATAAAGCTGGGCAGTTGATGGAAGTGAACCCACTGTTATCCAAACATTCTTTTTAGAATGACACATTTGTGAGTAGATGATTTGTAGGGAGGGAGGTGAGGTCAAACTCCCTCTCTACTTCTAACAACTCCACACACCCAACCACATGACAACATTATACTCACATGCACCTATATTTAGACACAACTCAAATCTTTAACTCCAGCCTCGACCTTTCTTCCAGGCTCCACACATTACCAGACATCTCTACACAGTTGCTGGCCTGGCATCTCAGTTACGACATATACAAAATTAAACTCACAATTGCCACTTTCCCACCCCAAAACCTGCTCCCCTTCCCATCCCAGTAAATAGCCTCATCATCCATCCAGAGCTCATGCCTGGAAGTCATCCTTGACACCCACACCATCCTGGACCAAAGTTGACAAATGATGTCTTCACAACATGTGAAAGCCTCATAATCTACAGCCTGGGAAACCAAAACATAACCTACTAAACTAACCATCCCTGAAATAGATGCTTAATAGGCACATCAGTGTGATTCAGTGCCTGCTATTCTACTAGAAGATAAATTGACTTTTTCCACCACTTACCTAAAGTATGTGGTAGTTCACTCAGAAAACAAATCCCGAAAAGGGGATGGGGGAGCCCTACAAGTCTAGTCAGTAAGAATGTGCTGCCTGAGTCCAGAACTCTGGCATATGGCTTTCCTAAAAATATTAGAAGTGGCCTGGAATTTTAACATCGAACCCAGAAATGAAATGTAATTCAACTCTTCAGATTGAGTTATTTAATAGAAATATTTTCCCCAGAGCAGTAATCTTTCATTTCTTTTGTCTTTTGTCTATCTTTTTCACAAGTTTGTTGGGCAGTGGGGCAGGGAGGAGGATGAAATGACAATCAAGAACATTCTGAAAACTACAGAAAATTATTGGCATCCAAAGGTTAAGGGCCTATTCTATTTTGAAACAGGTCAACCATAGCAATGCCATCTATCATCAGACAGTAAGAATATTCTTTTTGCTCACTGGACTTTCCAACAAAATATTCTTCTACCTTCTGGAGCACTGGCCTCCTGGCATGAAAGAAGTAGCTTCTCCCTCTCATTAGTGAGATTTCCTTGTATGGTAATACTCCTGCTGAGCAGAGCCACAGTGGCCTTTAAAATATGGTGCTCTCCAGCCACCCAGTTCTCTGTAAAGTTGTGAGAATATCTGGGGAAAAAAAGAGGATGATAGAACTGAAGACATCACTCCAAATCTTACTAAGAATAATAAGCCACTAGATTAACATAATTCTTCCTTTGGGGATCTATTCATGTTTCTTTAGAAACTCAAAACCAAATAGTGAACTATAGACACAAGTGCATGAAAATTAGAAACTATGCTGATCATTGCCCTAACCATTTGTGTAAGACAGAAGTTCTAGAGACTCACAAGACAAACTAACTTGCAAAGTCTAAATCTTCAAAACATTTCATGCTTTTTAATTTTCTTGTCCAAATGTCTAGCACTATTTAATGCAGAAGAAATATATCATTGAAAGACCCCAATACAAATGTTCAGACTCCAACACAGTTAAAATCTCATCTTCATCCATGTCAACTTAGCCAAGCTGACACTCAGTACCTCAAAGGTGACTTAAGATAGAGGTCTGTATCCTGCACAGTTTCCACAGTGACAATCTCTTCCATCGGTTTGGCACCTTCAACACCTGTTCCACTGATTATGATAACTTCATCCCCAGGGTGCCAGTCCACAGCATCTTCTAAAGCCAACACTGTGTCTCGGGCATGGGCAGTTGCTCGAAGACGGGTGACAATTACTTCTGGTAGTGAACCTAAAGCAGCCCGAGGAAAAGTTGTCCAGATAATTTAATCATTAATCAAAACATGATTAATTTAATCTTTAATAAATGTGATGTTATTTAGCCAAAGAATCCCATAAAATAAGATCTGGAAAGCAAGCTTCAGGATAGATAAGCACCAATTTTTTTTATGTTAGTTTTGTTTTATTTTGTTTGACATTAGTTTTCTTTTTATCTATAACAAGAAGTCAATAAAAGTAATCCAGAATAGAGAATAGCAATGTGTAAAAAGCACAAGAATTGTGGTCAGATTACACTTATATTTGAATCACGGTCTTGTCATATTCTAACCCTATTCTTTCGGGTAATAAACTTGATGAGTGGGGTTAAGTTTCCTCAGTTAAAAACAGAAGTAGCAGGGTCTTCCATCATAGGGTTTCAGAAAGATTCAATGAAATAGTATCTACGAAACATCTAGCTTGGATCTTACCACATAATAGACCCTAAGTGTATGTTAATCCTTTCTCTTCCTTTTCTGTGTCACACCGTGTTTGAGGATGAAATTTTTTACCACTTCTTTTTTATTCCAAGTAAAAATAAGTGGTTACTAGACTTTCTGACGTAGACCTCCACAACTAATTTCCAATATGAAGACTTCACAAATAACAAAAATAGAGTGGAAAACAAAAATTATCTCTTAAGAGTTGTCATAAGTCTTGGTGTATTAAATGATCCCTTCAAACTATAAAAACTAGACCTATCTAATATGAGACTGCTGAATGCAGTTGAAGAAGGGGAACTTGTGGTTCTAGATAACTTCGTTTGTATTACACTCCAATTTACCCACCTGACCATCCCCATACCAGCACGCTAATCTCTAATTATCAAAAATTCAAGAAGATCATCTGTCTCACAGTTTATTCTGGTCTTTTCCAGCAAGGGTCAAGGCACAGATTTTTTTCAAGGCATTATCTGAATACTTCAGAAAACACATGGCTTACTCCCTACTGCTTCTTCTTTCTGTAGTACATTTCCTTCCTCTTTTGCAATAGATGATAATTTACCTTTAGCCCGCAGCAAGTTACTGTCCTCCCTTGTTGTACTAAAGTAAAGTAATAATACTTGAATCTCTAACTACAGAGGTGGCCGACAATAAATCATTTTCAAATTATTTTAAACTTTCCTCTTTATTTATTTGTCTCTCTGTGCACAAGCGCTTGTACCAATAATGTTGTTCTAGGCTTAGAAAGGTCTCTGGGTTAATGTTGTAATTTCTGAAGTTTACTTGGGCAATAATTTTGTCTTAAAAAATGTACAGAGTTCAAAATTTCTAATTATAGAGCAGGTGAAAATTAAGACATAAATCATCCCAAAAGAAAATAATTTTAATTTTATTTCTTGTTTGTATATCTTAACCTTTGGAAACAATAAAATGAAATAAGATGTATTTATATGTATATGCATATATACGTGAATTTTTATAACCCATTCTTGAATGTCTTCATAGAAAAATCTCTACCAAGCATAGAAAAACGTTTATCCAAGACAAAATGCTGCCAACTCTGTGATCAATGTTCACAATTCTCAGTTAATATGCAACAAACACCTACTATGTGACTATCAACATGCAAGCTACACATGGCAGAACTGACAGTAGAGACCACAAAGGTCTATCTAAACTAATTACTCCTATAAATAATGGTCAACTCTGAATGGATGAAAAAAATTCACAGATAATCTTTGAAGTACATTTTTTAACTATTAACAAAAAGTTACATCTTTTTAAATATTGACAGAGCCTCTAGAAAGCAGTAAAACTATCTTATAACTTATTCACTCTCATTGCAAAAATAACATCTCTATGTGTGTGGTTAAAACATCAAGCCTGGGTGTTTAATGAGTGCTGGCCTCATATTTCTAGCTACATAGTAGATATTGACATTTAGATGAGTACTATCATATTAAAACTATTGTAATAATTATCTGAGCTAGACTCTCTTAAAAACAGCTTTTATTCCCTTAAGTATTCCTCCTTATGTTCTTTTTTTTTTTTTAAAAAAAAAAATGTGCTAAGTTATTTTAATTACATCCCTTCTTTATCCATTAACCTGCAGTATTTTCCTGCAATACTCAGTAACAAAGTCAGAAACTTCCTGCTCGACTTTAAAGACTCTCCATGATGTGACCCCACTTTATGGTCTCTGATTTCTTAATAAATTCTGTTCCAGGAAGCCCAGTCTCTTTACCTATTCTCATTTAGCAGGATCATCCTGCCTCTAATCTTTTGTCAATTTTGTCCTTTCCACTCATGTCCTTGCTTCTTTCTCTTCATCTATCCTTTTAAAGCACGACTCAAGCCCAATCTTTTCAATGAATTTCAGAACACACTTCATCTTCACTTCCTTCTGCAGACCTTGTAGTGATCAGTGAGATCGTTCCTTCAGCAAAATCTGGATGTACATCTGGGATTTAGGCATTCCCAAGCATGTCTGGGTAGCTTGTGAGCCATTTATTTGAGCTGCTTTGTGTGGGGGAGGAAGTTTGCACAAAGAAACAGATGGGAGAAAAGAAGATGACAGAGAAGATATGGCGTCATTCTCAGATACAGGCCCTCTCCCTTGACCACAAGGACCTATGATGACTGAACCTGAGGGAAGAATTTGGAGGAACTCTCCAGATGGCTTTGTCACCTGATGCTGCCCCACCTGAGATTCTCTCTGCATTCTTTAGAGCGTAATCCTGAGAGAAGCCTCCAAGACTTGCTGAGAAGACAAACCCTGTATCATAATCTGTCATATCGCCATGGCTGTTCCTTTCTCACACTAACACAACTGCGATTTGGCCTCTATTTCTATACTTAGAATTTGTCTCCCCCACTAAACACAACAGCAAAAACCATACCTATGTTTGTTCACCGTGATAACATCAATGCCTTTCACAGTGTCTAGCATATAATAAATGTTCCACAAATATATCCAGAATGCATAAAATCACAAATGAGATGGAGAAACCAGCACCCCAGTGTCTTGGTGTCCAGTTGATCAGGTGGGACTCTGAGCGGCATGCAGAGACAGTTGCCACATTTCATCACGGGGCACAGCACACTCCCACACCTAGGGGTTTTCAATGAAAGCCTGAACCCTCAAACTCATGTGTTCAGTACTCTCATGGCAGGTACCAGCAGTAGATGCAGGGATGAGGCAGCCCCTACTACCTTCCTGAATGGAGAACAATGACCAAGAAGCCAAAGTAGGAGGAAAAGAACATGAAAGCTGTCTCATGGTGACTAAGGCAGACAGATGAGCTCACAGAAAACACATTGTGAGAACACCTAGAAGCAAGCAGAAATGCTAAAAAGGGGAGAAGGTTTTGGGTGAGTTGGGGGCCGCAGACAGTGCAATTTTTATCACTATTGAAATATCCATAGGCTGAGCAGGCTCAAGGAAGCCTGGGGAGACTTCAGTTATATAACCAATAGTCAGTCCCATGTCTCTCAGCACTAAATCATCCTAAAATTACTACAGTGCATGTGTCGTCTCTCTCCACCTTACAGGTGGCACCATGACTGCTGTGCCCCTGCCTCATGTCTCCTTTATGTTTGGCACAATTCCTAACACAGCACTGGACACATAATTAACATTCAATTCATAGTGGTTCAAATGAGTTGTTTTAAGTATTGCCTTCCGGGCAATCACGCGTAAACTCCCAACAGACATATGCCCAAGTGAGTATATAATAGTCAACATGTAAACAGCAGAAAAAATTACAAACATTTATTGAAAACTTAGAATAACCCTAACCTATGCAAACTAGTTTCATTGTCAAGTAAGAAATCTTTGGTTTTTTATTTTTGTTATTTATTTTAACAGATTGTACAGATAGGAAACTATGATTCTTCAAGGACAAGATTATATGGTAATAGATATCAGCACAAAGTTCTGAAACTAGTTCTTCTGAATCTAAGACCAGAGAACTAGACAAGTAAATGGAATTTGTAGCCTCTGGAAATAGCTGTAAATTAACTGTACCCAATTAGCTTGGATGTTCAAAAAATTATTCTCATTACTTCGTAAATGTTATTTAAATGTCATACAAGGTGGACCAACTGACTTCTCTGATGAAGAAGGCATTGCACACATTTTACATCTGAGTCATTTCTGTTCATAGAACTATTGAAACCCACGTTGGGTAGCTCCCTTCCTTTCTGTACCACAAATCAAAAAACACATAAAACTACAGTATAAAAAGCTCAATAATTTATGAATATGCTTAAATGAAAAAGGACTATGCTTTTAACTTGTAATTTAATACTATGTTTAATCACTTTGGGCTTTCGATGTTGACCTGTTAACCAACAAACTACTCATTTACTCCCACTAATGACTTCTACTCATAATTGTATTTCCTACAAATTATTGTTCAAGCATTTCAATGTCATTCATCCATAATTACACAGTCTCAGAGAACCATTCTTACTAAATGGGCATGGAGAAAAAGAAAATAACCTTTGTGGGTTAACACACTTTAATATCACTAATTGTCCTCTGTTTGTTTATTTTGTAGGACTTAAATCTTTATTCTAAGAATAACTGCCAAGGCCTTTCAAAACCATTTAGGGTGGGAGAGGGAGAGAGGGAGAGAGAGAGAAAGAAAGAAAAAAGAGAGAGAGAGGAAGGAGAAAGAAAAGGATAATTTATTAAAATAATATTTGCATCAGAATAGAAATAAAGGAACTCACAAAAAAACTAGAAATATTGTCCTCAAATATATACAAATTATTTCCCCCTTATTTCTGGATGCAACATCACCATTATCCACAGCAAAACATTGAAAGCTGTATTGTGTGTGGATGAACATTTGTCAAGCACTAGGAAGACAAACACAAAGAACACAATCCCTTTCCTCCAGGCCCCATGACCAGTATAAGAAATAGACAGACAAAAATCAGAAGTGCACTGTGCAAGGTGCAGAGTGACATTCAGTGGTGGACAGACATGGAGCACTGCACTCGCACCAAGGGAGTGGTCCTTTCCAGGAATGCTTCCCAGAAAAGGTGATAACTGAGCTGGGTCTTGAAGGACAAGCCAAAGTGGGCCTGATGACAAAATGGGAAGAGTACCCTAGGCAACGACAATGGTGTGTACTATGGTGGGGGACATTCAAATAACCACTACATATGTGGCGTGGCCAGAGTATAGGTGTACAGAAGGTATAGGCACCTAGTGAATGTCCCTTCACTCTGAAGAGGTGAGCAGCATTCACCCAAAAATGCCTCACAGGCCCTCCCATAGCACTTAGAGTTTACCCTAAAAATTATTTGGAAACCACCAAATGAATATTTGGGATGAAATCTAAGAAATCATTTTGTTGTGAAACAATTTTAAGCCCATAGTACACATATCAAACTAAGAGAAGAAAATCCTTAGTGAGAAAATGGACTCATTGTACATTAGTGAGAATGAGTCAAATCCTAAGACAAACAAGAGCCAGCCAATAGGCAAACAGAGAGCCTGATGTGTTACTCTAGGAACTAAATAGATATCAGACCTCTGGATCACATGAAGAGGACTGGGCAAAACAATGCAAGACTTTGTTGACCTGTTTTAAAAACCTCAAGTTGTATTTGAAATAGTTATATAAACAAATATATATATATGTATTATATATGTGGGTGTATATATATATTTACTTTTTATATATTTGTAAATATACTTTATATATAAATATAAATATATATATTTACTTTATATATATTTGTAAATATATATATATCTTTACAAATATATAGTATATTTACTTTAACTTCTGGGATATATGCGCAGAATGCGCAGGTTTGTTACATAGGTATACACATGCCATGGTGGTTTGCTGCACCCATCAACCCATTGTCTACATTAGGTATTTCTCCTAATGCTTTCCTTCCCCTTGCCCCCCACCCCTTAACAGTCCCTGGTGTGTGATGTTCCCCTCCCTGTGTCCATGTGTTCTCATTGTTCAACTCCTGCTTATGAGTGAGAACAGGTAGTGTTTGGTTTTCTGTTCTTGTGTTGGTTTGCTGAGAATGATGGTTTCCAGTTTCATCCATGTCCCTGGAAAGGATATGAACTCATCCTTTTTTATGGCTGCATAGTATTTCACGGTATATGTGTGCCACATTTTCTTTATCCAGTCTATCACTGATGGGCATTTGGGTTGGTTTCAAGTCTTTGCTATTGTGAACAGTGCTGCAATAAACATACATGTGTATGTGTCTTTACGGTGGAATGATTTATAATCCTTTGGGTATATACTCAGTAATGGGATTGCTGGGTCAAATGGTATGTCTGGTTCCTGATCTTTGAGGAATCACCACACTGTGTTCCACAATGGTTGAACTAATTTACACTCCTACCAACAGTGTAAAAGCATTACTATTTCTCCACATCCTCTCCAGCATCTGTTGTGTCCTGACTTTTTAATGATCACCATTCTTACTGGTGTGAGATGGTATATTGACCAGCGATGATGAGCTTTTATTCATATGTTTGTTGATTGCATAAATATCTTCCTTTGAGAAGTGTCTATTCATATCCTTTGCCTACTTTTTGATGGGGTTGTTTTTCCTTGTAAATTTGTTTAAGTTCTTTGTAGATTCTGGAAATTAGCCCTTTGTCAGATGGATAGATTGCAAAAATTTTCTACCATTTTGTAGATTGCCTGTTCACTCTGATGATAGTTTCTTTTGCTATGCAGAAGCTCTTTAATTTAATTAGATCCCGTTTGTCAATTTTGGCTTTTGTGCCTGTTGCTTTTGGTATTTTAGTCATGAAGTCTTTGCCCATGCCTATGTCCTGAAAGGTATTGCCTATGTTTTCTTCTAGGGTTTTTATGGTTTTAGGTCTTACATGTAAGACTTTAATCCATCTTGAGTTTTGGATGTAATGCGGAATACTGAAACTGGACCCCTTCTTTACAAATTTATATTTTTAAAGGTCACCCCGCTTGTTGCATGAGGAATAAATTTCAGGAAAGTGAGTGAAAGTAGAAAGTCTATGTAGAAGGCTATTGCAATAATGTAGAAGGTTATCATAGTAGTACTGGCAAAAGTTTTGGAGGTTTGAATCAGAGTTAGACAATGAATTTGGAGAGAAGGATGCAAATCTGAGATATCTTTTGGAATATCAAAAGGACTGAGTGCTTGGATCTAGAGGTAAGGAAGATGTCAATAATGCCTCACATCCACAGCTGAAGCAAGTTGGTAAATAAACAGGGACACTTGGGAAATAAAGAATGCATTCAATAAGTATTTATTGAGCACCTACTATGTGTTATATGTTATGCCCTGCTTTAGGTATGTTAATACATTAGTGAGCAGAACAGTCAAAAACCCCTGTCCTCGTGTAGTTCATGTTCTAGTAGTATTCATTTCAGACATCTTAAGCTTTTGATGGCCATTTTACAAAGGTTACATTTTAGGTATCAAAGAGAATATCCAAGTGACAAGTTGGGTCTGGAGCTTAGAAGAGAGGTCTGAGGCCAGATACATAAAAAATATATATTAATAGAGGTTAACAGATAGAAACTACTGGGATTACTTGAGAGAAAGCACAAATTTATAAATGAAAAACACATGAGACCAACCCCATGGGAATACTGTCATTTGAAGGTTGAGTAAATAAGGAGAAACCTAAGAGAAGTAAAAGGAAGAAAACCAAAAGAGGAAGACACACACTACTGAGGTCTGAATGTGTCCCGAAAATTCTTATGTTGAAACTCAATCATCATAAGAGTGATAGCATTAATTGGTGGGAACCTTAGAAGGTGATTAAGTCATAAGGTCATCCCTCATGAGTGGGATTAGCACCCTTATAAAAGGGATGTGAGCCTTTTGCCTCTTCCATCCTTCCACCATGTAAGTACACAGCCAGAAACCCTGCACCTTGATTTTGGACTTCTCGGCCTCCAGAACTGTCAAAAATAAATCTCTGTTGTTTATAAATTACCCAGTCTCAGGTACTTTTTTTATAGTAGCACAAACAGACCAAGATGTATGCTTACCCATAAAGAGACAAAATAATGCAATAAAGAGAAAGTCTTATTCCTGGATGCAACTGGGGGCTCATTTCTCTCCATTCCCTGTCTCTTTTCTGCTGTTGTTAAGGTCTGGATGCCCACTCAGTATCGATTGTGCCCAAACCATGTTTCCCACAGTTCATTTCATCCCTCTGCCAGTAGAAGGTAGGATGCATAGCAGCAGAATATGAGCTTTGAAGGGAGAAAGATGGGAAAATCCTGCCCTTCCATTGTTCCTCATTTCCCCCTTCCTCCCATCAGCATCTGACCTGGATTCTCTGGGGATGTTCTCTAACAACAGCAGGAGGTGAGAAGTAACCAAAGGACTTAGAGAAAGTCCATCAGTTGCTGATTCCTTCACCTCGCATCTGTACTGGCTCCTCCTGTATATACTGTGGCAGACACCCACCTCTGGGCAACAGAAGCTACCGTTAGGGAAGAAGGACTGAGAGTGCCCTATTACCGTACTCAATTTTTAAAAAAGAATTGAGACAGTAAAGCCTAAATGGAGAAAGAAATCCCCCTGATATCCCAGGTTAGAAATAGACTTACTTTCTGACATGATTTATCTTAAACTCAGTAGCCAAACGCTGTATTCCCACTGGCATCAGACAGCAAGGAGATTTAGTGGAAATAGACTTTTGAGGATTTACCTGGATACATAACTATGAGGTTTAAGAAAAATGTATTCCAAGTTCCAAACAACCAACTTACAAGGGTACTTTTTGAACCTAAACCATTTATGAATTGGGAGCAATCCAGTTCACTATACTTCAGAAAGCAAGACTGTGACATTAGCATTAATATAAGGATATTTGGCAGTCCAAAGAGATGGAATGGGGCATTCTTCACAGACCACTTCCCTCTTTCCTTGAGAACCACATGCTGTGATCTCTCAGATGAAGGCAAAATCTAGTGGCGGAGCCTGTGTGAGCTCAGCTATGTACCTGCACTGTGAGCCTTCTGTATCATCACTGGTCCATCTACAGTGGTACTGACTAAGCAGGACACATGTGGTTAGGAAGGAGAAGGTGGGCCAGGATGATCCTCTGAATGTGCAGATCAACTAGCTGTATCCACAACTGAGCAGCAAACATGCCTACACTGTGATGAAAAGGAGTCGGGCACAAAGTCTTTTCCCAATGCTGAGCATGAGTCTCTTCCCATTCTTTTGGCACAAGGGTTTAGATCAAGGCTAACTAAGGACTGAGATTTGAAAGGTGCAATTAACCATACTTTGATTAATGGCCTTTTCTATAGGTATTTTAAAAAAAAAGCTAACCTTTGTTTCTACTCAATTGGAGCTTTACTGCTGCTACTTTGATTCAAAATAAGTGACTGAGAAGAATCAAAGGATAAAACTTAAAATGCCCAGGAAACAGTACACTGTAATATAAGTGGAAACATCTGGGACCCTGTTTCTAGCTCCTGTAAGGATGTCAGGCCACTTCAACAAACATCCCCTTAGAGATGCAAAATTCACTTGGTCAGAGCCAAAGGCTTCTATTAAATGTCTTTAATATCTCCTTCTGTTCATTGCCCCCCAGAGAGATACAAATCCAGATGGATTTTTGATCAGATAATCATTTTGATAATGATCACTATTATTTATGATTTGGAGTGGAGATGACAGTGAGGAGAGAAAGGGCCAATTTTTAGTAACATAATTTCTTTTAAGAAAAGCAACAAGGCTGGACGTGGTGGCTCACGCCTGTAATCCCAGCACTTTGGGAGGCCGAGGTGGGCGGATCACAAGGTCAGGAGATCGAGACCATCCTGACTAACACAGGTGAAACCCCGTCTCTACTAAAATTACAAAAAAAATTAGTCAGGCGTGGTAGTGGGCGCCTGTAGTCCCAGCTATTCAGGGAGGCTGAGGCAGGAGAATGGCGTGAACCCCAGAGGTGGAGCTTGCAGTGAGCTGAGATTGCGCCACTGCACTCCAGGCTGGACGACAGAGCGAGACTCCGTCTCAAAAAAAAAAAAAGAAAAGCAACAAAAATATAATGTTTAAAATAAAACCATAGAGAAGAAAAGAAAAAGAAAAGACAAAACTACTCCGGATCTTAATACAACAGATTAATATGTATTTTTTCTATCATTACTTTTCTATGTTCATAGATTAATAAAATTTCATATTTAAGCAAAAATATTATAATTAAGTACATACCATTTTTGTGAATTCTCTTTACTTAATAGAGTGGGAACATCTTTCAGCTCTATTACGTATTATTTTTCACCATGATGGTATCACAGTATTTCATTTAAATATGTGTATTTTATTTTCTAATCCCTTATTTCTTCATATTTAATTTGTTCCAATACTTTGCTCTGATAGGCAATGTAGATGTGAGTATTTTTAAACATGAACTTTTTACTATTTTTAATTGATAAATAAAAATTATATATATATATGGTGTACAATATGATGTTGTTATATATGTATACAATATGAAAAAATTAAGTCAAGCTAGTTAACATATCTGTGACTTCACATACTTATCAATGTCTTGTGGTATGAACATTTAAGATTACTCTCTTAGCAATTTTCAAGTATACAATATATTAATATTAACTATAATCACTATGCTGTACAATAGATCTTCAGAATTTACTTAATCTTTGCTAACTAAAACTTTGTACCCATTCCCCAATCCCCTTCCTCGCAGCCACTGGCAACTACCATTCTTCCTCTGCTTCTATGAGCTCAGCTTTGCAGACATGTGGACACGTAAATGAGATCATGTGGATTTTTCTTTCCGTGCCTGAATTTTTTTTAATTTTGCATATGTCCTTCAGGTTCACCCATGTTGTCACAAATGACAGAATTTCTTTCTTTTTTAAGGCTCAATTGTATTCCATTGTATGCCATGTTTTCTTTAGTCATTCATCTATTGAAGGACACTTAGGTTAATTCCATGTCTTAGCTATTGTGAATAACGCTGCAATTAACGTGGGGGTACAACGATCTCTTCAACATACTAATTTCCCTTCTTTTCCTACATATATTCAGAAATGGGATTGCTGGATCACATGGTAGTTCTACTTTTAATTTTTTGAGGAACTTCTATACTGCTTTCCATAATGGCTGCA